>NC_139521.1:33830767-34430767 GCF_947247035.1 Vipera ursinii
ATCATTAAAGAAACAATTATATCTATCTCTTATGTTGAAAAGCAACCAGTGAGTAATTAGGACAGATCTATTAATTCACTTTTGTTTATACTGAGGCTGGACCCTTGAATAATGATCACAATGGGAGCATGTGGCATTTATGGAGCTGTTGGAATATTCAAGCTCATGGACATATTGGTCCATCAGATTCTTCCCAGCTGCAGAGATTGAGAAACTGGGTTCCGTTTGGTAGGATTAAAAACAGACACACTCCATTGCGTAGCTCCACTGCTTAGCTTTTCTCTTGCAACAGCCTTTTAACCAGGATTCACTTTCCAAACAGAAGGCTTGGGGCTCCAACACATTTTTGTATCCAGAAAAGGAACCATGTAGTTGCCCTCCTGGTCATCCCATAACTATTCTGGAACAAAATGTACCACCTGCTGTTGAAGTGTGTAGCATAAAAAAAGAAATTTAACACAGGCTGTGCTGGTTCTCAGTGACTGGACTGCAATCTGAAGGCTATTTTGTGCTACAGGAAACCTCTGAATAGCAGGACTTGGATTAGGTAGGGCATGACCGTATCATAGATTATTGCAAATAGCATTCCTAGCATTCCACACTGAACATCGCTGTGTGAGACCTGCCTTTGCCCAGGACTTGGAGAAAGTGCAGGGTATTTCTTATCACTACTACAGTATGTGACTTCAATTTTATTCTTTTGGAATAGAAGTTGCATTTTGAGTTCAACTGTTTCAAATGTACATGGGAAAGCCGTGTTTGTGAGTGTGTGTAAGATTTAGCAATTTCCATTAAAGAAAATCTAGTATTTACGATTACAGGTAGTCCTCAACTTATGACCATAACTGAGTCCAAAACTTTGGTTGCTAAGTGAATTTTGCCCCATTTTATGACTTTTCTTGCCACAGTTATTAAGTGAATCATTGCAGTTGTTAAATTAGTAAGAGTTTTAAACTGAATCTGCTTCCCCAATGACTTTGCTTGGCAGAAGGTTGCAAAAGGTGATCACATGAACCCACTCCAGGGCACTGCAATCCTCATAAATATGAGCCAATTGCCAAGTGTCCAAATTTTGATCACATGGCCATGGGGATGTGAAGGGTCATAATTGTGGGAAATGGTCATAACTCATTTTTTTCAGTACTGTTATAACTTCCGTCATTAAACAAATGATGGGTAAGTTGAAGATTATCTGGAAAGATCTTTTTCCCCTGTCCATGTTTTTATTCTGTTATGCACAAATATAAAAAAATTTCAATAATAATTAGAAGACTCAGAAATGTGCCAAGAATGCTTAAGGAACCTTCAGTAGATCTTCTTTTGAACACTTCTTTTAGTGATTGGTTTATATTATTGTATAATTATTTCTCAAGTGATCCTTGGATTGTTCTACTTTTCACTCTGTTTCAGGGCATTGTTCAAATGCTGAAGCTTGATTTTAATGCTTCCTTTGTGTCTGAGGACTTTAAGAATTGCTTTAACTTTAGGGCTAGTTAGACTTCTTAAGCACTGCTATTCTCAAGGAGTTGGAGGATACTCAATAATTCAATCTGCAGCATAGACCAGCATACTCCATGACAGTCATTTGTGAGAAGCTGCTGCAACTGTACATGAAGATGCCTGTACATGGAGACAGCTTCCTAATTTTCATTGGTTCTCCACTGGGAGCTCATGAGGACAAAAAAGAGGCAACAAGTAGAAAGACTCTGGAGTTATGGCATCTCATTGTAAAAGGTTTCACTTTCCCATGGTGACTTTTAGTATCACACACAGAAAACATATCCTTTTAATGTTTTAAAACTGCTCTGGACTGATAATTGCAACTCACATTTCATCTGTTGTCAGGCCCTAAACCAAGAAAGATATGTGGTGATTCTTCCACGTGGAGTTCTTTAAGGTTTCATACCTATAGACAAAATCTTGCCAGACTGAGCACTCTGCTATCTGCATTTATATATAGACTGTGAATTATTAGGGGCTGACTTCACCCTCTTTCTCTCACACCTGATATCTGGATTGAGTTGTCTCTTACTCCTCTTCAGTGCATTCCTTCCCTCCTGGGAATCCACTACATTCAATTACATCTAATACGGTTTTATATAAAACTTTTTAAAAAGGTTACTGAGTATCTGGTCACATATTATGCCAGCAAGTGTAACTAGTTGCTGAAAAGAAAATTAGGATTTATTTAAGAAACAGAACAAGATCTCTCTCATTGGAGAGGGCCAACCTAGAACTAAGGAGAAATTTCCTGACAGAACAATTAATCAGAGGAACAATTTGCTTCCAGTGAATGCTCCAACACTGGAGTTTTTTAAAAAGAGATTGGACAATCATTTGTCTGAAATGGTATAAAGTTTCCTGCTTGAGCAGAGGGTTGGATTAGAAGACCTCCAATTTCTCTTACAACTCTCTTATTCTGTTGCACACATGACTGATACTAAATTGATACATTGTGTGTGTGTGTCTGTGTGTGTCTCTCTGTGTGTGTGTGTCTGTGTGTACAAATATGAATTATATTCAGGGGTGTCCATAGGATATGGTTTAAAAAGTCAAAACGGCAGCTGCATTGCACATAAAAACATGTGGAACTTCAAGCATAATGTTGTGGCCTTCATTTAGGATTACTCTTACCTTGTGCTTTTTAAAAATGCAACTGGCTCAGGTTACCGACTACTCTGAGGTATAGTTCTGTTTTTAATATATAAGCCAAAAATGCTTTTTATCTAAAGAATGATTAGTACTTCTCTCTCTCTGTCTAAAGTTGAAATAGTTCCTAACTTGAGAGGCTCTGAACTCACTTCAATAGTGCTGCTTCCCATGTATTTGAAGCATGCAATTGATTGCCAGTTTACAGGTCCTGGAAATAATGTTTGTTTTATGAAGTACAGTTAAAAAGAGGAAAATAGGTGTCACTTAGAGACACAAGGCACATTATTATGCAGATTTTATACACTATTCACGAGATAAGAATTATCCAAAATGCATTCCAGTAGCTACACATTTTTCTGTTTTTATCTCACGCTTTTGTATGTTATTTAATTCCAAGGCTGCCCCACTACATATATGCAGCACCTCCAAAGGAGTTAAAAATAGCCTGACAGAAAGCAACTTGTGTAATGGGTTTTCTGTCTTCAACTATTTCATTTCAGGTAATATGAAATAGGCCAGTTTGTGCTGAATTATGCATAAAGCTATCCTGGTTACTAATTTCCCATTGTTAATTTCTTCATTAGCTAGCACTGAAGGGCACTTTGGCAACTTTAATGGCTGAAGCCCTTTGTTATCAACATGGATGGCAAACTATTACTTGATTGTGGCTTTCAACCATAAGCACATATTTTCCAAATGATTATGTTGTGTATGGGTTTGGGGGACAACATAGCATCAGCGCTACTTATACCACCAGGTGGCGCTGTACCGGGACTGATGTGGATTGGGCTATGTCTCGGCGGGAATACCAGGTTCAAATGGATTGGCCAGGTGGATACCTGGCCAGATATATATATAAGGACTCAGGTAACCCCAAACCCACAGTACAGTTCTACCATCAATAAAGAGCTGCTATGCTGTACTCATCGGTCTGGCAGTCTAGAACCCACTACACAATAGATTACATCCTAAACTTTGAAAACTGCTGTTCATTTCCCTTGTGCTGGCAACATAGAGACTTATGTTCTACTTCCAGGTCAAAAGTGCCAGAACAAAGCAACTCTTCAAGTGTATCAACCACTAGAAGGAAAATAATTTTATTTTACTTACTTGCTTTATATTCTTCAGGAATACGTGACATACAAATGCAAGAAAACCACATGCTTGAAATCTAATTCATAACCTAATAGATCCTAAACAGCAAAAGAATTCTGGAAAAAATAATTTAAAACACCTACTTGAAAAGGTATTATCTTAATTCCTTTGGCAAAGGATTAAGTTCAGCATGGAAGGAGTGCATTTGTATTGACAGGAGATAGGCACAATGTTGATTGCTTAACAGCTGGACTTCTACAAGAAGAATAGAGAATCATAGAGTCTGAGAGGGTCCTTAAATCTAAGCTCCAGAAGACTACAAGAAATCAAATTGAAACATTCTGCGCAGATGACTATCAACTCTCCAAGTATTTCATGAACAGAAGCCTATCACCTCTCCTTGAAGGTGCTACTGTCAAAATGTGGTTGAAAGTTTCCCGAGGAATCTTCATTTCTACAATTGAAAGCCATGATTCTGTGTCCTATGTTCTGGAATGAGAGAGTGCAAGTGATGCCCTTTTGTGAGGTATCCTTTCAGGACTCTCATATCTTTCCCAAGATCAAAAATGCTCAATTTCTTCAATCTCTCTTTATAGGAGTTCATTTCTACCTCCTTTATCATCCTTGTTGCCATGTTCTGAACATGTTCCGTTTTCTTCTGAATCTCTTTTTCAACTGTGGGGCTGGAACTGTGACAAATTCACACATCCCTTCCCAACTGCCGTGGACCCACTGCTCAATATTATGTTTGATCAATGGGAAATTATATGTCTGTTGAAGCAGTCTAAGAGTGCAGTTGTCATTTTTGCAGTCAATTTGCAACCCAGGGTTATTCAAGTACTTTCTCCACAAATATTGTTGCCAAGCCAAATATCCTGCATCTTATATCTGTGTATTTTTTGTTCTCCAGATGAAATTTTTTATAGCTGCATATCTTCTTGGTTCTCCTCACCCACTAAAATTTACCTCTGTTAAATCTGTTAATTTCAGATGAATTTCTCTAACCTCTCAAAATCTGATTTTTTTGTTTTTCCATGTCTTCCAAGTTATTGCTATGCCACCCAACTTCATCGCACCTGCAAGTTTGATAAATGTTAGTTCCATCTCTTCATCCAAGCCTTTGATAGAAATAATGTAGAGGACCTGGGGTTGGTCCTTGTGATACTCCACTGGAGGGCTTTGTCTTATTTGATGAATACCATTGTGAAGCACTAAATATTTAAAATTCTAGGGTAGATCTTAAAGTTGATAGTGACAGTCCACATTTATTTCATTTCCCACACTGTGGAATTCCAGATGTAGTTTCTTAAAAAAAATGAATAGCACTTAGCTCCAATAGAACATTATGAAATTAGGTCCTGACTATATTCCTAGTTTGAGAAGGGGTATTCTGTGCATACCAGATCCAGCTTGTACAATTTCTACTATGACATCAATAGAGCTTAGCTTTGATTCTATAGTAGCTTAAATAATGAAGGGATCTTTTGAAAACAGCACTCACTTATATTTTGTCCTGATTAGTTCTTCAGTGCTTTTGCTTAAAACATGGCTTACATGTTCAGTGAGATAGTTGGTTTGAAGCCATGTTAAGGCCAGACTGTTTCTTTTTCCTAGGTTGGAACACAGATCAAACAATGGTTTCTCTTAAGAACAAAACTCTTAACAAAGTTCATAGAGGGGTGTTTGAATAATACCAGAATGTTAAGGCACATTGTTTCATTATTAAATGTCAATGCTGCTAACATTGGATGTTCTTGCTTTGACAACAGATAGAAATGCAGACATTTTTCTCTATTACTTTTAGAGTTAGTTGATGCTGGGAGGGGGAATGTGGATGAGAGTCCAGCTAGCCATAACAATAATAACTCAACCGTGGGAACCCAAGTTCATTGGGCCCAGAGTTGATAGAGTTTTGGCGGGCTGGAGAGCTGGGGAGAAAGCCCATGCTTCAAGCTAATTGGGGAATGTGATTTATAACTGTTTATTGGAGGAGGGAATTGTGCTTTGTTACTTTGTACCCAGGGGAGAGGAATTTAGTTTTTGGTTTTGACTATGTAGTGCCGATACTCTGTTTCTCTAATAAAAGATTCTTTAAGGTAAACAATGCCTCAAAGTTCTTTTGAAGAGTTTCATCTGTCAGAACCATGACATTAAAATCAGACCTGCGTATGCATTATAATGTAAGGAGCACATCACCCATGTCCTTTTCTATGTGGGATTTGCTATAATTTGCTATAAACACTTTGCTTAGAACTGGTTGTAAAAACTAGGCAGGGGCTGGGCATTATAAGAAGCTGGTTTCCTGCAGATGGAACTGTCTTGCTAAATATGTAGCCCAGCCTTATGCTTTTTAAAAATGTATACATTAGAATGAAATTACATCAATAAATATGTAACAGTAGCCACCATTTTTCCTGATTATATTAGAATGTTACTATGATCTATTGTTAATACAGTTTCATAGATAGAACTTTCTGGAATTTATGTTATTCTCCAACAATCCAAAAACTCTTGTGTTACAGCTATTATCACAAAGTTGGCCCCCCTCTTACCAGGTTTGCATATGTATCTGAGTTACAAAATACAAAATTCCACTGGCTTCATAAACAGAGTCTCTACTTTCCAATTTTCCCTTGCTAATTTTTGGAATAATGATTATGTTCAACATTTCAAACAACACTTGATTGAATTTTAATGGCAATGCTCTACCATAGGATAAAAAACAAGATGCACTCATGTATTTCAAGCCATTTTTATTAGAAGTCTCTTCAAGGAAAAAGAAACACAGAGATCCTTTGCAAGTAAGAATTCAGAGTCAATTACCTGAAAACAGGTATGAAAAACATCTTCTGTTAAAATCAGATACAGGATAGAAACAGTGCATTTTTAAAAATACCACTGGAGATAGACAAGTTTTCCATCATAAATGGCATCAAAATCATTACTGATTTCACAGCAAAGCTGCATGCACATTTAGTTTATAGTAAAATGCCTTGGAAGTATCAAGCTTTTGCCATGAAATTTGCAGTAATAAAGGTATGCAGCACAAAGATGTTTCTTTTGCCATCCTATTGATATTTCTCCATATTAAAGACATATATACACTTTAAAAATTTGACTGGTAAACAATAATATTATCCATAAAACTTTTGCTTCAATTGCTAATTTAGCAGAAATGCACTGTCCAAGTGTGCTTATACATTGGAGGAGAAACTAACAAAATAAAGATGTAATTTTTATTGGTGGAAAAGGGATGATTAACATGATTTTTTTCCTAAAAAAACCCCAACAATAAAATGGCTCTGTACAAAGAAAAGGAAATATATGTACAAAATGCTACAAGCCTACAAATTTATGAGATCTGTCCTTTACCACAATAGAAATGCAGTGAAAGATTTTCTGTTTTGTCTTTTGTAAGGTGCCAGCAAAACCAAACTTGGACGGCTTTACATTACATCATAAGTCCTGTGTTTTTATCACCTGCTACTGCTGTCTATATTTGCACACACACACACACACACACACACACACACACACACACACAAATAATATTGCCTTCAATATTTTATACTGTTCCAAAAATGAAACTCCATTCACATGTACTATTTTTCCTGTTTGCGTCCTTGTTTTAATGCTATGTTGCTAGAAAGAAAATACAGTTCCGGTTACCTAGCCAAAAAATAGCATCATATAATACTTTGGGTAAATTTTCCCAACTCTATGTGACTGTGCTACAATCAAACAGAATATTAACATTGCTCTTTCATTACTGAGTTTCCATGTAATAAATGAATTAGACTTTACATACTCTATTGCACTTCCAACATGTTTTTATAAAGCAGATACTTATGTTAGTTTGCTTCATAATGATTCATGATTTTCCAGTATTTCTGAGCTTTCCTAATGTCAGATAGCAGACATAATTTCCTTTCTATGGGTTCCTGGAGTTAAAAATAGGTGTATGTACAGGATACAGACTTACTGTACTTACACATTTGATAGTGCTCCCTCTTTTCCTCTAGAGAGATATGTATGTTGCAACTACACTAGAATCATCAATTTCATTCTTTAGAGACATGCACATCTCTCCACTTAATTTAAGACATTAATTACATGAACATAGAAAGTACATCCAACTCAATTTTCCTGTATTAGCACATATTAATAGCATATGACACATTTTCCCTATTGAGACATCACTGTGTTGGGAGCGTCTGATTCTTCCTACAAACAGATGTAAGTTTTTGTACTTTATATATTAATACATACAGGTGCAGGAAACCTAACTCATGCTTCTGTACTTACTAAATTCATGTCTAAAGCTCTTATTATTTTGGGAAAAAAATGATTTTAACCAATTTATGATCCTCATTGGTCCAATTGTAATAAAATGTCATATAAGATGCAACTGGAAATCATGGTTTATGAAGTATTCTAGTATCAATGTTCCTTTTCATTATTTCTGCTTAAATTTTTACAGGAATTTTGCAGCTATTGCAATATACATTTGGAAAAAAATACATTTTTAGTACTAATTGTATCTTGCAAATGAGTAAAAGAAGAGGCAAACTTGTGACACAGCAAACTGACAGCAACATACATTTGCTGAGCTACAAACGTGAAAACTCAAAAAAAGGGAAACCCATTAAAATGTAGTAAATTGCAATCTGTTCTATATATTAAGTGATAATAGATAGTATTTTTTTTCATAAGGATACTATTGCAATTTCCCCCAAATAACTGGTAACATTTTGAAGTGCCATGCTATTTGTTCCATTAAGCTTTTCTTTTATACGTGCTTTCTAAATGGGCATTGCCAGACAAAAATCGAAGGTGTAAAAAGATGTATTTCACATAGTACTAATTCCTCTTGTTTCACAAAAGCTCAGGGATTCCATTTTAGCTGTTGAATAATACTGCTGGCTGGCAGATGGGATGGAGATGGTGAAGATGAGCAGCGTGGTTTCTACCTGGGTTTGCAAAGCAGGAAAACTGAAGGATGCTGGTGGAGGATGCTTTCTAGCAGTTTTTATGCAGATGTGTGGCAAAGATGCAGCATAAATAAGAAAGGAACAAAAACAAATAATCATTTCACAGCCTCTTGACATAGTTTCCAGGGAAAGTACCAAAAAAATTTGTTCTTCTGGAGGTTCCTGAAAGTAGAAGTAATAAATGAAACATGGCAGCAAGAGTAACATATTCATGCTTTAAAGAAAAGCCTTTACATTTCATTTTAGGATTGTTCATGAACATATTTAATGCTACCCCAATAGAAAAATATGGAATATTGCATTATATAGCCACCTGAGTCTTCGGAGAAGGGTGGGATATAAATGTAATAAAAATAAATAAATAAATAAATAAATAGAATTTAAGTTATGTTATAATACTGTAGCCATGAAAAATGTAATCATAGTAGATCATGTAATACTATCATAATAGATTTTACTGAGTAACTCCCACTGCTAAAAAGACAAACCATATATTTTAAACCTCTTGTCTGTTTAGCAGTTATAACATCAAAGAAAGCTTCTTAATTATCTACTGTTTTTTGAATAGGGGCTTGTAAGGAAGCAGCAGTCAAATATTAGGTTTCAATAAATGTATAAATATGAAATCAATCATTCATTTGTAAATAAAACAACTAATCAAATGAATGCTCTATTAAATATTTTCATTCCAACTTAGCAGGTTTTTTTTTTTAAGGGAATCCCTAGTCGCCCATTAGAATGAGAAAGTTCTCTCAGCTCATGAGTACATCATGTGAGAATGATACCTTCTCCATCAATTTTAATGGAGAAATTTACTATGTCAAGGTTTAGGACTTGATGGTGGCAAACGTTTGCCAAGTCTCATAATATGGTAATATTTATAGTGTAGGAGATTGCCCACACATAAAAAAGGAAGATACCACGATACAGGCAGATCTCATGCAGTATGGATTCTTTGCTAATCAATTCCTCATGCTTAAGACTGTGCACCACAAACATCATTTATTGCTGGATATATTCCTCTAGTCTTAGAGTTTAGATCCAAATGGGTATGAAAGACGTCACAATGATGTTTGATTTGTGGAGCGCACCAAAATAAAAAGATCTGCTCTGATGTAAAAACAATAATATTTGCAATGAGATCTGGAAAGGGGTGACTATATTACTTGTGAAAGAATAAATGGCACATGACACAAGATTTTGAGGGAACATCTCAATAATGTTTTTTTTATGGCTGGCAAACTAGAGTGATACACGCCAATTGTAATAAATTAGAGGGTTCACCTTTCCTTAATATGTTACCCTCTAAATACCTTGTTGGGTAGAAATTCTGAGACTGCACGTGTAATTCAGATTGAGGGAACCAGGCTAGGAAAACCAAGTGGAACTTATATATCCTACTAAAAATGCACTACTAAAGTTATGGAAAACATACCCACAAACCATCCATCATCACACTTTTCCATCACATCAATGACATCTCCCTCTCTCAGCTCCAATTCATCTTCGTTCCTAGGAGTATAGTTATACAGAACCTGAAACCTTAAACAGGACAAATGGATGCATTTAAAGAAAAAAAATCTTGCATTTTCACTATGCTAAAGCAGGTTGCTAAACAATTTTTTGAAGATAAAAATAAGCCAGGCTAAAACTCAAATCAGTGATAGATGGAAAGACTTGTATGGAGTAATGCATGAACTATTGAAGCAGAATATGATTATTTCAGTTCAAATAAATGGGCTAAAATGCTGTAAAGCCAAATATGTGTAGTTACAATCAGTCTTAATTATTTGATACTCTAGCAAAGAATACAACATTTAAGTTTACAAAACATACATCTAAAACTATTTTTTAAAAATGGTATGTTTGGGCAGTTGTTTGGATTCAGTTCCCAAAAGGTGGTTTGGAGCATGCAGGAGTGTGATCATAGCACTTGTCTGCAACTTATTAAAGCAGCCACATCTTCCTTGGATCACATTGCAACTCTGTGCTACAAAGGAACTTTGGAGAATTGAATTTGGAGTTGCTCACATCTCACTATGGAGGAGTGGGAAGATAAATTTCAGTCCTATGAACTATAAGGGAAGATAGCCTAGGAAATCTCAAAAGTGCTTCCTTAAAGGTGGAACATAGTATGCACTATATAGTTTTTCCATTTAGTGCAGATCTTCGTAGTCCCTTGTGTAATCTTACAGTCTTTCAGCCTTGCAGTGCCACCAACCTTCCCAGTGTGATGCATTGCAATGCTGACTTTCCTTACAATTTCCAGCAGCTCCAGCCAACCCTGCTAACGGTGAGGGATGCTGGGAGCTGCATTTCACAACATCTGAAGTGCCATGGCATTGCTCTCCTCCCTTACAGCTTGTTAGGAGAATTATGACATAATCCTAAGTACTTGGGAAAAAATACTAAGAAGACTTCAATGGTGACGATTTAATTACATTAATTTGTCTTCTAATTACTCCTCTTCCTTTGCAAATGATTATTTTATTGCTTTTTCAAAGTACAATAATAACAGACCTATTTGCTCAAAAGTAACACTATTTTTTTTATTCTTCAAGACAGGATATCTTCCATGAAGATAATGCATTTCCTGATAGAATTTAAAGTGTATTATTTGGTAACGGGAAAATGTCTCAACTTTATTCCTACCTATTTAGCTCATTCAAACTATTTGTTTCATAAATCTTCAGGGTTACAGAATAACAGAGTTGGAAGGGACCTTGGAGGTCTTCTAGTCCAAACTTGCTTAAGCAGGAAACACTATACCATTTCTCTGAGCATCAAGAGCATTATGGAAGTTGTAGTTTAATATATCTTCTCTAGTTTTGAATTTCATGGCCACTAATTTATATATGTACTCTTATGTTATTCACTTATGTTATTTTTCCTTTGCATTTTTGGAAATGCTAGATTTTCCTCAAGAACCCTTTCACAATAAATTTGCCAGCAGTCAATAGCCATGTTACTCTTGGGAATGATATACCATTGTATTGTTATCTTTCTATTTAAAAAATCTTCTTTATTTAATGGTGGCTTGTACACTAGAAGTAAATTTTATTTGTTTCCTATTAGGTAGCAATATTTGCTGGATAAAAAATCAAGTTAAAAATGTTCATGTTAGGATTTTCTGTAATTATTTAGTTTTTAAAAAAATCTAATTATATGACATGGATTAAATATGTGGATTAAAAAAATCAAAATATATTCAAAATAAAGACAATTGATAATTGTTAAAACTTGGATTGGTGGCTTCCTTAAGAGATACACTGACAATAAAGTCTGAAATACATTATCACTCACACAGTGTCACAAAAATATGGTTTTATCAGTTCTATATTCCATGCATTATGTTCCAATTATGCATATTTAAAAATTGTATTATATTATTCAGTACCTAATTTTATACATTATAAAGAAACATCTACCTATTCACTGCCATTCACTGCTAATTCACTGCCTTTGGAAAAATTTCCCGGTTCCCAGTGCAATTGTACATCTGCTCATTTGAAAATAACCCTCTTTGAACACAATGGATGTGTTTATGAGTGGAAACAAAGGATTGCATTGCTAGTTCCTAAATAAATGTTCTTGCTTAATGTCATTATACAACCTCTTAGCCTAACCTGAGGATAAAATGGAGAGAGGAAACAATATTCTTAAAATTGAGTTCCTGGAGATGGTCAGGATATAAATGAAATAAAAGCAACAAAGAATACTAATTAAAATCTTTCATTTTTCAGTTTTGGCCACATACATAAACCACTGAGAAGGGAAAAATGAATAGAATTGTGAAGAGACCCATTACCATACTTCCTAATAAATCATGTTGTACAAAGTCCTAAGGGCTTTGTGACAGGATGTTGTGGAGGGTTATGACCTTGTGTCAATAAGGAATCTACTTAGTTACAAACAGATATACTTTGTTTGTTGTAGCAGCCAATTACACTTTCTGTTTGTTCATGAAATACATGAGCTGGAAAATTTGGAACTTGTTCTGAATGAGTCACCAGCAGTTGAGTTCAGGGTAAAAGATGCTTTCATTTTAAATAGAATAACATAATCAATCTTGGTAATGTCTAAATACAGATATTATATTCTAAAAGTTTAGTACCTATATTTCTCTTATTCTAAACATTCTGTGTAGTTTATCAGCTGGGAGTATTAAATATTGCTTCTCTGCAATACATTGCAAATTTGGCCTTTGCTAAAAATTATTTAAATAATATGTGGGTATGCCAAGTTTCACTCCAGAACAAAAAATAACATATTGCAAGATTCTGATAGATTTATAAACTACCTTCAAGCCAAGGATCTTCCAGGCAAGAATACAGTTGCAACATTCACATCAACTCAGACCTTACTGAGCAAATGATGCAATCACAGAGGACACTTTATTAAAATATGTGCTGGAATCTTCCTACTACAGTTGTGGGTTTTGACAAAAGGAGAAGTCTTATCTTCATGCAGTGAGTCTCATTTTAATTCTGGGAACTGTTGATAAGTTTGTCTTGTGTGAGAAAATCTACACAGTCATTAAATGAGATGATTAATTTGCATACTTCCCAGATCCCATTACTTGTATTCCACTATAGTGGAGACATGTTATAGCTGTAAGGGGGTCCAAATACAGAACTATTATGTCAAGGTAAGCAGATGGGAAGCTGGAAGTTTCCTATCTGTTGTAGGAAAAGTGGTGTACAAATTCTTTTAGCTTGACATCAGGCATTACATGGGTTTCAAAAGTGGCTGAGGTCAGGATTTTAAAGGGCTATTTTTTTCCCTTTTAGCTCTCCAATTTCCTAATCCCCAATCTGGATATTTGTTCAAGATTTTTTTTAAAGGAGCTTGTTGAAAATTCTTGGATTGAGTTACGGCCCACTTTCTGATGACTATAATTATTTATTTAGTTCAACTTTGGATACATATTCAATTTTCAGGTAATCATATTGCAAGGGAGTTTGACAAAGCTCTGTGAATGTCTTATATTTGATTCATTAGCATAGCATGACAGCTTCATTTTCTCTAGACAGCTTTCTTCCTCTTGAGTTCAGCACAGCCACTATCTTTGGCACCTACTGAAATTTTAAATCTTTTGCGGTTTTTATATGGCTGCATTGAGGATGAAATACAACATTCTCAAGATCTCTGGAATTTGTGTGCCCTATTATGAAGGTTGAACATCCCTATGTTTGGATTTTATAAGAGCTCAAAGGGTTCAAAACATTATGAATGGATGGAAATAAGGATTATGGGTGCACGTATGCATCATGGTAAGAGAGAAGAGCACACAAGACTTTAGTTTAGTTCAGCCCAATTTCCTTATACTTTTCTACTGTGCCCATAGTGAGCCTTGGGATGATACACGATTTCTAGGATGACTATTTCTCTCTCCCCTTTGCCCAGTTAGAAGTTTAACACTGTTATTTAAGAAATAACGTGAGTAGATGAAAATACTTACGGTTCCCCCCCACTGTCATGAGCAAACACAGGGCGCTGTGGCTGAAATGAAATGAGTTGAATTGTAGTAAGAGTATACACTGTAATCAATTAATTTAGCACAGTCTTCCATAATAGTCAACTCACTAAGTGCTTCAATACATTCCCTGATTTAGGGACTGCATTAAAAACAGGTTTTCTCAGCAGTAGGTAAGATACAATTTGGAACTATACATACACACCTATGGGTGGACATGCATTGTACAGGTGTATTTTCGCATAGACCCATATTTTATTAGGTCTCATTAAGAAAAAAAAATCTGGTAAAAAGATGGGGATAAAGAAGAAATAATTTCTTCAAAGACTTTTCCATTGTGCAAGCCTCTTTATCCTTTTCAGCCTAAATCTTGCTGTGTCAAAGAAAGCAGATAAGTTTTAGCTTCAGTGTTTTCAAACACCATTAGTGTCACAGAGTTTATCACACCATTCAATAAGCAAATAGCAGGAAAAAACAGCCTCACTACAATTCAAATGCTTTTCATCAACAAGGAGCAGCCATTCCTGATAACTGGTCAGAAGGATAACATTCTTAGAGAAGTGCCCTCTCAGAGAGATTTTGCTATGCTTCCTGGCCTTGAGAGGCTTATGTATTTGCTTAAGGACTCCTTAAAAGGAGAAGAGAGCAAAAGATCACCAGCTGTGCATCAAAAATATGTGTGAGTAGGTTCCACCCATTTAGTCATTAATCCAGGACAACACATTCCTTGAAAAGTTATAGAAAATGGACTTGATTACTCAAAACTTCAATTGAGGTTATAAATAAAATTTAAGATAAAGGTAGGAATTTGACAAATAGAAATATGAATTTATATATTTTAAGATCCATTTGGTTCTCTTGCCTGATCTATTATTTAAGAGAATAGCCCTTGAGATATATTTATAAATCCTTTCTGGACTTTTATTATGAATTAAGTGTCAATCCTACAAATTATTTCTAAAAATATTTTGGCACAATCAGAATTATAAACTAAATCAGTGTTTCTCAAACTTGAAGATATGTGGATTTCAACTCCCAGAGTTCACCAGCCAGCATAGGAGCTGGTCCACATATCTTCAAGCTTCAAGGATGACAAATACCAAACTAAACCATATGCTCTTGGTAGCTATTCAAAAGATGAATACATCTTAATAAATTATTGAGTCAAGTTGTGAATTACTATTTTCTGTTTCTAGTCAACTATGCAGACATAGATTGTGCAATTTCTAAAATTACTTCAAACTTCTGCTTACTGCTTTAGGACACACTTTAGCTACTCTTTCAACCTTATTGCTTTCATTTGGAAAAAAAGGAATGCTTAGAAAAAAATTAGATTCTACCCAAATATGTTAATCCAGATATATCAGAGAACATTGCAATCTCTGATTTCCACACAATAATATATTCATACATTAACTGAAACCTGTTATATAAAAGACAACAGTTTTGATTTATTACATTATATAAACTATAATGTATTACATTGAAAATGCACGAGAGACATTCTTTAATTTTATTTTTTTAAATATGATAAGAAAATATGTTGCTAGAGAGAAACAGAATGCAGCAGTTATTCTAGAATATTTTTCTATTAGCAGCTGTCTGCAGAAATTAGAAAGCAGCTTAAATGTTGCTTCAACATTTCCTGAATGGGAAATGCATACAACGTTATTGCATGAGATTCAGACTTCGAATAGGACCTTGCAGACATCAGAAGTCACTCAAACTCCATTGATTTTGGAAGGATTCCTTCAAGGATTCCCAAATCTAAGTCTTATGCATTTGCCACTAGGTGCATGCTAGGGCCTAAGAGTTTAACACATACATTAAAACATTCTCCATATGCAAATAATAATGCAAACAAGTGAGAGAGTCAAACAAGCTTCAAAATAAGTTAATGACCAGAGGCTGTTTTTTAAAAAAATACATTACATTTTAAAAAAATTTTTAGTACATGCATGAAACTGTTTTGTGCCTATATTTCATGCCTAAAATGTTGACTCTTTTGACTATGTAGCACTATAGATTTACATTCCAAAATGAGCTTTGGAATGCACAAGAGTGTGAATATAGACCTACATGCAACATCTTAAAGCAGCTGTGCCTTTTCTTGTGACTGCATGCATGAGAGAACTAAAAGTAAACTCTCGTAAGTTAAAACAGGTTAGATTTATTTATGTTTCATGGATATCTAGGCCATATAGTTACTTGTTAACATATATATTTATTTTAGAAGATGCTCAGATGAATTATGTTTAATCATTATAGGGTACATGAGAATGCTTCTGTGACTACTAAGTATTATTTAAAGCTCCTAAAATGTTTTAATAAGAAAGGTCCTGACACTTCTTCATCAGCGTTACTGACTGTCCCCAGTTGAATGGTGTGGTGCCTAGTTCTAGGATGATGCCTAGGAGAATAAAGGATATTTTATTATATCTGATCTGAGCTCTTCAGAATGTTTTTCATGTTTATTCTAATGATTTGTTTCCTGGAGAGCTACAAAGATGGTAGCACAACCATTGGAGCACAGGTATATAATGGATAGACATTAGTCTGCATCGGTTACATAATTTAATCAACGTTCAAGAACTGGTCTATCAAAAATGCAACGCAGTAGTCAAAAGCAGAGAGCAATGAGTAATCAACAATAGTCAATAGCTATGAGTATAATTTAAAAGATTTAAGCCTTCACACTAGATGAAATTGGTGAGGAAACCCTACTTAATATTAGCTTTACAGATGTGTACGTAGTTGTACAGCCATTTAGTTGGATATTGTTACAAAACTCAGCAATTTTTAAAATCCATTCACTTCAATCAGCCTCAATCTGGAATTCATTTATAAATTTGAGCCACTATGACCCATTGAAGTCCCAAAGTTTCTTCTCATCCAGAAAAACGTCTTCTGAAGAAGCATCTTGAATGAGAAGCGAAACATCTTCAAAGAAAAAAAAACCAAGAAAGTCCAGTTGCCTTTTGAAAAGCACCTTTGGGACAACCATGACCTGGATGACTGAAAATCTTCATACACAATGACCCACTCAAGTTGTTCATTACCAGAGTTGACACCAACATAACTGAAAGTGTTAGGTTGTTTTGTCTCAATAACATAGTTTTCTTCTTCCTAAACCTTTCCTTGAAATTCAGACAAACAAATCTTACTAGGGAAAAGAATTGGATAGATTTAAGATTTGGCTTTAACACAAAATGTGTAAATCACACTTTTATCTATCACCAGAGGAAACTGATAGTCATGTTGCTAAGCCAATACTGCAATTTGAGAAAGATATATGTTTTTAATCATATAAGCATGGAAAAGCTAATGCAAATGACAACTCTAGAAAAAGCAATGCTATGAGAAAGCGTGTTAACAAATCAACACAATATATGTTGCTATAGCAACAAAATATTTTGAAAACAGGATCATGCAATTCAAAACAAAGAACAATAACTTAAACTTTATGGAACCCATGAAAGGTACAAAGAGGCTTCATTATGTAGCCACTGTTTTAAACACTTTGAAACAAGAGGAGTTATTTACAAGGGGGACAGTTAAATACAAATTTGAGTGGCTAAAATATGCTTTTTAAAAGGATGATTTAATGGACACATGTAATAGCTTTGCTTTACATTTTATCAGTGAACTTGGAGGTCAAGCACAGGATACCATGTATTTCACACTGTTACCACTCAAAACATTTTCTACAGCAGAACAACAGAAAGAAAATCCATTAGAATTATTTGAACATGTGAATTCAAGATCCTGTAACCAGTTCCAAAGACTTTATGCTAGGGGAAAACCTGATAATACCTAACAGGCCATGTAGTATCATACCCTATGTGAATAGCTGTGCCCTCTGACAGGTGAGCCACAAGATCTCCTAGTCAAAGCAGGGCTACGAGGAGGTTTGCCGATGACAGAGATTTCTCTTTTTAAATCAGCCTAGAAAAACCATAAACACTAATCAATTCATCTAAACATCTAGATGGGCACTCTCCTGCAGTTTCATTCCTGAAGCTGGGAAATCATTTTTTTTCATTTCCAAAGCACACAAAGGGCATGCAGATCTGTTAACCCACTATGCCTGAAAATGACTGCTTATATCTTCTTTTAAAAAGAGAGTCCTTAGTATCCCAAATTCATAAAGCTTACACAAATCTTCCAGGGGTAGCAGATTTGATAACACTGGAGGACAATCTCCTGTTAACACTTCACAGTCAGGGGAAAAAAATAATGTACAAGAAAAATATCAGTATAAGTATGTGCTTTACATATATTCATATATATCCTTCAAGCTTATGAAATGTTAAAGCCAAGAGTGTTACAGATTTCATATTTTTGTGACCACTGTAAGAAAAATCAAAATATGAGTTGTCTTTGAATTAAAAAAGCATACAGGTGAAACTCGGAAAATTAGAATATCGTGCAAAAGTTCATTTATTTCAGTAATGCAACTTAAAAGGGGAAACTAATATATGAGATAGACTCATTACATGCAAAGCAAGAGAGTTCAAGCCATGATTTGTCATAATTGTGATGATTATGGCGTACAGCTCATGAAAACCCCAAATCCACAATCTCAGAAAATTAGAATATTACATGCAATCAATAAAACAAGGAGTGTACATAGAACAATATCAGACCTCTGAAAAGTATAAGCATGCATATGTACTCAGTACTTGGTTTGGGCCCCTTTTGCAGCAATTACTGCCTCAATGTGGCGTGGCATGGAAGCTATCAGCCTGTGGCACTGCTGAGGTGTTATGGAAGACCAGGATGCTTCAATAGCGGCCTTCAGCTCTTTTGCATTGTTCGGTCTCATGTCTCTCATCTTTCTCTTGGCAATGCCCCATAGATTCTCTATGGGGTTCAGGTCAGGCGAGTTTGCTGGCCAATCAAGCGCAGTAATCTCATGGTCATTGAACCAGGTTTTGGTGCTTTTGGCAGTGTGGGCAGGTGCCACGTCCTGCTGGAAAATGAAGTCAGCATCCCCATAAAGCTTGTCTGTGGAAGGAAGCATGAAGTGCTCCAAAATCTCCTGATAGATGGCTGCGTTGACCCTGGACTTAATGAAGCACAGTGGACCAACACCAGCAGATGACATGGCTCCCCAAATCAACACAGACTGTGGAATCTTCACACTGGACTTCAAGCATCTTGCAGTGTGTGCCTCTCCATTCTTCCTCCAGACTCTGGGTCCTTGGTTTCCAAATGAGATGCAAAAGGTGCTCTCATCAGAAAAGAGGACTTTGGACCACTGAGCAACAGACCAGGTGTGTTTTTCTTTAGCCCAGGTAAGACGCTTCTGACGTTGTTTGTTGTTCAGGAGCGGCTTGACAAGAGGAATACAACATTTGAAGCCCATGTCCAGGATCCGTCTGTGTGTGGTGGCTCTTGATGCACTGACTCCAGCCTCAGTCCACTCCTTGTGAAAGTCCCCAACACTTTTGAATGGCCTTTTCCTGACAATCCTCTCCAGGCTGCGGTCATCCTTGCTGCTTGTGCACCTTTTTCTTCCACACTTTCCCCTTCTACATAACTTTCTATTAATGTGCTTTCATACAGCACTTTGGGAACATCCAGCTTCTTTTGCAATTACCTTTTGAGGCTTTCCCTCCTTATGGAGGGTGTCAATGATGGTTTTCTGCACAACTGTCAGGTCAGCAGTCTTCCCCATGATTATGATTCCTACTGAACCAGACTGAGAGACCATTTAAAGGCTCAGGAACCCTTTGCAGGTGTTATAGCTTAATTAGCTGATTAGAGTGGGACACTTTGAGCCTAGAATATTGCACCTTTTCACAATATTCTAATTTTCTGAGATTGTGGATTTGGGGTTTTCATGAGCTGTAAGCCATAATCATCACAATTATGACAAATCACAGCTTGAACTATCTTGTTTTGCATGTAATGAGTCTATCTCATATATTAGTTTCCCCTTTTAAGTTGCATTACTGAAATAAATGAACTTTTGCACGATATTCTAATTTTTTGAGTTTCACCTGTAGGTTTGGAAATTTCCTAATTGTACTGCAACAGTTCATGCATGTATTGCTATTAAATGCTGACGAGTTTTTGCTGCATTAACAGTTGGGGTCTAACTTTATAATGCACAATTTTAAATGGAGGATTATTATTGTCACCTTCTACTTCTCAACTTTTTTATCAATTCATCTATACATTAATCTACTATTGATATCTATCTATCATCTATCTATCTATCTATCTATCTATCTATCTATCTATCTATCTATCTATCTATCTATCATCCATCAATCTCTACCATCTCTCTTTCTCTGAAATACAGTAACATTAATTCAAGAAGAGACCATGTGATGTTTTTCCCTAAGATGAATGAACCAGAACAAAGTTTATTGTCTCTTCCACTTGCCTGTGCCTAGAGGGTTTTCTAGAATGCTTTCCCATTTATCTCAAGAGATAAATGCTCCTGACAGTGGGAAGAATTGCATATTGTGATGTGGCTTCTAGGCTAGCATACTAAATTAAGTTATTCTTGATTTCTGATGACAAGACCAATGAGAGGGATAAATTCCAACAATTATAAGAAATGTACTTGCTATAGAATTAAAGAAATTGATTTCAGAATATATGCTTAATAATACCTTCAGAATTTCAGTACCTCCAGAGGCTATACTGGCATTACTGGAAGCACTAGTTTTTTTATTTAGCGCATGGTATCTAAACAGGTCGTGTAAATTTTGTTGAAATAAAGCATCAGCAGATGTGTGTGTGTGTGTGTGTGTGTGTATTTGATTTAATAGACTTTGAATAAAATCTTTAACAAAACTGAGATAAGAAATTGAATAGAAGAACTGGGAAACATTGCCAGATATTGTGTTCCAAAAATGGACCTGTGATAATTCCAGTGTCCTTATTTCAGTGAGTCTTGGATTGGTGCAAGGTAATTTTAATATATTTAAAACATTCATCTGAAAACATTTAACTTGATAGCATGCTTGCACTGTTAAATATTAGTTGCAAATCCAAATTTTAATAATAGGTTAACCTCCAAGCTTTCCATTTGTCAAGCAGTTGAGAAGACGTGCACTATTTCCATAGTTTGCAGGCACTATTACCTTTAACCTGGATGATTTTTTCTCTTGTCTGTATGAGAGTTTGGAAAGGAGAGGGGGTGAATGGGTAGCAGTGGCCTTGGAAAATGCAGAAACAGATTCAGGAAAAGATGCTTTGGCTGAATGAAATGGAGAACTAGAAGCAAGGCAGCAAGGAGAGGTAGAAGGTGCTTTCGTCTCATGGGAAAGTGATGCTGGCTTAAACATTTAAAGAGAGACAACTGTAATTCTGTGGAACAGCAATTACAAAGGGAGAGATTAAAAAACAACAACAAAGAAGAACATACACCCCCATCAGTGAAAGGAACGATGGCCCTACCTGGCCTATATGCTACGTTGAGAAGATTTACTTGTATATGAGTGTATGAATCAGATTGTTACTGGAACAAAGATAGTTCCTCAGGCTAAACTTTCTTGAACAGCAGGTCCCACTCCCTTTTCTTAAGAATACAGTGCTGCAAGTTACTTTTTGGAAATAATTCATACCTAAATACAACCTGCAATGAGGTTATTCAGTTCGGTTTTTTGCAGTCATAACCAGTATGAGTAGACAGCTCTGTGAATGTATTTGAATATAATCTTTCTTAGATCATGTATAAAGTTTAAGAAAAGGTTAAAGTGCATTTAACATTTAGTACAAAACATCCTAACCTGTATCCTGTAAGCGGAGGTCTATATTTGCAGTGACGTTGAAAAAGGATACCTAGACTTGCAATACAACCACATCATGCCCACAAAAGCATGATCACGGCTTATGAAAAAACAGTTTGAAAGATCGATATAATTTGAATCAAGAACAGCTGTGTTATTCTTGTTTCTGTTTTCCAAGCAAGAGTCTGGAGTATATTCAGTCATAAAGATAGGCTGATAAAAAGATCTGCAGAATTTATAACTTCCTAAATGAAACAGGAGCTACTGCAGGCTTCAATAGAAAGCCTCATTTAAACACTGCAAATTATACCAGTATTTGTGGTATAAAATCACAAGTCACAATATCTACTGTATGAAATCAAAACACTATTTAAAGAAGAAAAACATCACCATATCTGTGACGTTTATATGCCTTTGAGCCACTCCTTCTCTTTTATGCTCCAAGCAGGAGACCAAATCTGGAGAGCATCATCCCCATTTTCTCCTGACCGTTCAAGAGGCTGCTTGATATTGTTGAGCAACAAAAGATGTGACTGTTTTATCTCCAACATTTAAGGATCAGTTTTCTTCCCAGCTGGATACAGCATAGCTAGGATAAAATATGTGTCCAGGGAAATCTTGGTCTTAATTAAATCATGGATAATTCCTATTTCTTATGATTTAAAATGTTCTTGCCTTTTTAATGAGTTTGTGGGCAAACATTTTGTTATGTCCTGATTAAATTTGCTTGGAAACACAAGGATTATGAAAATGGCTTGGGAACTAGACAGCCAATTGGGCATTGGGATATTTGCAGGACCGTCTGCTGCCAGGAACGACTGCCCATCGCCCTGTGCACTCACACTGGGAGGTCCTCCTCAGGGTGCCATCGGCCAGACAATGTCGACTGGTTACCCCTAGGGGGAGGGCCTTCTCTGTGGGGGCACTTGCCCTTTGGAATCAACTCCCCTTGGAGCTCCAGATGGCCCCAGATCTCCGTTCCTTTCGTTGCGGCCTTAAAAAATGGCTTTTTCAACAGGCCGACCTGGACTGACGGAAGGGAAGTTTTTGTTTTATTGTGTTTTTAATTGGACTATTTATGGGATAATTTGATTTAATACCTTTTAATGTTTGTATTTTGTGTTTTTATAGTTGTTAGCCGCCCTGAGTCCTTTGGGAGATAGGGCAGCATACAAATCCCATAAATAAATAAATAAATTTTCTTTAATTATCCTTAATAGGTCTGAAATAAGCAATATGAATGATACATTACTCAGCAAGCTAATGAAGGCATTTAATGGAGTTACTGAACTGTTTTTGGCTGGGCAGAGGTTTTATTTTATAATAATGATAATAATAATAATACTAAAAGGAATTTATGTGTTACGTAATTTATGCAACAAGTAATCGGATCTTAGTGCAGCATGTTTTTTTCTGTATTTTTTCTGTATTTATTTATATATATATATCCCATCTTTATTATTCTTACAAATAACTCAAGGTGGTGAACATACTTTTTTGGTATGCCATGATTCCTATTCAAATAGGGATCTTTATTTAAAATGAAATTAATATATTAATAAATGCATCTTCTTTTTTGATGCAAAAATCCATCTACCTAGGTACTGCTTGTCATCCTTGGAAAGAAGGATTCTGCACTGCTGGTAAAAGCCAGAGTTAATAGTAGGTACAGTAGCTGTTTTCAAAAAGTTAAGAAGCAGTTAGGGTAGTCTTCAGCTCATCTCCAAAAAGAATTGAAGAAGGAATGTGGTGTATTAGTGTGCTTAAATTGTTCTTGAAGATTGCAATGTGTAGTAGAAAGCCTCATGCGAAAACACATACATTGAAAAAAAAAATTGGCTAATGATGTAAGTACAGAAATTGTACAATGTTTAAATACCTCTTTTTTAGTATCTGCTGAACTGTTGCCTTCAAAAGTTATCATAGACTCCCCCTTATTTGCCACTGGTGACTCTAAGTGGTCAAGGTCTGGCTCCTCCTCTATATGAAGTCTTGCCCATTCTTCAGGCACCTCAGGGGCATGTCTGTAGAAACTTAAATCTTTACTTTTCGATTGCTCCCCTTGAATTACTGACAGCAGCTCCTCACAGAGTTCCTCCTGTTTGCCAACTTCCTTCAGTGTTTTGGATAACGCGTCTTCTTTGGCCAGGGCGAGGGTACGGCCTGCTATCTTTTGCGTTTCTGGAAGAGGGTTTGAGGGGCTTTTCTTTTCCTCCACAATGGGGCTTCCTTTCATCCCTTTGAAATGGTTCCACTCAAGCACATGTGCTTGGTCATGAAAATGAGTTGCTGGAGGAGCTGATGTACATGTAGATGAAGAAAATGGCTTCGGTGGAGAGTCGGGGAACAAATGGGAGGCCTTTGATGAGGGAACTGGAACAGTATGGCCATGCTTTATTTGAGGAGTGACATTATCTGAGAGGCAGCCTGTCCCCTCTGAACCTGTTAAAGGCAGAGAGCTAAATTCCTCTAAACCAGAAAGAAAGCTTTTAGGAAAAGGTGGAGGAGGAGGAGGAGGAGGAGGGGAAGGTGTGCTTGAAGATGGAAAGCCAAGAGTCAGTGACAACCATTCATCAGTGATGGCCTGAAGATGTCTTTTATTGGAATCTGGATAAGAGGAGGATCTGTATCTGGGAGGAGGGGCTGGTGTTTTGGAATCCCACTTGAGAAATAAAGGGAAAGCACAGGAATTAAAACAAGTTGAGGGACTGGGCTCAAGAAGAATGTTTTTTTTTAAAAAAATAACATCCTGTTAATTCCTCTTTATAGGATATTACTTCACTGAGCATACATTTCTGAATCATTAGCATATCAATCGGACAGTGTATCTGGAAAGTGAAACTCTATCAGATTCTTGCCCAAGACTAAATGTCAGACATCAAGACAGATTTGATTCACCATGTTGCTCTCATGCCAGCCAGTGACTAATGGCCCAGATGTGATTACCAGAACTTTCCTTTCTTCAGCCCTATTGTTTCGAGAAGAGAATGGTTCTGCGTAACACAGAAAAATGCAGTTCAGGCTGAGATAGTTTGAGATTAATCAAAATTAATCTCAGGTGGTGCAAGTTTTTAACTTTTTCACTGGTACAAGAACCCTGAAATAACAGATTCAATAAAACTGTACATTGTATTTATACTACCTGCAGTTACACAATCTATTTTTTTTTTAAAAAAATTAAAAATAATAGCACTTCACACATCATTACATTTCTCTTAAAGGTACACAGGATCGAAATGCTTGTTAGTGCATATAACAGAAAATTATTTTCAACTCAAAATGTGTTGAAAAATATCATTATTGGCTAAGTAATATGGTTAGGCTGAAATATTGATTGAAGATTTCTTCTGGTAAAATAAAGGTCCTTTTGTAAGCATGGAAGAGCTGGGATTCATACGTATATTGCATCAGTAGATATCCACTGCTTCAGTAAATACTGAAAATGTAGTTTTTGTTATTAATTTTCCAAGTTAAATCCTCATTTGAAAATAAAGTTTGAAATTTGTCTGATATTAACATTTGTATTATATGTAGAATTTAGGTACCCAGGAAGAAATGGAAACTTTGAATTAATTAATTTGCACAGGAAATCCAAAGTTATGATTCTTAGTCCTTAAAACAGAATGTAAATAATATAGAATGGATCTCGGCTGTCACTGAGAAACACAAACAGACAAAGAAATACTTTTGTAAACTTTAAAAATAGTCTTATGGACATGGTGATAATTAGCATCAACTTTTAAGTCACATAGATTTAATATGGACAATGACAGACATGGTTTCATTTCATGTGAATACGCACAAAATGCTGAGCAAACTTTGAAAAATATAAAAATTATCCTCTTTTGTATTTTATTTTAAATAATTATTTTAAATAGAATAGCTATATTTTAACTAGCAAGAACAATTTTAAATAGAAATCTTCACCCACAACCACTTGTAGATATAAAAATACTAAATTACATATGCTATGAATACAGTTTTACCACATTTAAATATTTTACTGTAAAGTTATTATCTCTTTTGTATGTTGTGTCCATCTCTGGCATTATGCATAACGCTTATTTAGCAAGAAGTGGAGCTCAGGGACAGGGAAAACGGAAGAGCTACATTATGTTTCTACGAAGATTTGAAACCAAACGGTACAACGTTCATTATTGGGTATCAGTAGGTAGATATACACCAAACTTCCTTGGTAAAGTGCTGATTAAAATATGATGGGTTGCTGTTGATCCCCAATACTAGAAAAATCAATGAGCAAAAGTATATGTTGTATTTGCATCATTTTAATAACCACATTAGTGCAAGAACGAAAGTAACTTGCATTAGTAACTGTTAAAATGCCAATTCTAGTTTGAGTTACATTTTTTACTGAGAAACTTTATGGAAATGAGACCTAAAGCTGGAAAATTGCACAGTTGGACCAGGAATTTCTCAAGTCTCCACTCTTTTCACAACCCAAGCATGAAACCATCTTCTGAACATCCAATATTATCTTAATGTTTTTTTCTTTGGAGAATCCTAAAACAATTATAATTCATATTCATTATTATTATTTCCTTTCTTTATTACTGAAAACTATTCTCTTTTCATCCAAGTTGAACAATGATAAAAGATACAGGTGCCTATGTAGGTGAAATATTGCAGGCAAAACATATTTATGCAGTAATTTATAATGGGATGCTACTTGCTGCAGGTTGTTGGCTGGTGGCCTTATTTAAACTGGTAAATCCTCTTTTAGAGGAAAATAAACAGGAAGATAGCCCATCTGGGCACCATAGCCATTTTACATAGCTTATTCCCAACACCTAGATTCAACATGGTTTTGACTTTGGTGAACAGCCTGATCTAGTATCTGGAGCGCTATTTAGCTCCCTTATGTGGATTTCCTCTTGGCTTCCCGACTTTCTTTCCAGGAAGTGGAAAGGGTATTCTTTGGTATGACCTCAGACATTTGAGGGTTAGTCTGTGCCCTTCCTGGCTCAGTATGGGACTGGGTGAGTGTATGATGACCTGGTTCTGGGAGATTGTCTACCTTTCTCCTTAATAGATACTCCCTGGATCCAGAAGTGTTTGATAAATATTGTCTAATCTCCAACTTTCCCTTCTGGTAATTATGTAAAGACACATTGGGATGCAGCCAGAGACAATCCAGAGAGTGGATTATCAGAAACTTTTTCAGTTAGAGTTTACATATGGGCAGAGGATGGAGAAAACATTATCTTTTGTAGTTGGATGCCATTTCTCCGGATCTTGATGTGTAGAGAAAGTGATCCACAGAAGGTCATTGATTCAAGTAAGTCTGCATGAAACAGTATCAAACTGGGCTTCCATATACTTTTTTTGAGGCTTAAACTGTGCAAATACATTATTTTTAATATAAAATGCAAAAATACAAGAACACCATAAAAAAATCAAGGTAACATAAGAGAGGAAAAATGGTGCAATCTTCACTACAAAATAAAAATGGTGTAATTTATTCTTATGACAAACTTTATATTTGAAATCAATAAGTACTAATATTTATCACCAAGATTCGTGCATGGGACTAAACTCTAAAGGTGGTATAGAGAACAAATCATTTCTTACCTTAGCTGAGTGGTGGATTCTGTCACTTGAGTAACTCTGGGGAATGGGAGGAACAGGATATTCATTTTCTCCTCTGGCCATGCTCTTTTTGACTTCTACATAGGACACTGGGAAGATTCCTTGCTTATTTGTTCCCGGTAGCTTGCCTTCATACCAGTTTTGATCAACCCGTCTAAGAAGAATAACTTTGTCTCCCTGAAAGGCAACACTCAATTACAGATGAAAAATGGTTGTCCCATCATAAATGTATACAATATATAGCAACGCAATACAAATTCCTTAACTGTGGTGGAATATTAGTGAAAGTGAATAGTTAAGAAAAGTCAAGAAGTCCCAAGGTCACAAGGCTTCCCATAAAGGTTCAGACTTCAAAGTAAATTGTGGCAACATTCATAGAATCAGTGGCTGTCTAAATGAGTTTTTCAATGGAAAGACAAATTGTGTAACTCTTAGTAAATGCCACGATCCTAATCTGCCAGTTAAGAATGGAAATTCCTCTTCTAGGGAAACTGTAGTGAGAGAAACATAGAAAGCTACAAGAATTGTCTATGTTGTGATTCAGGGTCAGCCTGTGGGTTCAGCAGTTGGGTTGGACGATTCAGAGGAGGAGGAGGGGGGTGTTGGAGAGCTTGTGTAGGATAGCCTTGAGGCTCCGCAGAGCCCTCAGCCAGGCCCCTCCCATCTGGTTACGACGCAGACCCAGCTGTGTGAGCCTGACAGCGTGGATGAAGATGACCCACAGCTGGCCCTGTTCAAGGACGCCTGACGCAGGAGGCAGTCAATCAGAAGTAAACAGAGGAAGGCAATGGGGCACCTCGGAAGGAGGCAGAGAGAAGCCACGCCCTGAACTGTTTAAAAGGGGAATGTGTGGGAGGGCTGGTTTGCTGAAGGCAACTGTTTGAATAGCTCCTGTTTCATGGTTTGTGTTTGCTCTGTTTGCTCTGTTTTATGTTAATAAATTTGGCAGGCTTAGTTCCAGCCTCTTGCCGTTTTGTAAAGGGGTTGTCCCTGCCTTTTCTGCAGGGCCGGTAGTAGGCTGGTACAGAACAGTCTAATGCTAGTCCTACCTAGGGAAAATATACAGGAAAGGGAGGGTCCAAAGTTTGCATTTGCTTTTCAAAATGTTTGTGCTGATTTACCAATAGCTTTCCCCCCCCACTTTGTAGCACGTTGTCCAAGAAATCTCTTTATTGACCTTTGAAACATCCCTTAGCACAGACCTCTGCAAGAGAGATTTTTACATGATAACATGGCAGTTCAGGTTACAAGAGAGATCTCTTTTTTGAAGATCCACTAGGGAAGGCACAGACAATATTAAAAATAAAGAGATTTCTGTTAGCTCTAGAGGGGAGAAATGTCTTTATAAAGACCTAATTCTGCTGACAATGTAGGGGGCCCTTTAAAAAGAACTATTTTTAAAAGGGAAATAGGAAGAACTTTCTTGATCTCATTTAAAAAAATAAGAATTAACCATTTGTTTTGTGAATTTTTAAAATAAAATACAGATACTGCTTGTTTAATGACCCTAATTGGATTCAGCAACTCCATTGCTAAATGAAGCAGTAAGTAAGTGAAACATCACAGGCCAACTCATTTAACAATGGCAGTTCCAATCGTTAAGTGAATCACCCAAGGTAATTAAGCAAGTCATCATGTGACTGCAACTTGTCATCTCCTGCCACCTTTCCCATTGACTTTGCTTGTCAGAAGCCAGCTCAGAAGTTCTCATGACTGCAGAGATGCTGTAATGATCATAGGTGTGAAGACTGGCTATAAATAACTTTTTTCAGCACTGTAATCACTTTGAACAGACGCTAAACAAATGGTCGTCAAGCAAAGAAGCCCCTTAAAAAACCTGGATCAGAAAATGGCCTTCTCAAGATGGACTATATAGGATACAGCAAAACTTGATATTGCATATCCTGTGTATGGAAAGAAATAAGCTTTAATTCTTTTTCCCAGATACAGTTTTGAGTCAGATTTACAGACTAGCATCTGGTATTTGCACTGAAAGGAGACTCTGATTCAGTCCCAAACATCTTCAAACAGTATATAGGTAGTCTTTGTTTAGCATGTGCTTCAACCAATGACTGTTCAAAGTCATGATGGTAATGAAAAAAATAACTTTGTAACCAATCCTTACATTTACGATCTTCATAGGTCTGTAAAGCAAAAGAAATTTAAAGATCATAAGCGTAGACACTGTTTCACTTAGCAGCTACTTCGCATAACCTCCAAGTGGCCAGTCTCAATTGTGGTCGGTAAACAAGGACTACCTATGTTGTACAGCACTTTTTACTTGCATTCCTGAAGGGAGAGCCAGGAGTTGGAAGAGAGAGAGAGGGAAAGAAGGTTAGTACAAATATAGGGAAAAAGAGAAGATTTGCAGAAAAAAAAAATGGCAGCAGAAAGATGTAGCAGCTTAACTTACAGTCACAATATAGCCCTGGGTAATATATACTTGAGTAAATAAGCCCCTTAACAAAGAATCTTTGTCAAAGTTGGTGTAACACCCAATTTTAGAAAATACCTTTCTCAATGAAAGTTCCACGTTTGTATCTGCATTGAAATTATATTTTGCAATAGCTTCTCCAATCTCGGCCACATGTGCTGGAGGCGGTGGTCTTGCTGGCTGTGCTTTTTCTGGGGGAATAAGTTTCTGAAGAGAGAATGGTGGTTATTTCAATCGACCTTTCCAATCTGGGTATCTATTTGTAAAACTCAATGCATGAGATTGCTGGTGTAAAGACAAACCTCAACATAAGAAATAGGAAAAATCCCAACTCTTCCATAGTGTTCGCCCTCATACCAGTTTTGATCCACTTTCCTGAGGATATAGACAGTGTCTCCTTTCTTAAAAGGCAGCTCTCTGTAACAAACATTTATAAACAGTGATACAGATTTGACATCCTGGTAACAATCCTGAACTGAATATTAATTGTTTATCATTTTAAATAACAAAAAAAGAACCAGGTCTATCTAGCAGTTGGAAACTATATTTGGTAATGGGGTCAACCATAAACACAAAAGCTTACTATCTTTTTCTTGAATACTTTACTGATTTAATGTCGATTAATATCTCAAATACAAAAGAAACTTTGGTTTATTTTATCAAGAAACTAGCTCTGACCTTTCGTAAACAAGACATTTACTGCTTCATACTGTAATTTGCAAATGACAGACTTGAAGTGTAGTAAATGAAATATCGAACTGCTTTGGTCCTCTGAAGAAATAACACTTGGCTATCTTTGTTTTTCTTAAGCATGGTTTTACATTCTATCTTGTGATCACCCTGTTAATTCAGTTAATGCTGACAATGGTTAAGAATGAACAGATAAACATAGGTGTTTCTATCTAGGACCAAAGACTTTTTCCTTTAGTTCTCTCTGTGTCAGCTCCCTAATTCTTTTTTGTCACTGCTACCACTGTTACAAGACAATCAGAGATGCCAACAAATTGGCATAAGAAGTAGAAGAGCTAATCTCTCAGAAGGAAAACTCAACCTAATGTGACCTACTGAAGCATTCTGTGAATAGGATGGGATGCAGATTTCAGTTGAAACCACAGAGTGGGATGGAAAGGACACATTTTATGCTGGACTATGACAATAATAAATTGATTTGAGGACATCTTTTAGCTAGCAATTAAAATAATTTTCCACTTGAATAAAACCATTTATTCTTCAATTTTTCTATGTTACACTCCTTGTTTCCTCAATTATGTATTAATTGAAATTTTTGGTTAATGGCAACTCTGTACTTCTTCTGCCACACATTAAAAAGTATTTATGTATTTCTCGAATATGTTCAAGGATATTAACAAAGAACACAAACGTACATTTCAATACACACATTTATTGCTACACTTTTAGATGTAACCTCATTATCATGCAAAGTTCTTTACGATGATTAGGTACTTTTTGTATATTTTTGGGAAGAACCATAAAAAGATAAGGCAGAAGACTCATAAAAATCCAACTATTAATACAAGCAGTCCTTGACCACAGTTGACCCCAAAATTTCTGTTGCTAAGTGAGACAGTTATTAAGTGAATTTTGCCCCATTTACAACCCTTCTTGTCACAGTTGTTAAGTTAGAAACATGATTGTTAAGTGAATCCTGTTTTCCCATTGATTTTGCTTGTCAGAAGGTCACAAAAGGTGATCACATGACCCCAGGACACTGCAGCGGTCATAAATATGAGTCAGTTGACAAATGTCTGAATTTTGACGATATGACCATGGGGCTCTTGCGACAGTCATAAGTGTGAAAAATGGTCATAAGTCACTTTTTCAGTGCTGTTGTAACCTAATGGTCACTAAATGAACTATTGTAACTCAAGGACTACCTGTAAAACAGGGGAGGGAATTAGGACTGGCCCACTTAGGAGGCTGGTTGTACAAATTCATCTTGTCAATTGTAACTGTTTCTGCTTGATTCCTCATGCTCATTGATGGCTTAACCACTCTTATCAGGATTTTTGCAACATTAGTAGGCTATCCTTGAAAACCACTTGGAAGCTACTTGTTCAGAATGCATTAGCACAAGTGGCATATGAAACCCCACTTTTCCATTCCACTCTAAAATTTAAATTGTCCTGACTTTGCCAGCTTTAAAAAAGGCTGGACTTTGGCAGGCTTAAAGAGATTGTTTTTCGTATAACACTATAGACATCCAATCTAAAAGCAATTTTGCCTATTTTAATAGTGATAAAATGGCATAAATAGCATAATAAAAACTACATTGGTGAGAATGTTCAAAAGTGAAAGAAATCAACTTTGCATATTCAACTCATACATTAACAACATGTACAAATTTATTGCATTCAAAATTATTCCCTCTATGGAAAACAAAATAAAACTACAATTTTAAAAACCATTATTTTTGCTATGCTCTTATGCATTAAATGTTGCTGTACATTTAACTAAATGTTATACTTTAGTTAAATACAGTGGACACTATTTCTTAAATTATTGAATATCTGAATGTTGCAGAATGCTTAAATAGTAAAACATTAGTTTAAGTATGTATGAAATAGTCACTTGTATTGATTGTAATGTTATTGTACGTATTCTTTTCTACCTATAAACATTTTTAAAAGATTCATTATGATTTTTTTGGGTTAAAAGGGACTAATACTTACTTAGAAGTTTGAGCCTTAAAGTCATATACTGCTCTAGCTGGCAGTCTCTGAAATAGAGGCAAAGAAATTAATCTAAATAACATGTATCTAAAATAATGCCCCTCTGGTGTGGCCAAACACTGGGACTAGGGGGATATATACATATACATATACATATACATATACATATACATATACATATACATATACATATACATACACATACACATACACATACACATACACATACACATACACACACACACACACACACACACACACACACACAATGCCGTGCTTGCATTTGAGGTACCTGCTACAGGATGGCTCTGTGTAATCTTAGATAACCTGCTTTTATGGTAGCAGGGAAGAGGAAGTATTACCTCAGCTAGCAGCAATATTTACTAATTAATATTTGGTCTCAATTTATTGGTACATGTTACACAATATATAAAATGAAACTGTTTTAGGATACCCTTCACAGGAGTAAGTTTTAATATAACTGTAATAAAATTAAACACATTGCACAAAAATATTAATGATTCTCTGTATGGGGATTTACAGGCCTACATTTGAATTTCAAATATTGTTAAAATGCTGAGTTTATTTTGTAAAAGGAGATATTCAGTATTTCTGCTTTCCCAGCAGAAGGACCAGAAGTTCAGGGAGAAGGCCTGAGATTTACTGATTCCAACTTTTCCCTATTTCTAGATAGTAAAGGTCCAGGGAGCAGCATCAACAAAGGGAGATGGGATTAGCATCCTAGAAAGGAGACATTTATTTAGGACAACTGCTTTCATTGCGATTTAATCTCTTTTCTGAGCACTGTGTACCTCTTGGCAGGCCCACAAATATGCTGACATTTATTGCTTGTTAAACAGATGTTGCAATTTTAGTTGTTGCTTCTTTCAACTGCAGTTCCACTGCATACTTTTTCTGCCCTCCAATCCCTCACAAAGGAATTTGAAAGCAATCTGCAATTATCTTTACTTTTCCTGACTTAAAAATGCAGAAGACATATACAACTCGTCATAAGCCAGTCTAATCAACTGTAAAAAAAAGCAAAGGGACTGATATCCACCAAAGACTTCCTGGCTACCTTGCCACCATTCCTTTCTCTCTCCTCAAAGCCCTGTGAGATGCAAATACAAGCTGCTTGGCAATTTAGGTCCCAACAGCTGTGGTCTTAGCTGCATGATACTATAATGGCTGGATTGGAGGAAAGGAAAAGGGAAAGAAGAGCTCTCATCAGTACATATGACAAAGAAACCTCCAGGAGCAAGATGCCAAACCTCTAGGGAACACATTAGAGAAGGTCTGTTAAATGATGAAAAGATTCTTCCCAACAATGAGGAAGTGAAAAGCTCATAAAGGCTGCAGAACCACCAGGAACAAAAAGGGAAAATACCAGCTTTGCTGCAACTTTAAATTCAGAAAATCATTGATCCAATGGGTCAAGATAGATGAGGTCAATCAGGCTTGGAATCAGTCCTGAACTGGTGCAAAGCATTTGTGCAGAAATGCCCTAATTGTAGTCCATGCTCTGCTTCTCTTTCTATTCCAACTGCATTGTTTTATAACCCCTGGTGATGAAAGACAGCATTGCCAAGAAGCCATGCAATAAATGCTTTTAAAGGTCTCCAGGTGTTTTTAGAAATACACTTCTGGCTTCAAACATGCTTGTTTAAGTACATTTCCCTGCATTACCTCTCTGTCTGGAGTTCCTCTTCTTTCCTTTGGAATACATCGACTCACATCAGTGAAAGCAGAAGAATAGTTTCCAGGAGATTCCTGGTCTATTGAAAGTAAAATGTCATTGGTTGAAAATTCACGAAAAATAATTTTGGAAGCTTATTTCAAAGGAAACTACATCTAAATTCATGTTAATGTGAATCTGAATTAAACTAATGTAACAACAAATAAAAAAACCCTGATAAACAGAAGTCTAGAAAGGAAGCTATGGAAATTATTTCATATACTACTTACAGTATACAATTTTGAACTGTGCCTGAAGCATTAAAAACAAAAAAACCAAGACCAGCAATATAGCATCTTCTCTGATTATTACAACTCTTGCTTTTAGAGGAACAGAAGAATAAGTTACTGAAGATGCAAAAGATAAAACATAGCATTGACTCATAAAGCTAATAAACATGTACCGACATGCAAGGGGATGTGTCAAAATCATGCCACAATGATGGAATAATGAAATTCTGAGGTGATCCAGGAGAAAAGAAATGTATGACTGTTTTATGTTACACCGAATTAGATTACGCATTTGCCACATTACTGTGTATTCTGGTTTTATTTTAGATATGAAATAGATATGAAAAGGTGGTCTCAAGATTAGGAGTACAGTGCTGTTATTTTTCTGTTATCTTTGCTGTCATTTTGGCCAAAGATGCCATTTGCTGTAAGGGAAAGAAGGCTCTGGAGACTATTTTCCCTGAAAAGAGGGAAAGACAAAAACTTCTAGCATACCATGCTGTTAGTCTGAAGTACTGCTTTCCAGATTAAGTGACATCTAGAATTCCATATTTCTAGCTCACAAAACCCAATTGTTTATATAGAAATGTCCATGAAATAGGATTGCATCCTTTCAGCATGATCCCAAAGTTTATTAGAGAAAAGGCCTATTAAATTCAGTAGATTGATTACTGAGTAAACATATTTAAGATTAGTATATGACAAGCTGAAAATACCTATGTAAGTATATTAACATGAAGAAAAAAATAATGTAGTTCATTAACACTTTTTAAGCAGCTTTGTAAGGTCTACACTTCATTTTTAAAGAAATCTTCGATGAGAAATAATTATTCTATTTGTTAGTTTCAAAAAACTTTATGTTTATGGTACCCTAAGCCAGAATTTCTCAAACTTGGTAACTTTAAGATGTGTGGACTTTAACTTCCAGAATATAGCTTCAAGTGCAATTTGTGTTAGCGATATCTCTCATGTCAGAAATTACTAATGCATGTAAGAAATTGCAGAAACTGCATATATCTAAACCTTGATATCTAAATAATATGACCAATTTATTATATTTACATGGATCAAGAAGAACCATAAGCTTCTTGGATCCATTTTTGCACAACAATTCTAGTTTCTGGTTTATTTACTATATTAATATGATGCTGGATGGTGTACAATAGTGGTAGATGCAAAAGCACCCTGAGGTTTGGACTCAAATTTTCTCCTTTCTTTGTCCTCCTTCTGGACAAAGGAGACTGGCACACTCATTTTAAGCTTATCAAGTAGTAGATAACTACATGAACTCTACCTAGTGTAAAGCAGTATTGGTTTACCAATCAGCTAAGAGTATAAACTATAGTTTAATCCTGGTTTATTTTAAATGAGAGGTAATATGTGACTTTACTGATGTTGTTAAACTATAATTCCCTATATTGCTTGCCAGTGGAATCAGCTCAGAGCTATGGTTCAGCAACCACTATTTTTACGTTGCTCATAACTGGTTTAAAATAAGCAGATCTACCCCCAAATTTGGTGTCACAGGAAATTTCATTTAGAAGAGGAACACTTCTAATCTCAGCATCACTGGAGAAGATGTGAAAGAAGAAAGAAGAAAGCCATGGTTTTCTCTTGCTGCTGATAGTGGAGCTATACAGCTATAGGCAGAGGAGACCACGACCGAGTTGAATGTTTAAATATTGTATACTATTAATGGAGATCATTTGCTTGTTATTGTTATTTTTATTGAAACATAAACTTTAGTTAAGTAGATGAAATTGGAACTGTAATACTTCTTTCCTTGGTTTTATCCTGTAGGACTTGTCCTTCTCAATATTAAATGAAGCCCTTTTAAAATTAGTAGATTTTAATGTTCCCTCCATCATTGCATAAATGGACATTTAAATTAGTGAGCCAAACCTTCAGTTCACACAGCCATAATTATATTTCTATATAGCTGAACTATTTTGTGAACTTAGATGGAAATAATTTTAGAACAAGTGCTTCTTTTCTTATTATTTCATCTTGTACTTTCTTATAATCAGGTGACCATATATTTTATTAGGAAATCTTTGTACTTTGTTCCAAAAATTATTGATATGAAAATTACACCAACTGAGACTTTTTTCACTGTGTGATGCTAAGTTCCATTATGAATCACTGCTCTCTTATTTCAGTAACTATTCAAATGCTAACAACAAAAGGCTACTTCTTCCTTTTGTTGGCTGGTCTGAAAAAAACAACTTTGTACACTGTTATTTTCCTCACCAATTTCTAGGCCGTATAAGGTGCACAACACAAATGTAATGGGAACAAACTAGAAAGGATAAGGGTGAATGACTCAAACACAAGCATAAAGAAAAGGAAGTAATCCACCTTGGAAACACAGTGCATTATCATATTCCTGGTTGCTGCTGTTGGTAGCATCCATCTCTTGATAAGAGGCACTGAGAGGCAAACTTCTGCATTCATTCTGGTACAACGGACAGTGAATAGCACCATCGTGAGGCAGTGGATGCAAAGGCTGGCATATGGGACTTTTTCTAAAAACTTTAAGGGAAGAATTTCTCTCAGGAATGTCTGGAAGCAATTCAGAAATAAGTCTGTGCAATATACTATTGTCAGGCAAGCTTCCCCTTCTTTTTTCTGCTTTGATTTGGTCACAGATATCTTTAAGAGCGGAGTCCAGGGCATCAAAGACAGATGATTTGCATTTAGTCTTTTCAGCCTGCTTTTTGGGGAGTGTATTTTTTTTCCTCCGGAAAGGCACTGGGCTGACTAGGAAGGCTATTTTAGACAGGCCAGCATCGGAATCTTGTCGCTTAGGAACTTCTGGGGTAGTTTCCTGTTTAGCCCTTGCATGCTTCAGCATGGTGGTGAAGCGTGTGTATGAGGCTGGACATCTTCCTTTGCAGGAGCTGATAAGATGCTTGTGATGATGGTGATGGCCTGATCCATAAAAGCTTTCTGAGGATGTGAAGGAGAAGTGATCAAAATCACTTTCACTGCAAAAAGATGAGCCTTCTATCTGTATGAAGTCACTCATGTCAGAGACCACTCCATCTTGGTCACTGTCTGAATAGTCCATCTGAGATCTTTGTGGTTCCTCACTAGTTACTTCAATGTGAATTGGCACCAGAGTTTTGGACTTGTAATTCCTTTGCACTTGAGAAGTGTGCCTATTTTGATTTTCTTCATCCAGCAAGGATTCAATAGAAAACCGTCTCATTGTACAAAAGCCATTTTTAGGGGGTTCCAGGAGGCTTGCAGTTGATAATGCTTCTTCCCCTAAATTTGGCATTGATTTAGATTTCTGAATTAGTTTTTCAAATTCAGATATTCTATTGGGCACCATGTCCCTTGGTACCTCCTCTGCGGAGGATTCTTTCCAACCATGTAGTAAGCTCTTATGCTGCTCCTTTTCATACTGCAGTACTCTGGATTTCACAGAACAGATAACCTCGGAATTAAGTAAGTCTTTGCGGTTGATGCGGTGCATTCTTTTGTACATTTTTAGAAATCCAGGAGCATCATGGGCAGATCTAAGATGTGCCCTTGACCGATTGGAACCACGAGTTTCAGAGGAATACGGGGAAGCCCAGGTTAGGGAAGAATCACCTTTGGAATTGTCTGCACACAACAGAGACACCATACTTTCAGACTTATTCTGTGTATCAGAGAAGCAACAATGATCATCAGCTAGTAGGTCATCGTAGCTGCGAGATTTGCGTTTGGGAGAGGACGTCTCTTCAGTGCTGCTCCAGACTTCTGCATTCTGACGGGCCATTTGCCAGCCATTTTTGTAACTGATGGCTCTTCTTGAATCGCCTGGAACTGCTAGTCTCTGCCCATAATTTTTACTATAATCTAAATCATTTGAGGCGTTTTGGTTGGGGTCTGAATAAGTGGAAAGGGATGAATATGTTTTGCTAATATCCCCACCTTTATAATCCACAGAGCAGCATGGTGAAAAAGAGACATTGCCAGAAATTAACAGATTCAAATGTAGACAGGAAAATAACAATTTTCATATGTCAGAAAGAAACCAAGTGTGGGGAATCACTTTGATTTTCCTAACATAATATGCATACTTAAAACATACAATAACCATTAAGCTACCTTTGAATTGCACTATTAATATAGCAAGTTATTTAATAATTGAAGGCTTCTATATATATCTTTAAAGTTTTTAAATGGCAAACTGGGTACCATTTCCCACCTAGTCTCTCTGTCGTACTGTAAAACTGTGCACATACATTACCATCTTTGTAAGTTAAATAAAAAAAAACCCTGTATCTGCTGTTCAAAAATCTAATCCAGGCAATAAAATGAAAATTAAAAAACAGCCCAATAATTGCTGAAAATGGACAAAATGAAAATAAAAAGTAATTTCTGGATCAGCTGATTAAAAAGGTCAAATGTGGGGGAAGATGGAACTATATAATGTAACTCTAATGGGGAAGAATTAATGGAAGTTTGTTTGTAACTACTGTATAGAAGATCGGAAGCCACATTTAAAATTCCCTCCCTCCCTCCCTCCCTCCCTCCCTCCCTCCCTCCTTCCCTCCTTTCTTTCTTTCTTTCTTTCTTTCTTTCTTTCTTTCTTTCTTTCTTTCTTTCTTTCTTTCTTTCTTTCTTTCTTTCTTTCTTTCTTCTTTCTTTCTTTTCCAGCACCTCTTCTTTTATCTTCTTCCTTTTTCTACTTTCCTTTTATATATTTTCTTGTTTAGCTTTTGATTGTGTAAAATAAAAAATTATACATTAAAAAACAGCCCAATAGAAACCCGGCTATAGCTGTATTGCCTACTTGGAAAGACTTGGAACAATTTAGAAAATCGGAAGCCTACAGTAACCTTAGACTCCTTTACAGTTTTTCCAATTAACATTTTCCAATTAACATTCCAATAACATTTTCCTTTTTTCTCCACCTCTCTCTCTGTTCCCCCTCTCCAGGTTTTTAATTTCTTCTCTATTCTTCCTCTGGTTATTCTCTTGTATTGGTGATATTTGTAATTTAACAGAGTGAACAATGGGGAAGCTTTTAATTTAATCAAAAAATTTAATCAATGGATTTAGAGGGAAAACAGTTAAATGAGAAAAAAATATGCTGGAATACAATTTTGGTAACAATGGGAATGATGGGAGTTGTAGTTCAACAGATCTGAAGGTCATCAATTTGGGAAAAAGCAAAACTAAGTCACGTTGCCCATGACTTTCTAGAACCCATTGCCTGGATTAGATGGGTTCCAGCAGAACGGAAGAAAACAGAATTGCTATTTGCCCAAGCATTTAACACTGAGATTCTACAATACCATATAGAAAGTGTTACAAATATATGCAAACAATTAGCCAAGTACTAATACTGATTACTAATTCTGTACTCTGAAGTATTAAAACTAGAAATACTGTACATTAAACATTAAATTGACCTGCAATTAAATAATCATTAGAACAAAAAAATTTAAATGCCTCAGATTTTAGACTGCTTTTTATATAAACAAGTAGTAACACACAAATAAACCCTGTTAACAATGATAAACATTAAAGCAGAAAATGCAGAGGGTCCTGATTTTCAGTGAAAGATATTGGGATATTGAGATATTAACTATATGATATTTATGTGTGTGTGTGTGTGTGTGTGTGTGTGTGTATACACCTTTCTTGCCATAGTTGTTAAGAGAATAACTCCAGTTATTAAGTGAATCCAGCTTCTCCCATTAGCTTTGCATGTCAGAAACCAACTGGTGATCACATGACCCCGGGACAGTCCACTGTCATAAATACATGCTGGCTGCTAAGTGCCCGAATTTTTTATCATGTAACCATGGGGATGCTGCAATGGTCATAATGAAAACTGGTCATACAGTAAGTCACTTTTTTCAGTATCATTCAGTACCATTACCAGTACCATTCAGACCATTCACTTCAAATGGTCACTAAATAAATGGTTATAATTCAAGGTCTACCTGTATGTAATCCTACAGTACCACCACTAGATAGGTATAGGAGGAAGGAAGGACTTGGGGCTACGACTCCCAAGCTGGGAGGGTGACTCCGACAGATCCCAGGAATGACATTACAGCTTTTTGTTCAGAAGAGTGCAGTGCTAGTAAGAGCTAAGATGCTGGGCAGAAGGATCAAACTCCCAGGCCTCCAGTAAAAAACCTGAGACTGAGGAAGGCACAGACCACTGCTAGGGCTGAAAAGTGATTTTTTTTTTATTCAAAGAAGAACCATCTGCCATTTTAACCCAAAAGGAAGATAATTCAAGGGAAGAGTAGATTTTCTTAAAAAAGAATCATAAATACATACAAAAAATCATGTGCAGTGCCCAGCTTTTCCACTTTTTCAATCAAGGGCTGTCAACTTTGATTGAAACCTATACTGGAGATTGCTCCAATAATGAGTGCAAATGACACATCTGTATACAAATTCCTGAACATGCACCCATGCGTGCACACACATGCATACACATTTAGGCATATGTATGTAGATATCTGCCAGAAGCTACACTCCAAAAAAAGGCTGATCCAGAGCAATAAAGCTAAATTTATATTTGACTGAATATTATATCCAAAGACCCAATTTATAAAATTAATGGACCGTTCATATACATATTGCAACTATTTCTTCTTTTACCATAAAGTATTCTTACATGAGTGTATATCTACAACCCTCCCCTCTTTCCAACATAAAGAGCAAAAAAGAAAAAAAAAGATGAAAAAGGAAGGAAAGGCAAAAATAGAATATAAATGAGTTAAAGGGAAGGATAGCTGAATGAAATTAGGACAAGTAAAAGTAGATTATAAGGACAGTAAGAAAAAAAATAAAGGAGTTTATTTTAGGTTTTACAAGAAAGACTAACTTCACAGGCAAACAGCCTCTCCACACAGTGGCTACTCTTCACCCATTTGTTATAGTCAATACTCTTGTCTGTTCTTCTCACCAACTCTAAGATAATCTTTATTCTCCCTTCCCCAACTCACAGTTAATTACTGGAATGTCCACAGTGCCTGGTCCAAAAAGTCAAGAAGGCAACTGTGATGAGGCAAGAATTAAGTGACACATCTAAAAATCAAGATGAAGCTTCAATTGCATTATTACAGTTATCTTGGTTTTTTAAAAAATCATATACTGCAGATATTCCTGCGTAATTATTTGTGGGGGTTAAAAAAACATATTCCAATTGGGTAAATGGTACCTGACTGCCTTTTCAATGTAAAATTTTGAAACATTATGGTGGCATTGCAGAGCTGGGAGCAATCATACAAAATACTTTGGCTGCTATACAGTAACAATAAACAGGAAATATTAGCAGCTATATGAAACGGGGAAGAATTGCAGAAATAGAATATGGCAGAAAAAAAGCTCTTATTGAATGCAGAGATAGAAAACCTGCATTAAGACTTCACTCCCCATAAATGTTTGCCAAGACAATAATTCAGTTTCCTATTCAGTTATTAAAAAGGGACAATTCATTTATTGAACATTAAGAGATATGCAGACTGCATTTCCTTTGGACACATTTATGCTTGTGACTTATGTCTTGATTAGTGATGTATGACAACCACATTTTTAAAAAATAACATATCTGGGAAGAAAATGCTACCAATCCCTGTCTTTTCCTTGTCTGATGAATCAACTTTAAAGTTTTTTTTAAAAAAGATTTTAATCACCTTTTTTTAAAAAAGAAAAGGCTACAAAAGTCTTCATATGATGACTTTCTGACATATCACATTAGAAGATTAATATGAATATAAATACTGGATTTCTATTCCTTCTATGCAAATTGGATTGGTGAATTTTGATTGTCTAGCAGCATTTGAAATCCATCCACATTGTTTTGGAATTCATGAATAATTATTCCTGTTTATTTATGTTTGTGCTCATTTATTACCTTTTGCTCTTGATGGAGAAGATGGAGAAGAGGTTGTAACAGGCTTCCTAAGGGTTGAATAGGTGCTCTGTGTATCTGTACGTCCAAGAGTGTATCGATTTACATTCTGATCAGGGTGGACTTTCTGCTGAGTTACTGTAGGCTCTGACTTCCTTCGTTTTCTGTAATCACTTGAAGTACTTGCAGAACTGGGGAAAAAATAGTAATGTAGCAAGACATGTCTAAAATGTCTCCTTAGAAGTCAGCAAATAGTTAAGCTCATTAGCCACTGCTAGCATAACTGGATACAGTACCAATAAAAAGGCAAGGCTTCCCTATCCAGTCGTGTCTGATTCTAGGGCGAGGTGCTTATCTCCATTTCTTGGCCAAGGGAGGCAGCGTTGTCCAAAGACATTTTCTGTGGTCATTTGGCCAGCATGGCTATATGCCAAAGATGCACTGAATGCTGTTACCTTTCCACCAAAGTGGTACCTATTACTCTACTCACATTTGCATGCTTTCAAACTGCTAGGTTTGCAGGAACTGGGGCAAGGAACGGGAGCTCACCCCATTGTGTGACAATAATAATAGCACTCAGACTTATATACCGCTTCATAGTGCTTTACAGCCCTTTCTAAGTGTTTTACAAAGTCAGCATATTGCCCCCCACAATCTGGGTTCTCAATTTACTGACCTTGGAAGGGTGGAAGACTGAGTCAACCTTGCGTTGATCAGGATCGAACTCCTAGCAGTTAGCAGAATTAGCCTGCAATGCTGCATTCTAACCATGGTGGTCAGGTCTCGAACCTGGGCTGTCAGTTTTCCAGTTGACAAGCTCAGTGTCTTTAACTGTTGAGCCATCACACCCCCACAGTACCAATACTTAAAAGTCAAATTAAATAAGACATTTAGCTGTGTCAAAAATTTCACATATACTTGATGCCAAGTAACAATGCTGCATTAAAATGTTTTTCCTTCTTTTTTCTTCTGCCTTGTTTTAATTTTTCCCTGTATTACAGTGGTATGTAATACCACTGTATGTAGCACATACAGACAAATTATGCTTAATTCAAAGAGAAAATGGCACAAGGAAATTACAGGAGCTGTAAAGGAGAAAACGCTTGCAGGAAAACTTCAATCAATACTGTGCTTAAATCTAAAAAGGGATATGTAATTATCTTTCTGTAGGAGAAGAAATCCAAGCATATAATGCACAAGCTGTACTATGGATAAGCAGGAGTTTTTTCATAATTTGAAGGAGCTTTTTCCTTTCTGCTTGTATTTATATATTTGATTTCTCTTACCTAGAAGGTCTATCCACGCGTCTCTCTGTTGGACTGTAGTGTAAAGATGTCTGCAGAAATAAGCAAGCATCTTAAATTGAATTTCAAATATATTCACAACAAAACATTATATTGACTGACTGAAGACTCTCACAATCATTAATATTATTAACTATATAATTAAAAGTTGTGTAGCTTTTAAACTAATTTCAAATGCTGTTTTTAGTATTGGAGATAATTTCTTCAGTATTTTTTCTGTTAGTTTCTCAAATTAAACCTTATATCCTTATATTGACTAAATATTGGAAACTATAACAATGAAAAAAAGTAATTAAAAATCAACAGGTATTACTTGCCACAATATTAAAATCAAATCAAGGTGGAAATTCTTTGTAAGCAGAGCTTAAATATCTCTAGCATATATTGCCATTTGCTGACTTCTTAAACTTCATGTTAAGCACACAGTCTGGTCATCCCAACTTAAAGATTTTGTTTTGGCACAGGAATAATATTAAAATGATTATTTGAGAATACAAATACTTTATACTTGTCAATATAAATTCAAAGTTTAACAACAACTGTTTTGTTGTTAAACTTAGCAGATGTTAAAGGTTCAGCTGGAAATAGACATATATATTACTATAGGTGTTGTTGTTAGTTGCGAAGTCGTGTCCGACCCATCGCGACCCTATGGACAATGTTCCTCCAGGCTTTCCTGTCCTCTGCCATCTTCTGGGCTCCATTTAAGCTCACGCCTACTGCTTCAGTGACTCCATCCAGCCACCTCATTCTCTGTCGTCCCCTTCTTCTATTGCCCTCAATCTTTCCCAGCATTAGGCTCTTCTCCAGTGAGTCCTTCCTCCTCATTAGGTGGCCAAAGTATTTGAGTTTTAGCTTCAGGATCTGGCCTTCTAAAGAGCAGTCAGGGTTGATCTCCTCTAGGACTGACCGGTTTGATCGCCTTGCAGTCCAAGGGACTCGCAGGAGTCTTCTCCAGCACCAGAGTTCAAAGGCCTCAATTCTTTTGCGCTCAGCCTTTCTTATGGTCCAACTTTCACTGCCATACATTGCAACTGGGAAGACCATAGCCTTGACTATACGCACTTTTGTTGACAGGGTGATGTCTCTGCTTTTTAGTGTGCTGTCTAGATTTGCCATGGCTTTCCTCCCCAGGAGCAAGCGTCTTTTAATTTCTTGGCTGCAGTCCCCATCTGCAGTGATCTTGGAGCCCAGGAAAATAAAATCTGTCACTACCTCCATTTCTTCCCCATCTATTTGCCAGGAATTGAGAGGGCCGGATGCCATGATCTTGGTTTTCTTAATGTTTAGTTTCAACCCAACTTTTGCACTCTCCTTCTTCACTCGCAACAAGAGACTCTTCAGTTCCTCTTCACTTTCTGCCATTAGAGTGGTATCATCTGCGTATCTTAGGTTGTTGATATTTCTTCCAGCAATCTTAATTCCAACTTTTGATTCATCTAGCCCTGCCTTTCTCATGATGTGCTCTGCATATAAGTTAAATAGGCAAGGCGACAGTATACAGCCTTGCCGGACTCCTTTCCCAATTTGGAACCAATCAGTGGTTCCGTGTCCAGTTCTCACTGTTGCTTCTTGGCCCGCATATAGGTTTCTCAAGAGACAAATAAGATGTTCTGGTACTCCCATCTCTTTAAGAACTTGCCACAGTTTGTTATGATCCACACAATCAAAGGCTTTAGCATAGTCAATGAAGCAGAAGTAGATGTTTTTCTGGAACTCTCTAGCTTTCTCCATGATCCAGCGTATGTTGGCTATTTGATCTCTAGTTCCTCTGCCTCTTCGAAATCCTGCCTGTACTTCTGGTAGTTCTCGATCCACATACTGCTGGAGTCTAGCTTGTAGGATTTTAAGTATAACTTTACTAGCATGAGAAATGAGTGCAATGGTGCGATAGTTTGAACATTCTTTGGCACTGCCTTTCTTTGGAATTGGAATGTAAACTGATCTTTTCCAATCCTGTGGCCACTGTTGAGTTTTCCAAATTTGCTGGCAAATTGAGTGTAGCACTTTTACTGCATCGTCTTTTAAGATTTTGAATAGCTCAGCTGGAATACTGTCACCTCCACTAGCTTTGTTGTTGCTCAGCTTTTCTAAGGCCCACTTCACTTCACATTCTAGGATGTCTGGCTCGAGGTCAGTGACCACCTCATTGTGATTATCAGGGACGTTAAGCTCATTCTTGTATAGTTCTTCTGTGTAATTTTGCCATCTCTTCTTAATCTCTTCTGCCTCTGTTAGGTCCCTGCCATTTTGGTCCTTTATCATGCCCATTTTTGCATTGAACGTTCCCTTCATCTCTCCAATTTTCTTGAAAAGATCTCTGGTCCTCCCTATTCTATTGTTTTCTTCTATTTCTTTGCACTGTTCATTTAAGAAGGCATTCTTATCTCTTCTAGCTATTCTCTGGAATTCTGCATTCAATTGGGCGTATCTTTCTTTTTCTCCCTTGCCTTTTGCTTCCCTCCTTTCCTCAGCTATTTGCAAAGCTTCCTCAGACAGCCATTTTGCTTTCTTGCATTTCTTTTTCTTTGGGATGGTTTTGGTTGCTACCTCTTGTACAATGTTGCGAACCTCTGTCCATAGTTCTTCAGGCACCCTGTCTATCAGATCTAATTCCTTAAATCTATTTGTCACCTCTACTGTATATTCAACGGGGATATGATTTAATTCATACCTGACTGGCCTGGTGCTTTTCCCTACTTTCTTCAGTTTAAGCCTAAACTTTGCAACAAGAAGCTCATGGTCTGAGCCACAGTCAGCTCCTGGTCTTGTTTTTACTGACTGTATAGAGCTTCTCCATCTTTGGCTGCAGAGCATATAGTCAATCTGATTTCTGTGTTGACCGTCTGGTGATGTCCATGTGTAGAGCCGTCTCTTGGGTTGTTGGAAAAGAGTGTTTGCTATGACCATCGTATTCTCTTGACAAAATTCTATCAGCCTGTGCCCTGCTTCATTTTGTACTCCAAGGCCAAACTTGCCTGTTATTCCGGTTATCTTTTGGCTTCCTACTTTAGCATTCCAATCCCCCATGATGATAAGGACATCATTTTTGGGTGTTTGTTCTATAAGGTGCTGTAGGGCTTCATAGAACCGGTCAATTTCATCCTCTTCAGCACCGGTGGTTGGGGCATAGACTTGGACTACTGTGATATTGAATGGTTTGCCTTGGATTCGAACTGAGATCATTCTGTCATTTTGAGGATTGTATCCCAGTATTGCTTTTCCTACTCTTTTATTGACTATGAAGGCTACTCCATTTCTTCTGAGGGATTCTTGCCCGCAGTAGTATACCTGATGGTCATCTGAATTAAATTCACCCATTCCTGTCCATTTTAGTTCACTGATACCTAAGATGTCAATGTTCAGTCTTGTCATCTCTTGTTTGACCACGTCCAGCTTGCCTTGATTCATGGATCTTACATTCCAGGTTCCTATGGAGAAAAAATCTTTACAGCATCGGACTTTCCTTTCACCACCAGACATATCCACAGCTGAGCGTCCTTTCGGCTTTGGCCCAGTCGCTTCATTCTTTCTGGCGCTACTAGTACTAGCCCTCTGCTCTTCCCCAGTAGCATATTGGACGCCTTCCAACCTGAGGGGCTCATCTTCCAGCGTCATATCGTTTTGCCTTTTGGTACTGTCCATAGGGTTTTCATGGCAAAGATACTGGAGTGGGTTGCCATTTCCTTCTCCAGTGGATCACGTTTTGTCAGAACTCTCTGCTATGACCTGTCCGTCTTGGGTGGCCCTGCACGGCATAGCTCATAGCTTCATTGAATTACGCAAGCCCCTTCGCCACGACAAGGCAGTAATCCATGAAGGGGATTACTATAGGTAGTTCTTGTTTAATTCAGCAACTTTTTGCAGTTATGATGAAATGAAGAGACTTATGACTGGTCCTTGTGGTTGCGGCTGCTGCAGCATCCCTACATTTGGGCAATCGTGATTTGGCAACTGGCTCTTGGCACTTGACTCGTAATTACAACACTCACAGCATCCCATGGTCACATGATCATCATTTGTGATCTTCACTGCCAGCTTTCTACAAACAGGGAAGCTAGCAGGAGGCTGCAATTGGGAATCTCAAGATGTCACATCTATTTATTTATTTATTTATTATTGGGACTTATATGCCACCCTATCTCCCAAAGGACTCCGGGTGGCTAACAACAATAAAATACAACAACACAAAAGTTAAAAAGAATTAAATTAACAGCCCCAATAGAATAAATTAAAATTGTAGTTAAAAATTAAAAAAAAACATTTTAAAATCCCTGTCATCAGTCCAGGTCAGCCTGATGGAAAAGAAGTGTTTTAAGGCCGCGGCGAAAGGACCGGAGGTCCGGGGCCATCTGGAGCTCAAGGGGAAGTTGGTTCCATAGGGCTGGCACTCCCACAGAGAAGGCCCACCCCTGGGGGTCGCCAGCCGACATTGTCTAGCCGACGGCACCCTGAGGAGGCCCTCTCTGTGTGAGCATACTGGGTGATGGGAGATCGTTCCCGGCAGCAGACGGTCCTGCAAATATCCCGGGCCTAAGCCATGTAGGGCTTTAAAGGTAAGTACCAGCACCTTAAATCTCACCCGGAGGACAACCGGTAACCAATGCAGCTCATGCAGGAGGGGTGTAATATGGGAGTATCAGGATGCTCCCATCACTACCCGCGCGGCCACATTCTGCACCAGCTGAAGCCTCCGGGTGGTCTTCAAGGGCAGTCCCATGTAGAGAGCATTGCAGTAATCTATATGGGAGGTAATGAGTGCTTGAGTGACCATACATAGGGCATCTCGGTCCAGATAGGGGCACAACTGGCGCACCAGGTGAACCTGGGCAAATGCCCCCCTGGCCACGACTCCAATATGATCTTCAAAACTGAGTCGTGCGATCCAGGAGGACACCTAAATTGCGTGCCCTATCAACGGGAGGTAACACCTCCCATAACCAAAGATAGAAACTCTTGGACTAAACGAGATGCCGGTATGTAAAGCCATTCACTCTTGGCCGGGTTGAGCCGGAGCCTGTTCTTCCCCATCCAAATCCATACCGCTTTCAGGCAACGGGACATCACATCGAGGGCATCACTGGGTTGGTTCGGGTTGGAGATGAAAAGCTGGGTATCATCAGCATATTAATGATACCTCACCCTGAAACCACGGATGATCTCACCCAGTGGCTTCATATAGATGTTGAACAGGAGGGGTGAGAGTACCGACCCCTGAGGCACCCCACAACTAAGGGGCCTAGGGGCTGACCTCTGCCCCCCTGCCAACACCGTCTGCGAATGGCCCAAGAGGTAGGAGGAGAACCACCGTAAAACGGTGCCTCCCAATCCCAACCCCTCAAGACGTCGCAGCAAGATACCATGGTCGATGGTATCAAAAGCCGCTGAGAGATCTAATAGGACCAGGACAGAGGAATAACCCCTATCTCGGGCCCGTGCTGTACCCGGGCCTGAAACCCGATTGGTACGGATCCAGATACTCAGTTTCCTCCAGGACCAAAGGGAGCTGCCGTGCCACCACGCTCTCAACAACCTTCGCAAGAAAGCGAAGGTTGGAGACAGGACGAAAGTGACCATGTGGGATTTGTTTAATAATCACAACTGGAACTATCCCAAATGCCATTGTAAGTTGCTGCAGTCATGTGATGTCACAGTTTACAACCATATTACTTAGTGATGGAGCTTCTGATCCTAATTATCACTATTAAATTAGGACTACCTGCATAACCAGCAGGAGTTGGAAAAAGAAGAACCTCATCCCAGGTACAGCTTATCAAATACATAAATCACCTGTCCAATTAATGGTACATTTAGTTTATATTCAGGTCATGAAATTTCAGAGATGACTTGAGAAACTGCAGTTGCAATTGCATACTCTGAACTACTGATCTTTTTGGAACAGCAAAAGCACTGTGGGAAAAAATACATAAAAAACATAGTTTTGAATTGCATTACAACCCCTAATCAGTATTACCTTGCATTTGTGCAGAAAACCACTGGAATTTTACTTTGAGAGTTGCTGAACTATATTCTGATCTTGTCCTCTGGGGCTAACAATAATTCTCCAGGCTGCTTCCCCACCCATCACCTGTTACCTCCTCCTACTAATTGGAGGAGCCAAGAATTAAACTTCTTAATACAAAACTTGCACTCTAGAACTGAGCTACAGTTCTTTCCTAGGTACAGAACCTACGTTGACATTTGAAAACAAACCCTTAACCTAGTTATTTCTTGACATACAAATTTAATTTCCCATCAAATATTATTTCTTCTTGGGGTGGTTTAAGTCACTTTGTGTGAGGCAAAGGTGATTTTAGTATATTACCTTTAGAAGTAGTATAGACAGACAAATGCTTGGGTTAGCAGAATGTCCATTATTGCATCTAAGGCAGGCAAGTTTAAGGATGTAAGAATCCCCCTTTCTATTGAAAAGGAAAGTTTAGGAGCCTGCAAATTAACCTCTGCCACTTGAACTGGCAGTATCCTTTGCCTGTCAGGTTGGCTCTAGTTTGGACTTTACTCAGCATTACTCTGCAAATGGTATTTGTAGAAGATGCACAGGTAGTCCTCAACCAATGATCAAAGTTCTTATGACTGAAAAAAATGACTTGCAACCAGTCCTCACACACATGACCATCACAGCATTCCCACATTCCCACAACCACAATTTGGGCACTTGGTAACCAGATTTATTTATTTATTAAGTTTCTATGCTGCCCCTCCCAGTCATACAGTGACCCTGGGAGGCTTATAACAGTTGCAGCATGGGGGGGGGTTTACAAAAAGCAAAGCTAATGGGGGAAACCAGATTCATTTAATGGCTGCATGATTTGCTTAAGAACCATGGTGATGTGCTTCATGATTGCAACAAAAATAGGTTTAAAATTGGGTGCAGTCACAGGATGACTTACTTAACAACTGCATCAGTTAGCAACAACAGTAATTCTGGTCCCAATTGTGATTGTAAGCTGAGGAACACCTGTATAAAAATGTGATTCTGTATTCAAATTGTAGTATTCAGGTAAACATTGGCCAGACTGGGATTTCAGAAATATATAATATATATAGTAAACCTTTTACAAGGCAAAATCAACTATTAAAGAATTTTGGCACAAACCTTTAAGAAGACTGAACTCATGAACATAATTTCAACTTAGTACTTTATTAAAAAGACTATTATGCATATTATTAGGCCTGTTAACATAGAGACTCTTCATTCTTGGAAGACTGCAATTTGTATTAAATGGTATAGAAACTGAAATGAAAAGTCATTATTTTTTCCCTATTGCCCTATTATATAAGCACCAGCCTCTTGGAAATCTTTGTGAAATGCTTGAGGGATACCCAGTAGAAAAGATGGTTTTAGGCAGAGAGAATGGGCATCATCAGGTTGCAAATTTTCATGGACAGGAAATAGCAGAAAGATATATTCTGAAGATTGCTTTTAATTCTTTCAACTACAATAAAGGTGCATGTTTTGCTCTGTTAATTACAGACACGTAGCTGGAGAGCCTAAAGAACATAGTCTACAAGGAAGTAACTTATTGAAAGAAGGCTGATATGGCTTAAGAGTTTGTTCATTACCTAAATATTTGCTGAAGGTGTTTTATTATTCTACAGGTGAATGAAACCAGTTGGAGACTTAACACATCTATCATTTTCACTTCTTGGTAAGCAAAAGGAAATTGTGTAGCACTGTTAAAGAAAATTGATTTGGTTTCTGCTGCTTTAAGAATGTTGCATTTTTAAGGAGAACAAATTAAACTGATGACAGAAGATCAACATTCATAATAATCAAAGCATCCAAACTTAAAAAAACCCCTGGAAAGATTTGAGAAATGCTGACTTCTTTTTTCTGATGTTCAGGATCTAAGTAAGCCTTTATTTTTGTAGATGCAATGGTCTTGAACTATTTATTCAATTTTTTTAATTTCTGTGACTATCCAGGATAACTCTGGGAGGCTTAAAAGGTAAAAAATAACAGTATAAATAAACTAAAACAAGATTGCCAGGGGTAAGGGTGAGGAGCAAATAACAATTAAACAAACAATAAAGTTTGTGCAATCCATTGTAAATTTATTTTACCATTACTTTAAAATCTCTTAACTCTTGTCTGGTTATATTGATATTGGATCAATATTAAGCCTTTTTGGAATTAGTAATTCACTTTCCTAATTCCCAACAGATTACTGTTTAAATAGCAGAAGTCAGAATAATAACTATCATTTGTCATTTTCTTCCCACTTCCCATGTTTATTGTCAAATGGTTATGGGAATGAGATTTTTTGATCCCAAACTGTCTTGTTCAACAAGGCAATTGTCATATTCTTTATGTTAAAAATTGTTGTCCTAGGCCAAGGGTGTCAAACTCACTCTCATGTCACGTGAAGTACTGTGACTTTTTTGCCTTTGCGTAGCCAGGGTGGATGTGGCCTGTGCATAATGCATCTGGCCCGTGGGCTGGCAGTTTGACACCTCTGCCTTAGGCAAGGCCTTGTAATTAGCTTGGAGTTTGTTCTTCTTTTTATTGATTGTTGCAATATGAGATGATAATATAAGTTCTGTAAATAAATAAATAAAATAAGGAAAGTATTGTTAGGATGTTTTCATTGAAGGCATTTCATATTTATGGGATTATGAAGTTATAACTGTATTAGTGGAATGAGTTTTGCAGGGTAGTATCCAAGTGAACAGAATATCCTGTAATTAAATTCAATATTTATGTTGTCCCCAAATTTTAACCATCTATTGAAGAAACATGCTGATTTACCTCTTTGGAAAAACCTGGAGGATTGTCTTGAACATAATCCAAAATCTTTTTAGGAGGCTGCATCATATAAGTAGAATTGCGAGATGAAATGGAGGAGAATCAGTGGCAGCAAGGAATGAAACATGTGGAGAAGGTGACATAGTTAGAAACTGAGTGTTGACAGATTACAAGAGTGGTAAAAATGCAACAAAATGAGAGGATCAGTCTGGGATAAAGAATATGTGATAGTAGCTAATCAATTGTTTTTAACAAATCTTCCACTGTTGTTAGTAAAGCTGCAGGTGAAAAAAACTAAAGGAAAGTATAACTCTTTCCCAATTGGGAAAGATGGAAGAATGATGGGAGAAAAAAAGAGAGAATATAATAATCTGATCCTGTTTGAGGCTCTGCTGTGTTTTGTATGAGGCTAATGCTTTCTGTGAAATTATGGATACAATCTAAGTTTTGCTATTCTAATTGTCTTCTTCACTGGGTTAGACTTGAACAGAAGTTGGCTTTGGAATGAAAGCACTCATGATGGATTGTATTTCAGGTCACAGAATGAACTGAAATAAACAGCTCTCTTTAAGATCAGAAAAAAGCACTAGTATAGTTAGGGACGCGGTGGCTCAGTGGGTTAGGATGCTGAGCTTGTCGATCAGAAGGTCGGCAGTTTGGCGGGTCGAATCCAGAGTGCCGCGTAGCAGAGTGAGCGCCTGTTACTACATTGCTATAATTTCCAGGAGAGACTGAATTAACCATAATGTCTAGTTTGGCCTTCCTAGGTCCCACTGAGATGGTTGTTACAGAGGAAGCAGCAGCTTTTGGGAAATCAGGTCTTTGGTGGATAATTAACAATGACATTGTTGGAAGACAAGTCATTAATGCCTTTTCAGTTATCTTTCATTTGTGAGAAACAGGCATTTATTTCTTTCGATAGGGTTCCTAAGTGAGCTTTCATATTTTTTTCATGTTGTTCTCATGTTGTTCTGATTGACTTCTTTTTCTTTAAAACCAAGAAAGCTAAATTTGTGTGAGATTCTTGTATTATTCATTGGTGATAGATGGGAAAAAAACTGAAGGATGATGGAGGGCTTCTCTTGTGTTATGATTATGGATCACAAGAAGAAATTCCACAACTTTCCGAATCCAAGATAGTCTGGTTATGGTAGGCATTATTTTGGACATTACTGAAAATGTCACCAAAATCTGGTCTTATGGCTTCTTCCATAGGCCTGAGGAGCACCTAAGTTCAGTATGGTACAAATTCTGATATGCAGAGCCTTCTAGCAGCCGGGCTGTTTCATAGTTTTGCCCTCAAACCTGGGCAGCTTATGATTAACTTCCATCAAAAACTGTTAAATGTTAAATCTAAATTAGATGAAAGCTAATAATACAGGGTGCATTTGTCTAGCTTTTTGTAAATGGCTTGAACACTTACTGAATCCAAATAATTATTATCAATTTCTTGTCAACTTAAAAAGTTCTGTCAGCAAACACATAAAAAAGTTTAATAGGGATCCACCTTATTGACTATTCTTAAGCATTCCTATAGGTTTCTTTCCACCTTACCAATGAAATGTACATAAATTTACTGTACAGATGATAACTGCAAAATAGAAAACATATACTTCAAATATAATTGCAGTAATGATTCCATTTTGAATAGATGCACTTTCAGAATCTAAGCATTTTTAACTAGAAATGTGTGAATTGGTCAAAATCCCTAAAACTGATATATTAGTATTCTAGCCTCACTTACCGGACGTCCAAACTCCAGTTCTGAAAAGAACTTATACCAGGGTTCATTTTCTAAATCTATGTCATCTGGATTTATGCGATCAGTCTGGAACAGTTGTGAAGGAAAAAGGGAAGGAAAAGGCACACACTGATGAAAGTGTCAGGATGTTACTCTGACAATGCACTAACATTAAACATACATAAGAGGAAGGAAAGAAGGTGAAACAAAAATACAGGAATGAAGAAAGGAGGGTTCATGGTGAAAAGCGATTTGATCTGAGAGTTGTCACACACTGACTGAATTCTTCCTTTTGGTCTATTCTCCAAATAGTTGTGATGCATCATGCACATAGTACAAAAATGCAACACACACACACACACACTGCAATTCTTGTAACTTTTATAAGTTTGTTATCATATATGAGTATTAAAATATTCTCATTTTTTAAAAAAAAAGTAGTGGTTTTTTTAGTATTTGTTTAGACAAGTGTTAGACAACCAGTGATAATTAGATGGACATGATTTGGAGCAATACTTGAACCTTCCAAGGAAAGTGTGTTAATTCTACATTTTAAAGCCAAGCACATAGCTCAAACATCTCTAAAGCTTCAGCCAAAGTTTTTTTTAAAAGATTATCTATGCAATATTGATGGTTCTCCATGTAGAAAGTTATTCTGTGTACTTGTAAAAACCAGGATGGAAAGAGAAGAGCCATATATAGGATCACGGATAACCAGCTGATTCTCAGTGATTCCATTAAGGCTTAGCAACCAAGATTGAAAATAAACCTAGATATCCATTAGGACTTCCCTTATAAAAGTATATCAGAACTAATTTACTATCCAAGATATTGGAGAATAGAATGAATAATGTATAATGAATAATATTTCAAACCTCACTCAGACTGATTCCCTTCATGGAGGAAGTATGTAATGGTAAATAATACCTATGTACCATAATCACTTTTATTCCAATTAAATATCATGTCTCCAATTCTCTGAGTGTCCTCTAAGGATGGATTACATCCCAGAGTTCTGAAGGAACTGGCATATGTGATCTCGGAACCACTGAACTACATCTTTCAAAGATCCTGGAGCACTGGGGAACTACCAGAGGACTGGAAAAGAGCTGATGTGTTTATCATCTTCAGAAAGGGGGAAAAATGGATCTAAATAACTACAGACCAATCAGCTTGACATCAATGCCTGGGAAGATCCTGGAAAAGATAATCAAGATCTGTGAACACCTAGAAGCAAGCAAAGTTATAAACAGAAGCCAACACGGGCTTGTCAAAAACAGATCATGCCAAACAAATCTTTGACAAAGTGATTAAATTAGTGGACCAATGAAAAGCTGTGGACGTAATATGCTTAGATTTCAATAAGGCATTTGACAAATTAGATCACAACCTATTTCTTGGTAAGTTACAAAAATGTGGGATAGACAGCATCACTACCAGATGGATTTGTAACTGTCTGACAAACCACAGTCAATATGTAGTCCTTAACGGAACTACATCTAAATGGAGGGAAATAAGTAGTGGGATACTCCTAGGTTCTGTCTTAGGCCCAGTACTCTTCCACATCTTCATAAAACTCAGATGAGGGAAGAGAAGAGGAACTCATCAAATTTGTAGACAGAACCAAGTTGGCAGGAATAGTTAATGCCCCAGAAGATGAATTCAAGATTCAGAAGGTTCTCGACAGACTTGAACACTGAGCCCTATCCAAAAAAATGAAATTCAGTGGTGAGAAAAGTAAGGCTTTACATTTAAGCAAAAAAAACAAAAACAAATGCATGAGTATAGAATAGGTGGAACTTGGCTCAATAACAGTAACTGCGAGAGAGATCTAGGAGTCCTAGTGGACAACCACTTAAATGTGAGCCAGCAATGTGCTGCTGCCACCAAAAATGATAAAACAATCCTAGACTGTATTAACAGATGGACAGAATCAGGATCACATGAAGTGTTAGTACCACTTTGTAATACCTTGATAAGACCACACTTGGAATATTGCATCCAGTTTTAATCCCCACAATATTAAAAAGATGTTGAGACTCTATAAAGAGTGCAGAGAAGAGCAACAAAGTTGATTAGGGGGCTGAAGACTAAAACATGAAGAAGGTTTGCTGGAATTGCGTACATCTAGTATACTGAAAATAAGGACTAGGGTGACATGATATCAGTCTTCCAATATTTGTGGGGCTGCCACAAAGAAGGGGTCAACCTATTCTCTAAAGCACCTGAAGGCAGGACAGGAAGCAATGGATGGAAATTAATCAAGGAGAGAAGCAACCTAGAATTAAGAAGAAATTTCCTGACAATGAGAACAATTAACCGGTGGAATGACTTGCCCCCAGAAATTGGAGGTTTTTAAGAAGAGATTAGGCAGCTGTTTGTCTAAAATGATGTAGGGCTTCCTGTTTGAGTGTGGGGTTGGACTGGAGGACCTCCCAGGTATATTATTCTGTCTTGTTATTCTGTTATTCTTTCTATGATCATGTGTATCCATCCCATCAAGTCCAAAGAAAATATGGAACGGTATAGGATCTCCCGTCATGTGCAGGAGGTTGGACTAGAAGACCTCCAAAGTCTCTTCCAACCCTATCATTCTATGTTTTATGTTTTAATGCTGATAATTAAAACATAGCAGTGAAGAAAGCAATGGCAGTTGGAAGACAATTTCTGCAAAGTCAGTTCCTTATCTTCAGCTAGGCTTTATGTGTGTTATTTAAAATTGTAAGCTATATCTGTATTTTTAGAGCATCTTTAAATACATAAATTAAAATGCTGGCAGAGGAGGCATGCTGCGGATCCTGTCAGTCCAACTATTCTGGCGGGCGGGATCCAAGCGAAGGGCCTTCTCTGTCATTGCACCTGCTCTGTGGAACATCTTGCCCCTCAGTGTGAAGCCGGCCTCAACCCTCCTGACCTAAAGACTTGGCTCTGCCAGTTCCTTTGGGGCAGTGGAAGGTGGTTGATTGATTAACAACAGATCCCACCTTCCTCCCATCCTGCTCCCACCCTCTCCATCATTCATTGGGCTGTAGTATTTTGGATTTTATGTCAACTTATTTATGTTTTCAAATTTATACAGTTTTATTTTTTATGATTGTCAGCTGTCCAGAGTTACCTTGAGGTAAGATGGGCAACCTATAAATTTTATAAATAATAAATAAATAAAAATCCAGCATTTGGCGTGTATTATTTTTTTCCTCCAAGTAGACAGCAGAGGGCAGCCCGAAACAGGCGTTCTGTGTTCTGAGCCTTTTGTAGGTTGAGAACTACATGAAGAAATAAGTTTACAATTCTGAGGCTGAACTTTACTTTTCAAGACAGAAAATTTACACCGAAAGTTCTGACAACATGATTGACAAATACTAAATACTTATCATCTTCCACCCTATATTTTATGCTCAGGCAAAAGTGCAGGGAAAGCTGATATTTCATTTTGTCCCAACTGCTGACTGATGCCATGACCTTATAACTGTTTCCTTTTTTTTTCTTAACAATTTTCCTGAATACTGATGGGAATGCCAATTGCTGACACAATCCATGCAGGTGTTAGAAGTGTTTCATTCTTTACTGAATGCGTGTATTTCCTGTCCCCTTGGAGGAAGAGGAGGAGGAGGAAGAGGAGGAGAAAGAGGAGGAGGAGGAGGAAGAGGAAGAAGAAGAAGAAGAAGAAGAAGAAGAAGAAGAAGAAGAAGAAGAAGAAGAAGAAGAAGAAGAAGAAGAAGAAATTGTTTTAAACAGATTTTCTTCTGTCTGAAAGACAATGCCATGGAAACACAGAATCAGAATAATATAAACAATGCAGGATCCATGCTTTGGCCCTGCTCTTCCCTTACAAGAGTGAAAATACAACAAAAGAAAAACTGCTGTGGGTATAGTGAATCAAAGACAAAAACAGCAGCAGCCCAGTTAAACCAGGTGCCGTTAAGAAAACTCTTAATATTCTCAATCCCTGAAAAGTTAGTGAACCTCATCAAAAGTCTCTAACTTTCATTTTAATATGCCTGTTATTTTTACCCCCTATTGTTTCTTTATTAGGGACGCGGTGGCTCAGTGGGTTAGGACGTTGAGCTTGTTGATCAGAAGGTCGGCAGTTTGGCGGGTCGAATCCCGAGTTCTGCGTAGCAGAGTGAGCGCCTGTTACTTGTCCCAGCTTCTGCCAACCTAGCAGTTCGAAAGCACGTAAAAATGCAAGTAGAAAAATAGGGACCACTATGGTGGGAAAGTAACAGCGTTGCATGCGCCTTTGGCATCTAGACATGCCAGCCACATGACCACGGAGACGTCCTTGGACAAGCGCTGGCTCTTCGGCTTTGAAACGGAATGAGCACTGGCCCCTAGAGTTGGAAACGACTAGCACGCATGTGCGGGGGAACCTTTACCTTTACCTTTATTGTTTCTTTAATGGCCATCACCAAAAACCTGAACGGCATCCTGCCCATTTAAGGAAGGGAGTACCGAATACCTTTGCTTGTGGGAAAGGCACTGCCTGCTAATGATCACAAATGCAAAGCAAGACTGGGAATGGCTATAAGTAAAGGAGTCTGCATTAGAACACTGGATGAGCAGCCAGTATCTGGTGGAGCCTGTCTCATTGACTTGAGCAGATATATATTTTATAGCAAATATTTGCTGATTAATGGTTTCTGAAAGTTTCCAGGTTGAGAATGGGGACATCCTCCTCTGTTTATTGTCAATGGTTGTCTTTTAGAAGTAGACCATGGAAAGCCTACGTATCTACTATAACTGACAGTAGAGACTACCAAGGACGATATCTGAACTGAACAGGCAAGAGGCTTTGGGTTGTAAAACTAATAAGATGTAGGTTGAGGGGCAGAGAAGCTCCTACTTTCGAATAATCTGTCAACAATATCCAAATATCTTATGAAAGAAGCATTTTGATCTTATAAAAAAAATGAAGGGAGCTAGACTATCTAGTCTGTATCAATACAGAAAAAAGGAAAGCAAACCAAATAATAACAATAAAACCAGCAGATGAAGCTCAGTCAGACTGTTTTTGTTACAAAAATTCATAACCTCCAAATATATTAGAGGTATTCATAACAAATAAAATTAATTACCATGTTGGTATAATTCTTAGATTTACAATGCACTTAGAGGGCATACATTTCTGGAAGGTTATTCTAGAAAGCTGTTCTAGTTTGAGAAAAGCAACTCTGCAAAAGTTTTTTGCAGAGTTATGCCTGAAAAAACCCCTGTGCATATATTTTCCAGAAACAATGATGGTGACAAATATGGATTATTATTCACAGAACTGAATAAAGATTCATCCATTCTTCTGGCATAACTAATCTATATATATGACAAATGCTGTTGTTCTCACAAACTGTCCCAAATTGAGGCAGGCATTCTCTCCAGATTCACAAGGAAAAAATAATAATCACAGCATATCTGTATTATCATTGTTCACATTTAAGCAACAGAAACTAACAAAAGGTAGTCCTTGTTTTACAATCATTTGTTTAGTGACTGTTACAATAGCACTGAAAAAAATGATTTATGACCGTTTTCCACACTTATGGCCCCCCTGGTCACATGATCAAAATTCAGTCACTTTAGGACGGTTGCACTATCCCGGGTCATGTGATCACCATTTGTATCCTTCCCAGCTGTCCTCTGACAAGCAAGGTCAATGGGAGAAGCTGGATTCCCTTAATAACTGTGTGATTCACTTAACAACTGCAGAGATTCGTTTAACTGTGACAAAAAAGTTCGTAAAATGGGGCAAAATTCACTTAACAACTTTCTTGCTTAGCAACAGAAATTTGGGGCTCAGTTGTGGTTGTACGTAGAGGACTATCTATAGTTGAAATGTACATTATATAGCTGTACCTAGTCTTATATGCAACCATAATGAAGACTGAAATAGTGGACAAAGACAAAGAAGAGAGATTTTATCCAGATCAGTTATAAATGTTTTTTGTTCCCTTCATTAAGGCAACACTATCTGTAAGTAGTGTGTATACGAATGTGGTTGTGTATATGCATGTGTGAAAGAATTAGCAGGTCAACAAGATGCAGATGGTGATGAAATGCTAGGGGAATTTGAAATGATGAAAAAAATCAAGAATATCACTGAAGCAAATCAGTGAGAAGTTAAGGGAGATAATACTAGTTTTTCCTGATATTCATAATTTATCTAAATGCCTATAGTTCTGTTCTGTTTTATATAAATGGCAAAGTGCATGATTAAGAGATTGAGGCTGCTAATTGCATTTTTATCTCAAATATTGGTTGTGGAGTATGGAACAGTTTTATTTTGCTACATTAGCAGAATAATAAAAGAACAGAACTGATTGAGCTATGTAAAATGAAGCTTCCAACAACTGTGAGAAAGCAATCATTACAGGAAAAAAAACAGCTGTACATTTTTCCCAGTAATTTTTCAACTCATGCTGTGTCACAACTAACATGCCAAAAAAAATCCACAATCAATTTTACCATCTATAATTTTTATGGAAAGGAAGTTAATATTAGTTATACAATGGAGATTAATAAACTCTCTTTTTATTAACAGATTAAATATTGTCAAAAAGAAAACAATTCATGGAACAGCATGAATACTGTAATAAGAAAATAATTTATTAAAACATATATTCATTCTTTTCATAATAGCAAAATGCTTGGATTAAATAAAATGTGGCAACTGTACTCCGAAACTTAACTTGAGTAAAATGGAAAGAATCCCTGGGTGAAGGTTAAATTAGTTAGAGGATATATATCTTACCTCTAAATTAGAAAAGTGATGGGAGAGTATTTTGGCTGGAATGATAGCCAGAGGGAAAACGGCTTTACATCTGGCTAGCATGTTTTGTTATTGTTCTGATTAAGTTCGCAACCTCTTGATGCCTTTCATGAAAAACGAATAAGCGTTTGTGCAATTCCCCATGTAATTTTGAGTCAGATTGCCAGGGTTGATATTAGCAGGATAAGTACTAAGTATAATATTAACTTCCAATAGGACATAAGGTTATATCTCACTTTGCTTGCTGGAAATGATATTTACTGAATCTAAAAAACCATAAAATGTTTTTTTTTTAAATGAACGAAATCCCAACTGATCATCTGATTCTGTTTATTCTCCATCTGGGAACTATTTGCAGTTGAAAACATTTTTTAAAAGGCTTATTTGATATTATACAAATTCTACCACACAAATGCCAACAATAACCCTCCTTCCTACTCCAATAAATATAATCCTGGGCAACAAATCCCCAAATTTCTAAGCCCAGGAAAGCCTGTACATCGTTAAAATAGCTGCTTAGTTGGTTTGGATTCTACCACTGAAACAAAGCCCAGATTCTAAAGATTAATAGAGGCACAAGCAGAGGTCACAGAAATGTAAATTGATGCAAATGTTTGTGAATTTAAATCCAAGAAAAGTTGTATTACCTATGCCAAAATCTCATCTCATCCAACATTTGATTAGCTGGCTTTGGATATGAAGTTTGGTTTCTCAAATGCTCATGCGAACTAACCCAGAGAAAGTTAATGCTCAGATGAACTTAAGTAATTTTACTGAATGAATACATCTTATTCAATATTAAAAAGTAGAAAATGTAATTACAATTGCATGGAACTGAATATTATATGAACTATGACATGATACCCTCACTTAGACATGATCTTTTGCCACCATTAGTTTAAATATCACAAGAGGCGTGAAAGTACTTAATATTCCCTAAACATTACATAGGATGAACTATATAATAGAGAATTAATGCAATAAATCATGATATAGAAAAGTGGTGGCCAACAGTAACCCTTCATCTTTATAAACCTCACTTACACAAACTGAGACACCCCACTATCCATTTGCCAAGTGACTCTCCATTTTTGTGGCTAGGCTATTACTGAGCAGGCTAGTGTTGAGTCAAGGTTTTCTGGCACCCTATGCCAGCATATCAACCTCATGGGCAATCCAGAATACACAGGAAACTTTGGAAGTTTTTTTGACGGATTTTCCAGAGTTGCCTTGAACAAAATCCTAGCCTTTTAGATACACTAAAAATTAAAGGGTTTTTTTTCCAACTACAAAGGTAAACCTTGTAGGGTAGGCAAGGCGGGTTGTATGATGTGTGTGAGTTCCAGCACCTTTCTTTCTTTCTTTCTTTCTTTCTTTCTTTCTTTCTTTCTTTCTTTCTTTCTTTCTTTCTTTCTTTCTTTCTTTCTTTCTTTTCTTTTTCTTTTTTTACAAAAAGAGCACTGGCTATAAGATTAAGTTCTATGCATATTGTGTTGTGGCTGGCAAAAGCTGGAGGCCTTTCTTTGTATAGCTATTTCTTTCTTTCTGGTGTGTGTGTGTGTGTAGGTATGTATGTTCAGATATGGGAATCCTGATTTCATGTAGCATGTGTTCCAGAAAGTCAACATAGAACAGAACAGAATAGAATTCTTTATTGGCCAAGTGTGATTGGACACACAAGGAATTTGTCTCTGGTGCATAAACTCTCAGGGTACATGCAAACAACAAAATAGTATAATCATAAGATAGTAATAGGAGTGTGTAGTAGATGAGAAGGTTAATAGTAATACAGCCATAATACTTGGGTAAATATCCTTAGACATAAGAAAATACTGTGGTAATTCGGTGTTCAGCAGGGAATATTTCCATACTTGCACAAAACTTGTGATTTGCTAACTCAAAGAAGTACTGGATTCAGAATCTCAGTCTTGAATAAGTGTGCCTGAGTGATTTGCATCTGTGTATATCTGTGTATTTGCTTCTGTCTCTCTGTCTCCCTCCCTCCCTCTCTCTGTCTCCTCTTTCAGAAGAACAAGACACTAATAATTCTCTAGAATTAAACAAAGAAAGATAGGGAATACCAAGCCTCATCTAACAAAACCAAGCAAATCTTCCCACTATCCCTGAAAATATTCCAGGTGATTGAGGATAAAGGGAAAGGAAACATTTCACTCTTCCAGCTCCAGGGCCACACAATTGGATAGGCAGGCCATTTTCTTGCTGTTAGATGATATGGAGATGGAAGGATGACATAGAATTCCTCAGTCATTGCTCACTATACTAGTGGGTGAGTGGGTAGCAACACTGGCCTGTCCTGCTTCTGAGGGCAGTGCTTTGTCTACCGATGTATTTTATTTATTTGTTTTTATTTTATTACATTTATATACTGCCCTTTCCCTGAGGACTCAGGGCGGTTTACAGGGAGTTAAAAAACCAGCAATACAAAAGTTAAAACCAATTTAAAAAAGATTAAACTAACCCTGTGCAATTAAAACCCCGATTAAAATAAATTACTCCACAGCCTGTACTTTCCTGGAAGGACAAAAAGAAGGGTCCCTAGTATGTAATTCAAAATTTCTCTGGATTCTATTGAGTATTTCCCCAAGTGAACAATTTTAAAAGCTGGGATAAGGATTTTCCTTAATATTCACACATTTCCCTATGAATAAATCTTGATTCATTACTTTGGCCATGCTGTATTTGTTATGTACGCTGGTCTGTTACAATTAGCCAATGATGATGATGATGAGGATCATTGGGTAGTATCAATATAGAGTTCTTGGTGTTCTCTGAACTTGGTTGTTTTCTTGCAGATGTTTTATTACCAGGCTAGGTAGCATCATCAGACCAAGAGATATTCAGTTTGCTAGCTATTTATATAGAGTAGCTTGCATCATCAATCAGTGGTGATATTCCTTGATGGTTCTTTGATTATGATATTGTTTTCTTTCCTTGATTGTTTAACTGGTGCTGTTTTCCAGTACCCCGTTCTACCTTTCACTGATAATCTAGCTTGGGGTGAAAATGTCTCTGAGGAAACAACCTAACTCAGAGAACATCAAGATTCCGAAATTTCAACTCTGAGCTACATATATTCTCTTCTATTAACAATACATATCCCAAGTATAATTTCATCATGGCACAAACGAAAAGTTCTCCACCCATGTCATACATACAATATATCTTAAGAAAAGGAAGGTTGCCGGTGTATAAACTATAGTCTTTCCTGATCTAACACTCTCCATTTGTGTTAGGAATTGTCAGCTAGCATCTGAAGAATACAAAGTTAGGGAAGGGTATTCTAATTTATGGCATATGTAATATGACAAAATACAACTTCAAATATTACTATCACAATGTATCATCATAAGATAATAATACTAATAATCCATTTCAACATTTAGCATATAAACCAACCAAGACAATCAGAAACCTAAGGTTTCTAAATAATATTTACCATGTTTAAAAGTAAGCAATTCCAAAATGATATATATGTAACTTTACAGTTAAAATATTTAGGAACAATTTGAGTGGCTGCCACAAAGAAGAGGGGTTCACATTATTCACCAAAGCACCAGAGGGCAGGGCAAGAAACAATGGTTGGAAACTGATAAAAGAGAGAAGCAACCTGGAATTAAGGAGAAACTTCCTGACAGTGAGAACAATTAACCAGTGGAATAGCTTGCCAACAGAAATCATGGGTGCTCTATCACTGGAGATTTTTAAAAAGAGGCTAGACAGTCACTTGTCTGAGCAGGGGGCTGGACTAGAAGACCTCCAAGGCCCCTTCCAGCTCTATTCTATTCTATTCTATTCTATTCTATTCTATTCTATTCTATTCTATTCTATTCTATTCTATTCTATTCTATTCTATTCTATTCCATTCCATTCCATTCCATTCCATTCCATTCCATTCCATTCCATTCCATTCCATTCCATTCCATTCCATTCTATTCTATTCTATTCTATTCTATTCTATTCTATTCTATTCTATTCTATTCTATTCTATTCTATTCTATTCTATTCTATTCTATTCTATTCTATTCTTTTTGCTTCCATATTAAGCAGCATAAACCATACTGATTGAATTAGAATCAGTTTGTTTAGATCAAGGTGTGGCAATCACAATGCAAACACTCTGCATGTATATTTCTATAAACATACAGTAGTTACTGGTTACTGGAATGGTTAGCAATAAGTATTGAGATGTAAGACTGCAGCCTCATTAAACATGCTTTTCATTAATTTAATTCCTAGTTTTCAAAAGTCTCAATGAAGAATTTTAGTTATCTGTTAGTTTGCACTGTGCTATTATATGTAAAATACCAGGAATAACAAAATCATATTTGTGGATTTTGGAACAAAGATTTTATTCACATGTGTAACAACTCTCATGTTACTTCTATATGTGCTGATGAAATTACAAGGATAGTGAAAAAAAATCTCATTTCCACATTGGATCTAGAAGCTTGTAAGTATTATAATCTATGCAACAAGATAAATGTGCATGTTTATTTTCACTGAATCCCCAATCCCTCAAATAAAAATACTGTATTAACCCAAGGAAAATAATTTTGCCTCTTTGTTCTATGTTAAACTTTCAGTTAAACATTCTCTCTAAGAAAGGAACCCAGTATTAGGAATATATTTCTGGGATGAAGGTAATTTATTACTTATTACTGGTGATCTCTGAGTCAAGACCAGGTACCCACCATCCTCCTGGGACTTTCTTTAATGGCTCTTCTATTATGGATGCTAAAATACCCCTGTGAAAACTAATGGACAACTTGGCAGAAGAAGCAAAACAGGTGCTCAACAACACCTGTTTTACCAGTCTACTATAGAGAGTGTCCTCTCATACCATATTGTGGTTTGGTATGCTGGTCTGACAGCCGTGGATAGAAAAGTATTACAGAGGGTGATGAGCACAGCACAAGACATTGTGGGCTGTCCCTTGACACCACTGGATGACATCGCCAGGGCTCGCTGCCTTGGAAGAGTGAGGAAAATTCTCAGGGATGACTCACACCCTGGTCGGTATCTCTTTACTCTCCTACCATCAGGTAGGAGATATAGGAGTATAGCCAGCCGTACCGTACTAACAGGCTGAAGAACAGCTTTTATCCATGGGCTGTTAGGCTCTTGAATGGGAAATAATTTTATAAATTTTATGTATGATTGACTTGCGAGGCTGGTGTGTTGTGCAATTAGCTCACATGGTGTAATAAGATGGAGGGTTTGTTGTCACTGTGAGTTGTGGGGGGGGCACAAAGGGAGGCTCAGCCAATCTCAATGTATACACGGTTGTACTTTGACAATAAAGGTTCATTCAACAAGTTGTGTGGATAAGTCTTTAGGACATTCTCTTGCCCTGGATATGAGAAAATGCCCTAAAGGCAAATGAGATCTTTCAGTTGCATGGAACTGCAAGAGATCAAGGCAAGCCATAGTCAGCCATGAGTCAACGCACATATACAGCAGGCTCATAGTTATCAAGCTCCTGGAAGAAGTCTCTTGAACAAAATGCTCAGCTTGTAATTCTTAAAAGCATCTTATTATACTTAACAAAAGCATGTCAGATTTAAAGAATAAATGTTTTACTGAATTATTTATTATATATATATATTATATATATATATACTCACTGGTCTTTCATGTTCAAGGATTGAAGACTTTCCTGGCTCATATTCAAAAATGCTTCTTGGTTCTGAACGGAATTTGCGGGTATCTACTTTTCTATCAGGAGGCTCCCACTCATTTCTAAAAATAAAATTGACAAATGATCTAACATCCAACATATGCAACACAAAGTTTTCTAAGAACAAATTAATGGATACTTTTAATAAAACTAGAAAAAAATGTTGATCACAATAGAGAATCTCCTGATTTTGAATGGAATTTCTAAGTTTACCACACAGAAAACTACATTCCATATCAACATAAGTAATAATGTTATATTTAAAAATCAAAAGGCAAAAAGTGACTATTTTTACTAAATAAATACTGAAAGCTTAATGAGTAACATTTGTCTACCTAATTTGGAGTCCTTCTTTGTCTATGACAATAAAGAAATGAGATGGAGTGGTGATGAATAAAGTTTGCTGGTAACTAGGGGTTCTGCACATGTGGTATTAGGCAATGACTATTTATTTGTAAAATTGGGCTGTAAGGAGAAGCTGAGGGTTTAGTCTGCATACCACCCACATGCTGCTTGACATAAACCCTTGCTGGGCTTCTAAAATACCCCTGATACCTCCCCAACATATAGAATAAGGGGGTTTCAATTTCTTTGTATTATGTTTGGCTCTGAGTAGAGTTCAATCATGGGGGTGTCCTGAGTGATCTGTGGCTCAGTGAACATAGGTAGTCACCCATTACAATTACTCTTCACTTTATAGAAGTTGTATCATGATTTAATTGCATCATGAATGGAAGACATAGTTCATAATTTTTTTGCTGCAGTCAGATCATTCTATGATCCTGCAGGTGGAAAGGCCCATTAAACTTACATGCTCTGGTTCTTCTGGATCCAAATGGATTCCAGCAAGTGATGGGGATTTCCTTGAATCCCTAGTTTAGCTCTGGAATATAAAGATGACAGGGATGCTAGGCCAATTATTCCCAAGTAACCTCTTACTGTAAATCCTGAGTTGCTCTGGGAAATGAAGTAGCAGAAGAAATATCTAGACAAGAGCATTAGTAGTCAAAGGTCAGAAGTGAATATGACATAGTGATAAAGATGGCAAAGGGCTCTTTCTTTGTCATGCTCTTTGCTTTGGCACACAATGCCTACGACCTTGTTTAGGAAGAACTGCTCCCTTCTTTGAGATAAAAATCGGCCAAACCTGTCTATAGGCTATTGGGAGGATTTGGGGCATGGTGTGATAATAGTATTTGCAATATTGGTGAATAATACAAGAGCCATCACATATATACATAACACTGAACTGAAGGCTCTCCATTGACTACCAATAGGTTTCTGAGGAAAATTCAAAGTACTGGTATTGATCTTAAAATTTCTCTATGACTTAGCTACTGGATATGTATAGGATTGCCTATTTTAACTAGATTCCATCCTCCAGTTTACTAGTCCTGGGTAGGGATGCTGAAGGTTCTTCCCCCATGTGTTATATTTCATCAGTGGAATAAGCTGCCAATCTGAAATCCAGATGGCTCACTACTACGGACTTTTAGAAAACTCTTTAAAACAGTTGTTCAGAAGGGCATTCATTTAAGACATATAATCAATATATCTATACATTTTGTAATAACAATTCATAATATAGGTATGTGTTTTAAGTAAAATTATTTCTGTTTTACAGTATTTCTATATTACTATTATCTTTATTGTTGTTAATTATACAGCACCATGATTGCACTAGAAATTAGCAATATATAAAAAAGTCAGTCAGCCAGCCAGCCAGCCAATCAGATGCTTCCATGAAAAGCCATGCTGTATCTCTGAATACAAAACCAAACACTGAAATAATGGCTCTCACACTAGTATCAAATTTGCCACTTCTGGATTAATTGCTATAAAGTAATATATAGCTTACTTTTCTGGGGCAGATCTTTGCCAAGGACGAACAGGTGGTACTGGAGGTGGTAGAGGTGAAGAGACCTTAAAGGCTTCAGTGCCATTGTCAGAAGTACTTTTTGTCAGTGGTCTGTATGTCTGAGTCTTTGCAACAGGATGTGCTTGAGCAGAAAGTGATTGACTGAAGTTACCTAGTCAAAGACAAATCAAAATCACAAAGGATCTAAATATTAGTACTAGACTGACAGAGGCAGACACATGCACACACAGACAAACATACACAGCAGTGTGGTGTAGGGTTAAGGAATGAGGAGATCAGGATGTAGTTCTCCCTTAGGCATAGAAGCTGAGTGGGAGAATTTGGGCCAGTCACTCTCTTTCTCAACTTTAGATTGAGTACATGAAAGACATCTGTCTAGCAACTCTTACAAGACCACTGTCTTATATTATGGTCCATAACCTTCAATGAAGAGGCCTTCATCTTGAAGTGGATTGATTCAATCTAATAAACACATACACACATGCACACATTGTCCATTGAAATATGGACTGACTAGAAGGAGCCTTCCTACCATCCCCCAAACCTCCACAGCAGAATAAAAGAAAGTATTTTCTATTTACTCAACATTAGCTTTGGATAGAAGCTAGTCACCTTAATTCAGACCTCTTCTGCCATTTTGTTATAAAATGTGACTCTCCCAGATAATGCTGATTGTTCATTTAATGGGAAAATAAAGTTGCCTATATTTTTTCATCATCTTTGAAATAGGTGGTTTATAGCTCATAGTGCCCTCCCTTGAGCATCACAAACTATGAAACCAAGAGTTTTAATACATGGATACTCTGTTGCTGGGGGTAAAATTGCTCTTCTGTACCATTCTGAAACTCTATGATTGGACCGGGTAGATTGAGCCATTTGTCCAATATTTTTCCACATACTGTAGATCTCTCTTATTATATCAGATTACTGTTTGAAAAAAGATTTGTAGAGCAAGTTAAACTATAGGCCAGCAAGACTATATGCTGTTGTGTCTATAACTATTTCCCCTTTCTGTAGCCTATACCTCTGTGATAGTTTAAAGATAGTTTGTTAAGAACAAAAAAACCCCCAAACATAGTCATGAAATATGAAATTTGTTTGAGCTATGAATTCAAATAAAATAATTAATGACAGTCTCTAATGTTAGCCTGATCCCTGATCATTACTCAAAACTCAGAAGGACAAACTGATGCACATTTATATATTTGCTTGTACAGTATACCCATACCTTATTAATAAATATAAAGCCTTGCTTGTTAGTAATACTTATTAGTACTTAAAATATTATATGGGAATGTCACATTAGCTCAAAATTTCTTTTTTGTGCAAACAAATACAACATGCAGCATAAAGCTGAAATGACAATTAAAATATATGCTATTCCTGTGGTAAAATGCATTTTGCATCATTTTGAATCTAAGAATAACATTCACATTTCAAATAGGCTTCCTGTTATTCATAGGAAACTTAAAATATTTTCACAATGTATTCTTAATGAAATTTTTCATGTCAGTGAAATGGATGGATCTATTTATGGTAGATCCAATATTTTTTTAGGATACAGATTTTGTTTTGAAATCTAATGAAAATTAGAGTGGTTAAATAACTGCTTTCAATGCTCATACTCTTTCCTCAAAATGGGGCAGAATATATGCCTTTTTGGGTTGTGAATATACTTTATGTTGTGCATAGAAACAAAGCAGTTCCCCACAATGCTGCTACCTTCAACGCAAGATATTACAGAAAAGTTGTTCCAGATGCTATGTTTTCACACTCTGCTTTAATGAGTTATCTTAAGATGTTATTGTGTATTCAAGTGTTCTCTACTCTAAAGTAAAAGTTGTCCAACCAATACAAATAAAAAACAAAATTAATAATACATGTTGGATTATTTATTAAATGAACCATTAATTGTTGACATATGGAAAATAATGAAACAAAAACCATGTATATAGATTCAATAGAGTGATAAAACTACTTATGCAAGCAGAATGAAGTATGTTCCCATGGGGTTAGATATTGTTAGAAGTTGCTGGCACTAAAAAGAAAAGACCCATGTGAAAAGGAAGGAATAGTTCCTACCAGTATTATATGCATATGAAGTATTATACATGTCAGTGTCATCATCTACAAAAAGAAAGACAAATGTTATAGCACTGAAATACCTGTCCATTTATTCACAGCAAGGCAGTTTTAAACTCTCTCCCTTGATAAATGTTTACTATTTGTGGTGTTTATTCTCCAGTTTATTTGGTGTGATATAACACTAGACTTGTACTCGGTCAGAGTTCAAATTAAGATGCCACAAATGAATTCTAACAAATATGCAGAAAGAAGCTTTAATTTCTTTCCATTATTGAAGCAGCTAAAGTGATTTGTTGCCTAGGCAAACAATAGCAATGGGAATCATGCTAGCATGCTAATTCCAAGGAATGCAAATGAAAATTTGCTTTGTTGGGTCTCTTCAATAAACTCATATTAAGCCCTTTACTCTCTTCTTCTTGAAAAGACCACTAAGTAGGGGTTTTTCTTTACCTGGAAAAAAATAATGAACTGTGTTTAAGAGACTCACTGAACTGAAGATGCAGTATATAGACATTACATGTCATGGGGCTTAGGTCTCTAAGACACTTTCAAATAATTTCTGCTGTCCAATCAAGGCACCAAGGGAGTGTTAGTAAGAGTTCCCATCTGCTTGGTTGTGCAGTAGGAGAGGACCTAGTTGAAGGTATGAGAACTCCCTGTTATGGAACAGCCTGTTCCTAAGACAAGAATAGTCCTAAATCTTGTGGTTTTCCAGAAACTGGCTCTTCTAGAGGGCTTTGAGAATTGTTTATTGCTCATAGGTGCCTCTATTAAGCCAGCTATTGAACAATTAGTTCTACACTCTTTTCAATGTTGTAAGACATCCAGAGTTGTGCAGGAGCAGGCAGCCATGGAAATGGAAATTATAATACTAATAATAAAATTAAAGGAGCAAACACATAAATAAAAATGGAAAGTGCCATTTGTGATTGTAGTTATTATTACCAATTATTATTACTGGGTATTAGTGTTTCTTTTTTATGTTTTTATTACCTATAATAATCAGCCTAACATTCCTCTGGACTGAGGTGGGATGAATCACATCAATAAATAAACAATAAAAGCATCTATAAAAAATTCTAATCTGTTAGCAAGTCTACAAAAAAGGAAGCAAAAAGTAGAAATTATACATACCAGGTTTATGAACCATATGGATTTGCTTAAACATTGTCTTATACCAATCCTTTGGTCTGTCAACAGTCTAAAAAGAAATTAAATTTTAAACAATTAGCGGATAATCAGTACAAAAGCCAGACTAGTAACAAAGTAGGAAACCATTTATTTAATTATTACACAGATTTATATAGCCTTCCAACTCATACATACTGTAGGTGACTCAGGGCAGGTTACAAAATCTTAAAAATCCACCATATAATAAACTCCAATAAAATATTTCACCCACCATGGCAGCAACAACACAGTCGAATCAGCCACTTTATTGGCTTCATCTTCATTTTTTTGTTCTCAGGCTCACTGGCAAAACCACATTTTGGGGGCATGTAAGAAAAGCAACACAGTAGGGGCCAACTATATCTTATGGGAAATGATGTTCCATAAAGAAGAGGCCACCACTGAGAAGGCCTTTTTTTGGTCCCACCAGACATACATCCTAACTGATGGAATGTTTAACATGCACTACCTTCATATCCTGGTGGGCCAGGTGGATGTTATCGGGGAGAGGTGGTCCTTCAGATAGCCTGGCCCCAAGCCATGTAGGGCTTTAAAAGTGATAACCAGCACCCTAAATTGTAGCCAGAAGCAGATTGGCAGCTAGTGCAGGTCCCACAGAAGAGGTGACACACATGCAAGTCTAGGCTTGGGCTACTTCATTCTAAATTAATTGAAGCTGCCAAATACTCTTCAAGGGCAGCCCCATATAGAGCATATTACAATAGTCCAGACATGAGATGAGTAGGTGATTAATAAAAAATTAGCAAAGTAGTTCATTTAACCTCTTGATGAGTCCCCATAAATAGTTGGCATGTTTTGCTTGGTTTAGAGTTAAAATGACCCAACATTTCTTATCCAGCTCCTCTCTACTGCGCTTCCTCAGTGAGAAAATTCCCAGGCAGGATTTTGGAAGTGGCAAGGCATAGCATAATGCTAGGGAAAGACATTCCTCTATATTCCCAGAAAGACATTTTCTCATCTGCAAGCGATGTGGTGGCTCTGTAGTTAGAACAGAGGCTTGACAATCAGCAAGCCTGAGTTTGAGACCTGGGTACTGCAGGGAGGGATGAGCTCCCACCATTCGCTCCAGCTCCTGCCCACCTATTAGTTTGAAAGCACGTAAAAAGTGCAAGTAGATCAGACATGTCAAACACAAGGCCCGGGGGCCAGATCTGGCCCGTGAAGTGGTTTCATGTGGCCTGTGAAGCCATCCTGGAAACAGTGAGGGAATGGCCCCCACTGCCTTGGCCCTGGCCCAGAGACCCTCCTTCTGCCAGAGACCCTCAGATCTGTCCCACTCCTGCCCAGGCCCCCATAGGCACCCTTGATGCGAACAATGTAGAGCTGGCCATGCCCACCCAGTAGGCCATACGTACTCTAGCCACGCCCACCCAGTAGGCCACGCCCACCCTGGCCATACCCACACGTCCCCTTGAGGGCAACCGCAATGCTGATGCAGCCCTCAATGAAATGTGAATTTGACATCCCTGAAGTAGATAAATAGGTACCACTTTGATGGGAACCCACAGGGGATGGAAGATGTGAGTCTCCATTGGGTGGTCCCCAGGCAAAGGTGACATCACCAGCTAATACTTTACAATCAGGAAGCAGCCCTCAGCTGCCAAACATCTATTGTCTTTGAAGCTGTAGACTCCTGGGTTTCTGTACCTTGCCATATGTTAAATAATAAATAATAATCTCATCCATCTTGTTTTCTCCTGTCCTGCTGCAAGACAGGAGAAAGTACTTATCAGGCTTTGGTTACTAAGCAGATTATATGCTTGCATAATCTTTTTTTTTCTTTGGGCAAGAGAAATGCAATAATCACACCTGCCTAGAATTTAATAAACACACACAAACATTTCTAGGAAAGCAGGTATTGAAATCAAACTCTGTCCACATCCTTATTATTTAATGCCCATAATTTTCTTGAAAAGTTATCAGCTTTTCTTTGAAAATTCATCACAGCGAGATAAAATTACAACAAACAAGAGCAAAACAACCAAAGTCTGCTGCTAACAAGTGTAGTTTTAAGAAAACATACTTTGTAAAGTATTGTGTTTGGAAACAAACCCATATCTTCTCTTAAACACATGCTAATAGATAGTTAATCATGGTTAAAAAAAGTGTAACTTTCCAAAAGTTTGCATGGTGAAAGTCTATTGGATAGATCACGTAAATAAAATGTAAAAACATGTACAACCAGCATAACTGGAAATGATACAACATTATCTTGTAATATGATGTAAATATGCCACACCTATGCCCCTATACCACAGGTCGGCAACCTGCGGCTCCGGAGCCGCATGCGGCTCTTTGAGCCGTCTCTTGCGGCTCCCAGCCGCCCGGTGCGCGCGCACCTCTTCCAACGGGCAGTGGTGCGCGCGCACCTCTCCAAATGGAGAGTGGCACCGCCCATTTGGAGAGGTGCACGCGCACCTCCCCGAATGGGCGGAGGTGCGCGCGCACCTCCCCAAACCTTTGGAGAGGTGCGCGCGTACCTCCGCGCGAATGGGCAGCGGTGCCGCTCTTTCAGGAAGCCCGCCGTGGCCCGTCTGTGAAGCTGCCGAAAGCGGCAGCTTAGCAGACGGGCCGCGGCAGCTTCCGCAAAGAGCGGCGCCCCTGCCCATTCCGAGAGGTGCGTGCGCACCTCTCCGAACGACCGGAGGTGCGCGTGCACCTCCCCAAACCTTTGGGGAGGTGCGCGCGTACCTCCGCGCGAACGGGCAGCGGTGCCGCTCTTTCAGGAAGCCCGCCGCGGCCCGTCTGTGAAGCTGCCGAAAGCGGCAGCTTAGCAGACGGGCCCGCGGCAGCTTCCGCAAAGAGCGGCGCCCCTGCCCATTCCGAGAGGTGCGTGCGCACCTCTCCGAACGACCGGAGGTGCGCGCGCACCTCCCCAAACCTTTGGGGAGGTGCGCGCGTACCTCCGCGCGAACGGGCAGCGGGCCGCTCTTTCAGGAAGCTGCCGCTTTCGGCAGCTTCCTGAAAGAGCGGCGCCGCTGCCCCTTCGCTTTCGGCAGCTTCCTGAAAGAGCGGCGCCGCTGCCCCTTCGCACGGAGGTGCGCGTGCAACTCCGGTCGTTCGGAGAGGTGCGCGCGCACCTCTCGGAATGGGCAGGGGCGCCGCTCTTTCAGGAAGCTGCCGCAGCCCGTTTGCTAAGCTGCCGCTTTCGGCAGCTTCACAGACGGGCCGCGGCGGGCTTCCTGAAAGAGCGGCACCGCTGCCCATTCGCGCGGAGGTACGCGCGCACCTCCGGTCGTTCGGAGAGGTGCGCGCGCACCTCTCGGAATGGGCAGGGGCGCCGCTCTTTGCGGAAGCTGCCACGGCCCGTCTGCAAAGCTGCCGAAAGCGGCAGCTTTGCAGACGGGCCGTCGCCATCGGGCAACCGGGAACCGGTTCCATCTCATTTTTTAAAAAATGGCAGCCGCGTGCGTCCGCGCATGCGCAAAAAACCTTTTTGCGCATGCGCGTGCATGGACACACGCACGCGGCTCCCTCTTTTTTTAATTTGTGATGGAACCGGTTCCCAGTGGCTCTTTTTCTTTTTTAGGTTGCCGACCCCTGCCCTATACCCTTTCTAGAAACAGATTAATTACTGCACTATAATGAAAAACATATAGGGCATAATTTTATTAAATGGAAATCATGCATGCATCTGTTCTATATATCTTAATGTTTGCTGTTCTATATATCTCACTATTTGACACTGCTTTTAAAATACACTCTGATATTTTTATTTACAAAAGCTTCTACATCTGAAATGATTTATTCATACATTTGGGGAGGGGGAAAGTCTACACTATCTAATTCTTCACTTTTACTATGTATTAAGAGATCTAGAAATTATTTATTTATTTATTTATCTATTTATCTATTTATCTATTTATCTATTTATTTATTTATTTATTTATTTATTTATTTATTTATTTATTTATTTATTTATTTTTCTATACCGCCCTATTCCCGAAGGACTCAGGGCGGTTTACAGGGCAATATTTAAAAGACAATATAAAATTAAGATAAAAATAGAATTAAAAAGAATTAAATTAATCAATAGCCCAACAATAAAACAATGTTAAAAAACCTGAAACTAAAAAACCCCTCAGTCCAGGCCAGATAGATCGAAAAACCAGGTTTTCAGGTCCCGGCGAAACGAGCACAGGTCGGGGGCATATTACAATAACTTTCTTTATATACATAAACTAGCTTCTATTATACTCAGGATGTATTTTTAATATTCACACTGTTTTGGACACCAAAAATACACAAATAAAATTATATGAAATCTTTATATGAAAAAAATCAAAAGGCCAATGTTTTCTATAGCTAGTTTGTTGGAATCTGTATTTTCCAAAATAGCTTCCAAGATATAATAGATATTTTCATACTTTGTAGTATTTTCAGTGGGCAATTATTAACAATAAGACAATTTTTACATTGGATTATTTTAAGTAGGACTTAATATAACTGCTAAAATTATCCAACTTATAATATTTTATTTCCATCCTCCAGAGGTTTATAGGGTGTTGAGTTCCTGTAAGCTCTTGGAAAGTGATCAGAATTCCTAAATGGGCAGACATTATATCTTACAAAATTGTCTTTCCAAATCCTTGGCTGAAAGATACTTTTGTTCAGCAAATGGTACAATATACAGTAGTCAACTTTGCTGCATTACTAAAACTGCCTTGCAGCTGGCTTTTACTTGATGAAGCCAAAACTTTTAATGTCATACTTTATTGCAGAAGTCAACATGCTTAAAATATGGCTTCTTTTCATTCAGTGTTCTGTCTTTGGGCAAAGATACCAAAGAATAAATATGCATGATTATTAAGTACACAGAAGTGCATCGTATTATGTTTGTCCACATGAAATGAACAGATAAATTATTTTAGGCATTCAAATTATTGGAAGGTTTAGGCCAAGACTGTTGAGATCCTCTGAGCTTTGCTTTATCCACTAGTTCTACTTCAAAAAAAAAAAGCATGGGTACACCTCTAATTGTTAAAAACAGCAGATCAATAAGAAGTTGAAACAAATGCCATTATTTCAAATGTAGTATGTTTAATTCTTAATTAACTGTTTAGTACTCAGTGTTTATAGGTTTTCTTATCGTTGATACTTCTAGTGATAGTGAGTCACATGCAGTTGGGAGGAATCATGAGGTTATTTCAGTGCCAGACACCGATATGCTAAGTATCCTCAGATATAATTTTCTTTTATACCAATCCTGGAATCTGAGAATCGTGGAATGAATGAAGAAAGGCTACAGGTAAATCCTGGTTAACTGGAAGTCATAGTCACTGTGGCAACTAGCAAAATTAATTTCCATGTCAATTAAGGGCCACTTTCAAAGTTACTTTTAAAATAGCAATGAGCACTTTGTCATCCTATGAGTCATCCAGGCACACTATAAGAATTATTAAAAAGCATATTAATTTCCCAGCATAGAAGACTATTTATCATAACTGAGCTTGAACAGAGCACTTCATACATATTTAATGAAAGGCCACATAGAACAGAAAACACATTTGATTTTAAAATGATATACTTTTATTTTCTTCTATTTTTAAGTGCAATGGAACTGTCAGGTTTGTTTAGATTGCAGCAGTTACCTATTACCTTACTTATTTACTTATACATTTTATCAATCCACCTTTCTTCTACAAGCTAGATTTGGAGATGTATACATTTTTCTAAAATAAATTTTAAAATGATAAATACATTAAACTGTTTAAGTTAGGTGACGTATGTAAATATCCACTGCAACTGAAACACTAGTAGTATTGTACATTCACTTTATCTGTAGCTTAAGGTGAATTTGTGTGTATTACATTTTTAAAGCAACTTTGTAAATAGATCAAAATTGTGCATCAAATATAATGCTTTATAGTTCTCATCTGCAGCTGTACTGAGATATAATTCCAAGCACACTTTCCCAAGAATAAGCTCTTATAAATTTAGACTTCTGAACAAACTTATATAGAATTGAAGAGGGTATCATAAAATATCTATTCAATGGGCATATTTTTTCCCCCAAAATGCTAACCAAAATGGGATATTATTACAAATGTTACACAACCAATAGAATTTGATTTGAAAGATTTTAATATATAGCTAGCCATGTGCCAAGTCCATTAGATGCAAATTGGAGGAATTTAATTCATCTGTCAATATAAGTAGCCATTCTATATAATCAAGCTGTGGCTTCAAAAAATCATAATAGTCTCCTATACATCCTTAAAGAAGACACACTTAAGGGAAGCAAAGATCCATTTAATTCCCACCATTTTTAGTTTTTAAAATGTATTTTATCTTACCTGATCAAAACTTCTCCATCAATTCCCCCCTCCCCTTTTGCCCACCCCCAACTTAATCTCCACTGGAGCCATTGGCAGGCAAGCTAACTCCCACTGCTTCCGTAGGACTGCATTGCTCAAAGAGTCACCTGAAATCTGAAAGGCTTTGCTGCTTTCATTCCTGCTCCTCCTTGTTCTTTTATCCCTTTCGTTGAGAAGATTGGCAAACTGTTCTTTCTACCAGTTGCAGCAGCTACTGCTGCCGCCTGTCCCAGACGGAAAGGGTTGCTGGAGCAGCAGTGTGGAAAAAATGCTTCAGCCTAACTGAAAACAAAACACTTCACTGTGGCATCCTAAAAGCACTCAAGCACTAACTAGTGGCAAGCATTCAACATTGGCCTGAAAATGTACTTTCCTCTCTGCTTCGTTCTATGTCAGCAAAGGAAAGAGCCCAGTTCTGTTCAGTGCTTCCCAGTACTACAGCTAAGTCAGACACTCTTTAGTAGGAGGGTGTTTACATTCTTTCATTCATTTTATTTCTGTTGACTCATAAATGCAAGGAAGGATAGGATATGCAAGGGCATCTTGATAAAAGTGGCAGCAAGTGCCAAACTTTGAACAAATTTTAAAGGAGATTGAAAAGATGGAGCAATGGTATAGTGCAGATGACAAATAAATTAAAACAGAGCTTTTCAGGTACCTGTCTCTTTCCCCACAGTGACTCTGATTGTGCATATTTTATTTCATGTTATATAAAGCCAGGAAGAATGTGAAAAAGCCATCATCAACAAGACATTCATTGTACGAAGTGCACAAACACAAAAGCACACACACATTTCCTACCGTTCTAATTGCCGTTGGAATTCCTGATTCATCAACTGGCCCAATTCCTGCATAATGTGGTGCTTTAATGACCGTGACTTTCTTTTCTTCCTCTGAAGTTCTACAGATCGGTATGGTGGTGGTGGTTGTGCTGCTGCTACTGTCACCGCCACCAATAGAGTGTGCATGCTGTAGATACGTCTCTGCAGATTCTACAAAGATAACATATAGCTGTACAACTGTTGCACTGCCCTGCTTTGCCTGCATATTCAAAAATGCATTTTCACATGGCAACAGATACACATAGATGATCTTCTTTGTTCGACTAGATGGAAAACAGAACAAGAACACAGCAGACCTTAGCTCTCCAGTCTTTCGCTTCAGATGCTGGAAGGCTTCTGTAAATCAGAGCAGATGATTTGGGCTGCAAATGTCAGGATGACCACCAGGTAGCAACAAAGAGATAATTTTGTGAGACTACCTTGTGGCCAAACAGATTTTTTGCAGCCTAAAACTGGTAACCTTAAATTCACAGTAACACTAGTTTATTTTATCATAAAACTCTGAACGATGCATCATTGGCTGAGTAATAATCATAAATCATTGTTTGCAAACCATAATGATTAAGCTAGCATAAATTCTGGACAGATGGAAGTTTGAAAAGTAGGAAAGAGAAGACATTTTATAATTATAAAGTCCTAATAAAGACACATTACTTTGAAAAGAAACCTCAACACGTAGAGCAGTTGCTGTAAGGGCTGTTGCAAATAGTTTAAATTTATTTATTTAATTACTTATCACATTATTGAAATTACACAGGGGGAGGGAGTAAAGTTAAAAAACCCCTCCCCCCTCTCTTTACCTTTTGCTAATTTTTTAAAATACAAAATTAAATCTGAGTTAAGTCAGATATTTTCACAGAAATAGATTTGATCAAAGGCAATATGTCAACATTCTCATTTTACAGATGAGAATGATTAAGACCAATTAGCACAGAAACAGCCATGGCAGTATATTGTTAATGTTCAGATTTAATTGTACCACTCTTATACAATTCTTGAAATCTGAGTGTCTTATTGATGTATGGCAACCTTGCTCATAGTTCTAAAGAAAACTCAACCTATTTATCTGGTCTGAAGTATATAATTTTTAATTAATGTTTATAGTCAAATTATTAAATTAATAGTAAGGGAATTAATATTTGACATCAGATCTTTTATTTAAATTTGCAATTTATAAATAAGATAGCCAGGAGCATATATGTTAAGGCAATTTAGATTAAGCATGCATAAAATATCTAAATATCTGGGCTTTTCTCCAAATATGCATAATACTAAATTTAGAGAGAGAGAAAAGGAACATTTTTCTGTAGTCCAAGAATGGCAAAAATTGTCTGCCTTCATCATAAGAGCTTAAGGCATAACCAGACATAACATCAAGTGTATAAATTCAATTAATCTATAGGCTTTTAAAAATGTAAATATAATCTACAGAAAGATAGAAAAGGCATTTTCGGAAGCTGAGGGGAGAATTTTATCCTTTGCTTTACTGTAACTGTAGCAAACAAAAGAAAACAAACAAACAAACCTCAGAAAACCTGTCCATAACAGGAAGGTTATTTAGAAAACTTTCATTAAATCTGTACCATATTTTGACATATATCTAACTATATATATATTCAAATGTTTCTTGCCATATTAAAGCTCTAAATTATAATGCATAAAAGGGAGGAGCAGATTAAAAAATACCAAAAAAATTCAAAAGGCATGAGGACCTCAAATCAAACTTTGTGAAGGTTTAGTGAGGTACAGTAGAATATTGATTTAGAGCAGGGGTGTCAAACTCAATTTCATTGAGGGCCGCATCAGCATTGCGGTTGCCCTCAGGGGGCCGGGTGGGCGTGGCTAGAGTGCTTATGGCCTACTGGGTGGGCATGGCCAGCTCTACATCATTTGCATCAAGGGTGCCTATGGGGGCCTGGGCAGGAGTGGGACATCTGAGGGTCTCTGGCAGAAGGAGAGTCTCTGGGCCAGGGCCAAGGCAGTGGGGGCTGTTCCCTCACTGTTTCCAGGATGGCTTCGTGGGCCACATGAAACCATTTCGCGGGCCGGATCCGGCCCCCTGGCCTTGTGTTTGACATGTCTGATTTAGAGGATAAAAATTGACAGTTGAGTGGAAGACAGCATGGACTGCAGCAGGTGGAGCAGAAAGACACTGAGAGACATAAAAGAGGTGGGGGCCCTGTTCTCATTTGTGCAGCCACAGCACAAGCAAGCTTTCCTCACATTTTAAAAAATATTAAAATATTTTCTCCCTTCTCTGACTCAAATTGAAGGACAGAATCAAGGTATATAAATAGGTAAATTTTGTCACCAATTGTTCCAAAGAAAGGAGAGGTGAGTGACAATGACTGGGAGCAATGGCAGTAAGCAAGACTGGAATTGCCAGATTTCATGGTTGTTTGGTTTTCTGCTGACTTAGGGATGGGGTGGGGGGGGGAAGAACATTTTAATTTAGCAGAAATAAATGACCCAAAATATGAGTAAACTGGACTGTTTTTAAATGTTCCCAGGAATGAAGGAACGTAAATGTTTATGAATAAACCTGACTTTTTGGTGAAAGTTGGACTGGATAACACCTAATAGTTTACAGATTTCCCAAATAATAATAATTTTTAAAAAGGATTTTAAAAAGAGGAAAAAGGCCATGGCGGAGTCTGGGGATGGAGTATAGCAATTGATGCAGGGAATATTAAAAGAAAACTTTATGGGACAGGATTCAATATAATGAAATTTCTAGAAATGTAAACATGCATAGTTCACATTACAATATTTTGTGGCATGGACTCAGTAGCTTTATTTACACAATCTGCAATACACTGCACTTGATTTAAGTTCAGCTTTATGAAGAAATATTTAATCCTATTGAGATATTTAATTTCAACAATTAAAAAACAACTATTGGGACAACAGTTGTCATAAATTCATATGGACCTATAAGCTTAATTTACATTGCGATGGCATGGATACAGTATGATGTATTTAAAAGTTTCACACAAGCAGTATATTTCCACTCTCACTGACCAAGCTTACATATTCTTAATTCCAAATGACCTAGATAGACTTTCTTTCCAGGGATTTTTGTAGCAAAATATGCCACAAAAACCTGCTGTCGAATGTTATGTTGAGAAGGTTAATATTCTCAAGTCATTTGGAAGCTAAGAAAAAAGTGGCAATGTGTGGCTTTTTTCTGCTACCATTATCAGTATGTGTGATGGCAAAATAACAGCAAGAGCTGGAACCTATTTTGAGAAAAGTGAACCATGAAGCACTCTGCGTGGTTGAATTCAGGTATAATTTCAATTAATATTCCTATTAATCAGTGAACAATGCTTATGGATTAAAGAAAGGTGTCATTTGCATGCCAAACTCACCCATTGTCCTGCTCTGTTGCAGGAGAGAGGAGCTTGAACTGAATGAGACTGGTGGAGAGTATGCCAAAGAAGGAGAGAAAGGCCTTTGAAAGTAACTCATTGGGCTGGTTGCCAAGTTAGAATTCCCATTCACTGTTATCTGAGCCTGACAGGAAAGAAACAAAACAAAAACAAAATCCCAAAATCATATCCAATCATAAGCAATTAACCATGGAGGACTGAAATTCACCATCAATATAAAGGATGAAGGAGAGAATGGTAAAATTCATAACAGTAGCCAGTTTTCCAGTGTTTAGCTACAATCCATAGTCAATCCTAGAATTATGAAGATATTAGTTTGTTATATTTGGAGTCCTACTTTTTATCAAAAGCTCATGATACCTTACATAGGAATTAGATTTCTCTTTGTTTTATCCTAGAGCAAGAATTGTGCAGAGTCTGGTCTGAGAGAGACCAACTAGCCCATAGTTTCTTAGTAAGTTTCTGTGGCTGACAGCAGAATTGAACCTAGATCTTCTCAGTTTTAATACAACATCTTAATTATTACATCATATTAGGTTTCACAAAGGCCTCAGTTAAAGTAGCATTTGAACAACTGCTTACAAAATGAAGAGGATAGTCAAAATTGCTCTCTCCATTCTCCTGAGGATTTAATTTTTGTTTTCCCTATACCTGACTCTTACTATTATTCACTTGGAGTTCTCCAACCCAAAATACCCCCTAAAAATAACCAGATTTCCTTCAAGTAACAAAAATCAGCGATTATTGATATCAGTGAACAATATGTAGATTTTTATAAGAATTTATACACTGCCTGCCGAATTCTGTTAATATTTCTATTTTCTTTGAAAGAATACCACCATTTTGGATATGATTCCATTTATTATGATTACAATTTTTTCAACATTAATGGGTTGCTATTTTTTTAAAAAAATTCTGACGAGCTTGGGGCCTACAAATCCTTTTCAAAAACAGGAAGAACTGAAAGATTATTTTGAGTGATGTGTCATTTTGCTCTTCTCTATACTTATAACTGTGTGGATGGAACTGAACTTGTACTGTACTATGGCACATGATAAGGAGAAATTACAGTATGTACATAGGTATTTAAATTTTCCAGTGTAAATATACTGCACTGGAAGCAATTGCCTCTACTCTCAACTATTCTTGTAAATGATGGATGTTGTTCTACAAACACCAGGCTAACTTAAACATTTTCATGGATCCGTATCAGGTTATGATCTTTGATTAATATTGCTCTAATTTTTGATGGGTCATTTAAAATGTAAACTGCTATCATTTTGTAATAATTTGTTTTATTATATAGAATAAAAAAGTCATTGTCAAAAATAGGATGTTGGTCATAATATCTTTCTGTTTTGTGTATTATTATTATAAATTTGCCATATTGTAATATAAAAAACAGGCATAGCTTTGATCAAACCAGCATATTGACTTTTTCACCTTACCCTGCACACACTCCTATGTAGACACTAATTTATGCCAACCATACAGCTGTCATCTATAAATACCTGCAAGTTATAGGAATAAATGAATCCTATGCTCAAATTGTTTTAACCTGGGCACAAATTTTATGTACTCATTTATTGGATATATGTCTCCTCCTTCTCTCAATTTGATGATAGGATAAATGTGTTTATCACCCATTTATGTAAAGATTTGGGCTTTTAGTCTGTTATTTTCCTTTATTTTTAAATATATAGTAAAAAAACTCACATGCACTGCAGAAATTGAAATGTAAAATTATACTTTATTCTCTCTATCTCTTTCTCTCTCTCTGACACACATATATGCACACACACAAGCACACATACAAAGGGCAATGTTAGGTTAGGGGCAAAATTTGACTTAGAGTCAATTTTATGCAGTCAATGTTTATAAATAATAGTTGTCAAAGTTGTGTTACATGTGTGCTCTTCAAATATTTTAAATTCCATTGTAGGGGCATATTTAGATTTCTTACTTTTTTCTCATTTGTTTTCAACTTGCCTAAATATTCTGTACATATACATTGGCATCATATATTAGTCTTGCTTATATTCTAAACACTATTCCTCTTTAATATGAGGGACTGAAGAATTATAACCAGTAGATTTATTCAGGGTAGTTGAAGCAATTGGAACAAGGGTGTGTTGCAGTGAAAAAACTGACACCAAAATATAGACAGCACTGACAAACCTCTCATGCTCATTCCACACAGACCCCACTTGGCAAGAGGCCCAATTGACATTCCCACCTCCCCTTTCTTGCATCATTTATTGCTCCTTCTAGCCAAAGCCAATCTTCCAAACATTAATGCCCTGAAGGAGGAGGCAAGCCAAATTGGTCATTTTTGTAGCTTAACCTGGTAAGGAAGAAAGTTGGATGTGGGAGGGAATGAGGAGCCAAGGTACCAAGGTTTTTGGAGTGGGATGAGGAATCCAGAAGGTGTGGGATATGGCAGAAGTTCCCACCAATAGAAAACTAACCCCCACAACTCAAAACTGTAATTGCAGTATTTTTCTGAATCAGGTTCCAAGCAGATTAATTTTGGAATCTAATCAGCTCAGATTTATAAGACAATAAAATTACAAACTAAAAATGTTTGTGCTTTAAACTTCCATCACATTTCTGTTACAATCAAAATTTAATCTTGCAAACTGTAAATTGGAGTTAGATAACACACCAGTGACAGAAGACAAGTTTATGCATTTACCAGGTAGAAAGGGGCATTTGAATAGCTTTTGCAACAGTTAACATCAGGACCCATTAGCACTCCCCAGAGCCCACAAAGCAGACAAAACTGTTGTTTTTGTCTTTCTTTGCCCTGAGATATTTGGAAGTTTGAGGGGCAAAATGTATGCCTTAAACTTTAATCCTTTAGTCTTACCTCCAAATAGGAATGCTTTTCTCCACTAAAGGCAAAACAATGCCTTAATGCTCTTTCACACCTCCCTCAACCTCAACACACAAAAAATCCTGTTGAACACTTCAGCATCATCCAGTTTGGACTGCATCACTGGCCTTCCCATTGCAGGTCCTCAATCAAGACACAAAGTGCAACCTCCAATTTCTAATCGATGAGGTAAAGAAACAACTGTTTTTTATTTCACTGATATTATAAAAATTACCATTTTTGAATATTGGAATTATGTTCCTCCCACCGTATTCCTTATTGCATGGATAAAGCTCAAAATCTTTACAGCTCAAGATACTACCCACATGCCAATTAATTAAATGAGGTAAAAGACCAAAAACTAGCTTCTTTTCCACCTTGACAGCACGGTTGAACAGAATGGAAGAGAAAAGAGGAAGGATAATTACATGAGAGCTGGTAGCAGTGGAGTTTAAGGTGGTGCCATCAGACGCAGCAGACGTCTGGCTCAAGGTTGGGGAAGGTGTTTCAGAACAGTCAGTAGTATCATAGTTACAGCTCTGTAGCTCATCTAGCATGGAAGCGGAGAACTCGCTCATTGGCTGAGAGGAGAACTCACTCATGGCTGACACAATAGAGTCAGTTTCAGTCTTGTGGAGCAGAGTGTCAGGTACAAGGAAGGGGTATGGATAGGATAACTGTGAAAGGGTTGGGGTTCTATAAATGGGTGACGGCCAGAAATCATCAGATGGTGGTAAAGGAAATGATGTTGCATGGGTACCACTGTCAGGTGAGAGTGAGGGTTGGTGAACAGGAAGCCTGGGAAGAGGAGGAGGAGGAGGAGGAGGTGGTGGTGGTGAGGGAGGCAACGGTGCAGCTTCAGCTGACGTTTGTCTGTGTGTCTGGGAAGCATTTACCTCCATCACATTGGCAGTCACTTTCTGGTTTCCAAGCTGAATTTTGAAAAAACAAACAAACAATCAAAACATAAGAAAACATATTACTAAAATTGATTTTAAAAGGTGCTTTCCTTTAGTTGTGCTCACGAGTATACAAAAAGAAATAAAAAGACACACACTCTGTGTGTGGCTTTTTCCAAGCTTTGAAAATAAAAATCAGGTAGAAAAGAAAATAAAGCTAATTTTAGAAAGAAAACATACTAAGTGAATTTGTCAAGCAGTAACAGAAGCAACGCCAGAAACTATAGTGTACTGAATAAACATTTATATTCATTTCCTAGGCTTAAATTGTTTGAGGTTTTATTTAAATTAAGTTTGATTAAGCTTAATTTATCATTAAAATTAGAGGGACTTTTTAAAAAACACATAATTGCACCTCCTTTTAAATAGAAATAAACAAAATAGGCCTCAGTTCCTAAAGGACTCCTGTACAATGGTTTCAGTGTATGAAAACTCTGGATTGTACATTTGGAGTGTACAAATTACATGCCATTTTTCATAGACTCAATGGCAAAAAGGACCATGATACTCATCCCTTTCATGTATAGAAGTTTATGCCATGAAGACGAAATGAGATTGATTGTGCTCTCCTGATATTTGAATCTGGTTAAGAGAGAGAAAGAGAGAAGCATGTGTACATATGTAGGTTTCTCCTCTTCAAAATCCATCTTAATAACTGGATGAGGGTGCTGGAAGCAAGAAAAAAAGGCTGCTTGTAACACCAGGGGCAAAATGAAGTCCCCTGATTTCATTCCTCCTTCATCTCGTGTAATGTTTCTACTAAGTAATCAGCAAAGAGGAACGAACGGGTTTACTGCTTATCTAGACTATGTGGAAGGAGACAACATGGAACAAGCTGTTTCCACTAGCTGAAAGTTTTCACATAGACATCTTTCCCATTATTAAAATACAAATCATTTGGAAGTACACAAATTTCCAAGACCAAAAGCTCCAATCCTAAATTTCATGCTAAACTCACATTTTTCAAGGAGCCTAAGACTGCTGAAGGCTTGACTCAAAATCAGCTTATGTTGGATAGATGTGCATGTAATATTAATACACATGAAAGAAAAAGCTATATAAGTACATAAGAGAAAAATATTTGTGTAAAAGTAATGTGGTCATTAGTAATTGCTCTAATAAACAATTATTAGAAAAGGGATCTAATTTCTACACGAAGAAAATCCATCTTTCTAAAGGAAATGATACTTTGGGAAGGAGGTGGGAAATAAGGATGAGAGACCTTTTACTTTGCCTTCTTCTCTGAAGAAATTGCTGGGCAGGATCTATCCATATATAATTAATGTATGATTACAGGGCTTACTATACATATATTTGCCTCATCAAAATAATTATACTGCACTGTGAATCTGCTATTTATATATGCTCTATTTTGTTTAAGAAAAGTGTAGAGAATTTTAGAAGCCAATATTAAACTGGAAGGATGCAATAAAGAAACCTAATGATCTGAGCCATGATTATAATAAAGGCCTATAATTTACATGTTGTAATCAAATAATAGATATACTGGGAATGAATAAACAAACTGGCACCTTGATATTAATTTTTCATTCTCAGATTCACTACTAAAGTAATAGATAAAAGTGGTTGGTGAAAACTCCTTGGTAGATGCCAGTAGCAAGAATCTGTTCACTTATTACTTACACACTATGAATCATGCATAGATAGGAAAGTACTCTTGATTTTCTCTTATGATACATTCCCCAAATTTAGGAACTGTTAGATTGTTTCAAGAAATACAAGCTTTTATATTAAATATTTTATAAAATAAACAAATACATATTCTTATATGAGTATTGCTGAATGTACAGCAAATATATCATTTAGTGTTAGTGCAAATGTAGTTTCCCTCAACACCTGAAGTGGTAAAAGAGGAAATAAAGGAGAAGACTAATGTAGCTGAGATGCCATTAAGACCTCTGAATCCTATGATTTGATGAAAGACAATCTTAACTGGGCTCCTTTCTTTATCCCCTTCCTAATAAACCATGTCTGATTTGGGGAGATAGAAGGCAGGTATCCTGATTTGGACAATAAAATGATAACGTTACCCCAGCATCAATTTCTGCTATTTGTTTTGTCCCTTCAGTGCACAGAAGAAACAGAGTGGAAGGAATTAAGAAATGTATATTTTCTCATATAAGCTGAAATTCTTGGAAATTCTGGCTTATTGTGACTTGTGATTTGTTTATATTTTCAGGCTATATGAAAAAAGCACTCAATGTACTATTGATGATTTTACAATATATTTTTATACCTTTCCTGTGACATAATCTCAACAGGTGGTAGCACCTAGCAGACCTTAACGTTTGGAAACTGAACAGGGGTGGATACGATTTATATTTGGTTGTAAGACTTTCAAGAAATATTATACTGGAGCTGTGGGCTACATCATCTGTGAAGCTGATCAAATATATTGAAATTAAGCAGTAATAGCTCTCTACTATATTGTTTTGAATAAAACTAGCCATTAACTTCTCAGAAGATTTCAAAGGAGTAATAAGTCTCACATAATTTGTAAGAGTTAGGAATTCCTTTTGTGTTTCCAATTTATCTCCTACCTTCTCTGTGAGTAGGGGGACTGTAAATTTCATGGAATTTCCTGTTAACTTCCCAAATATATACATTTTCTCCTGAAAAGAATATAGGTAGCTAGTAGGCTTTTAGTTGACCTCTGTTTCTAATTCTTACAAAACAGCTTTTTTTTGTTAGTGTTATAAAGAAGAGGCTTCAACTTTCTTTGGTCAGTTTAGATTCCCACTCTCTGGGAATACAAATTACTTCCTCCAATAAAATGTTCAAACATAATGAAGTTTATTACTTCTTAAAATGTACAATATCTGCTAGGAAGAGATCAGCAAAAATGGTCTGGTTGGACCACAGTAACACATAGCAAATGTAACCTGTAATTGTTTCCTAGCAATGCATCATTTATTTATTTGCTTACAATATGGGTCCCATTCATAGAAAATTACCTTTGCATGAAAAGGTAAGATAACAGTCATTTTAATTCGTAAGTCTTATATATATATATAAAATAGCACTTTGTAACTACTGCTTGAAACTCAAATACTTTGGCCACCTAATGAGAAGGAAGGACTCACTGGAGAAAAGCCTAATGCTGGGAAAGGTTGAGGGCAAGAGAAGAAGGGGACAACAGAGAATGAGGTGGCTGGATGGAGTCACTGAAGCAGTAGGCAAGAGCTTAAATGGACTCCAGAAGATGGTAGAGGACAGGAAGGCCTGGAGGAATGTTGTCCATGGGGTCGTGATGGGTCGGACATGACTTCGCAACTAACAACAACAACAAAATTACTGCTTGGGAAATTATAGACACCAAAATCCAAAACCTAATTCAGAGCATGCATAATCTATTTGGGCAGTTCATGGAATGCTGTTTCTCTAAATATCTACACTGAAATACATTTACCAGATTGTCTAAGTTTTCATAAGTAATGAAATTAAATATATCAATATAAATGGTTTACAGGTGGTATGGACAATGAATTTCCAATTTTAATATAAAGTTCATACTCACAACAGAGTGCAAGGTAAATAATGACACCACATTGCTGGCCTTGCTTCAAAAGAACAAGACACAAATAAGAATTTAAGATGAAAAAAGTGAACTGATTTTTGTTAATTAATGTATAGAATAAAACTGCACACAAAATTCATCTTTTAACACACACACAGACATGGGTAAAAATACCTTGTAAATGGTTAAATTCAATTTTTAAAAATGTGGTTTATTAGAATTCATGAAAGTAATGGGGACAGGCATTATATCACTTCATTAATGTTTTGGAGATGTTATGAGTATGCGTGTAGTGATTATGGAAAAATTGCCTATATAAATAAGTTGGGTGGTGAATGTTGGATATCTTGCATACTTAATTATGTTTTCCCCCCAGAAGCTGAAGTATTTTATCAGCTGAATGATACTTCCTTTATTGTACATCCAGGATCGAAGAGGTACCCTCTCTATGTTACACACATAAATCTAAATAATAATGCCAATGATAAGCCTTAAAACTAACTTGAGACTTCATTATGGGATTTAAAAATTGCATAGGGGCTAATGAACAATACAACTCAGGAAGTCAGAAAATAAACCTACTAATGGTTACTGTAAAGACTCTATTGCTTGTCATAGCTCCAAATGTACTATCTTTGTAGAAGAAACCTCCATATCCTCAGAAATATCCCAAGCTATTATTAGTAATAGACAATACTTAAATGACCTTCTTTAAACAATATAGCAATTCTGTGACACAAAGACATCTTTTTATGACATTCTCTTTCCTACATGTAGCTAACCAGATAAGTATGCTTTTAAAGCTCTTTGTGATCTTTAATGGCTGTCTATATGTTTTGCTATGAGTGATCTGTCTCCTTTTCAGCTAGTCAGACAATTCATGAGTTGTTTAGCTGCTGATTAAATAATGTAGTGCTCTACTTAAAAGTGGTTTTCCTTCTTGTTAATGCAGTGCCTTTCTATATGACAAGATACATTGTTTGGAAATATTCTTGAACTCTGCATCATCACTAAGATGACACAGAGGAGCCCATCAACCCTGGCTAGTATGCCAAATACTACTTCAGTTGATTGTAAAAACCTTGTAGTTACCCAAACTAACATAAGCACAGGATTCAACCAGCAATGTTCATATTGTACACATATGTAATTATTATATCCTTATGATGAATTGTACAGAATGTCCTTGTCATGGTTCCGATAAATGAAACTCATCAAAAGAACTTCAAGGCAAAAATTCTTCCTTAAAGAACATTTTATTCAGAAAACAAAGTATCGGCACTACATAGTTGAACCCCAAAACTAAATTCCCTTCCCCTGGATACAAAGTGCAATTCCCACCCACAATAAGCTGTCAAAAATTGAATTCTCCAATTAGCCTAAAATGCGGGCTTTCTCCCCAGCTCCTCAGTCCACCAAAACATTATCAGCTCATCCTTGGGTTCCCACAAAGCAGCATTATTATAATGGCTAGCTGAGCTTGAGCTTTCATCCTACCCGCCCCTTGTACACCTGATTTCTAAATGCCAGAAAAAGCATATTAAAAGAAAAGAGAAAATGGCTGCAATTTTCATCAGTTGTCAGAGCAGGAACATCCAATGTTTACAGTGTTGACATCCGCCCCCCCTTACAAAAAGGATAAATCCTGCAATTCAAACAAAATCATAAGTTAGGGGTTGCCCTTGGTTTATTAGGGTGCTTTTCATAGAATTTACTAATGACCCTGTCAGCTTTTACATCTCTAGATTTTACCCATGTGGCTTCAGACAATGGATATCCTTTCCATTGCACTAAGTACTGTGACTTTCCCTTAAAAAGTCTAGAATCAAGAATATGCTTCACTTCAAAATGGATCTATCCAGCTAACACTAGAGGGCCAGGTGCCTTCTTAGAGGGAGGTTGTAAGGTAGAACCCCGAAAAGATTTCAGTAGGCTACAATGGAACACAGGGTGGACTTTCCCTAAGAGTTTGGGAAGCTTTAACTTCACCTTGACTGGGTTAATGATTCTTACGACGAGGAAGGGACCTAGGTACTTCGGTCCCAACTTCTTACTAGGCAACTTAAGTCGTAAATATTTTGTGGATAAGTAAACTTTTCCCCCAACCTGGAATGATCTTTGGGGAGCCCTCTTTTTATTTGCTTGTTTTTTATTGTCTCAGAAGCCTTTTTCAGAGCAATTTTCATTTTGTCCCAAACCTCCTCCCACCCACTCACCCACTGGTCAAGCATTTGGGAAACAGAAGATCCCTGAGGATATTCGGGTATTGGGTTTAATTCTTTTCCTGTGGCAACTCTAAAAGGTGTAAAACTGGTGCTGCTGTTATTGTAAGCCACCTCTGTGAAAGGGAGGAGGTCAGTCAGTTCATTTGCTAATAATCCACATAGCATCTGAGGTACTGCTCCAGCACTGAGTTTGCTTTTTCAGCCGCCCCATTCATAGATGAGCCCAACAGCTGCTGAACTCCTGGCAGTGGTGGCTGTGGTATCCCCAGCTGCTGCAGGTTCCCCAGCAGTTGTTGCACATTCAGGGGCTGTTGCCAACCCCACTGCTGCTGCGCTCCCACAGGCTGCTGACCTCCCAGTGGCAGTGGCTGTGGCATCCCCAATTGCTGCAGGGCCCCCACCAGTAGTGGTGCAGCAACCTGTTGCTGCCCAGACAACAGGATACACAGCTGTTGTATTAAACCTTATTGAACGCTCACATCTGGGTGTCCTCCCTGCTTAGGCCTCTGGCTTGGGTGGTGCCAACAGTGATGCACAGGGCTGTGTGACCAATAAGTAGCAACAGTCAGGGCTCTCACAGTACCGGTGACGATCTGGACTTCGGCTGCCCTGGTGTTGGCTTGGACTTAGATAATGGGGTTGTCCATCAGGGCTGTCATCATAATCCTGCCATCTGGAACCATCATGGCAGCGGTGCCTGTCAAGGGATTGCAACAACTGATGCTGACCAGGGCATCTCCGGTGGCTTGGGCTCTTGCACCTTGATTGGCGCTCTGGAGTCTTGGAGGCATGGCAATGACTCAGACTGCCATGTTTAGAGCAGCAGCTGGGATTCTCCTTTCTCGCAGGGCTGGAGGTCAATGCTGGTGGCTTTGATGCCGGGAAAACCGCCTGTGCTCTATCAGTGGGGCTTGAGCTTCTCTTAGGCACAGAGTGGTTTCAGCCCCATTGATCAGCGTGTTCACTGGCATGCGAAGAGTGAGAAAATTGTTCCCTGCTTCTCACCTCCAGTCTTTCGAATCTCTCTACCAACTTCTCCACTGATTGGCTACGGACCGTGGACAGGTACTTCCATTCTCCAGAGTCCTCAGTCGTTGCCAATCTTTTTTTTTTATTGAAAAGTTTTAACATACAATTTTCCTTTAAAACCCCCCTCCCCCTCCCTTCTCCCCTCCTACCTCTCCCCCCTCCCCCCCTCCCCCCCCGACTTCCCAGAGCTAAATACAAGGTATATATATAAAAAGCAATCATAAACAATCATATACTAACAACTATAAACTCTAAAATCCATCACTCTCTAGCTTATATAGGATAAAACAAGCCTTAGTGATATTAAATATCATAATTATTTTTATATAGCTTTGTATTAGAGGGCGACAAAATCACCCCCAAATATTTAACCCTTTTAACAATCTCAAATCCAGTTAATCCTTCTAAGAGAGCCTTTTGCGAAACTGTCATATTTCTGGCCAAAATTTTGGTTTTCTGTATATTAACTTTAAATCCAGAAACCTTCCCATATTGTGTTATTATCTCCATCAGGTCCACAACAGAGTTCTCTGGCTGGGTCACTGTAACAACCAGATCATCTGCGAATGCTCTCAATCTATAATCCTGATCTCTAATTTGTATCCCCTTAATTTTTTCCGAGTTCCGTATTTTAACCAATAATATCTCTAATGTTAACACAAATAACAAGGGCGATAACGGACACCCTTGCCTTGTGCCCTTCTCAATATTACATGCCTCTGTCAGGCTATTATTAACTATGATTCGGGCAGTTTGTTTCTGATATAATGCCCTAATCGGTTGCAAAAATTTTTCCCCAAAATCCATTTTGTCTAAAACTTTCAACAAAAATTGCCAATTCAATTGATCAAAAGCTTTTTCAGCATCTAAAAAAAATTAGCGCCGCAGAGATCTGGTTGTTCCTTTCCAAAAACTCTAACACATCAACTATATGCCTCACATTATTTTTCATTTGCCTACCACTAATAAACCCCGTTTGGTCCCCATGAATCACCTGTTGCAGAACCCTCATCAGTCTATTAGCCAAAACCTTAGCAAATATCTTGTAATCTGTATTTAAAAGCGATATCGGTCTGTAATTTTTAACTTGAGTAGCATCTTGGTCTTCCTTCGGAATCAGGGAAATAAAAGCTGTTCTCCAAGACGGTGGCACCTTTCCCCCCCTCTGGATTGTCTGGAACAGTTCCTTTAACGGTTTTATCATCTCTAATTGCAAATTTTTGTAATAAGCCGCAGTCAAACCATCCGTACCTGGTGCTTTATCCACCTTCAATTCCTTAATTGCTGTAAAAATTTCTTCTTCTGTAATCAATTGATTAATCCCCTCTTTTTGTATTTGCGTAAGAACCGGGATGCTAGCATTCTCCAAATATATATCAATGTCTTTTTCATTAATTTTCTCCTTAGCATATAATTTAGAGTAAAAATCCACAAATGCGTCCTTGATAAGGTCCTGTTGAAACACAACCCTTCCTTTATGCTCAATCTTATCAATATTAGAAGCCCTTTGTTTTTTCCTCAATCTATAAGCTAGCCATCTGCCTGGTTTATTAGCGTTGCAAAAAGTATTATGCCTGGCAAACCGCAGATTGGTTGCCACTTGGTCAGCCATTAGTTTATCAAATTGTCCTCTTAACAATTTAATAGCCTCCTTAATCTTTACATCCTCTGAATTCAAAATCAAAGCCTTTTCTTTTTCCTTTATTTCATTCTCCAGTTCTTTCCTTCTAGCTTCCACAGCACGTCTATGTTTATTATTCATATATATCAACACCCCTCTCATGTAGGCCTTGCTAGCATCCCAAACCATATCCATAGAGGTACCCTTGTTCATATTAATTTCAAAAAAATCCTTCATCCGCTGTTTACATTCTTCCACATTTCTCTGATTTCTAAATAAGTTCTCATTTACGCACCACGAGCGCCTGTCCCTTTTCTCTTTATCAATCTCTAACCAAACTGGACTATGATCAGAAATAATTCTTGTGCAAATCTTCACCTTTTTAGTCCTCAAAAAAAATCATTAGTCAACAAAATAAAATCAATCCTCGAAAAAGATTGATGTCTATCAGAATAAAAAGTATAATCCTTTTCCTGTAGATGTCTCTCACGCCAAATATCTCGCAGTTCCAAGTCATCCTTCATTTCAAAAAAAGATTTAGGCAGTCTAGCATGACTTGGAATGCGCTTAAAAGCTCCAACCTTGTCCATCTGTACATCCAAAACACCATTCCAATCCCCCATAAAAATAAAAGATTTATAATCCAACTGGGTAAGCTTTGTGTGAAGTAAACTAAAAAAGTCAGCTTGTTGTTGATTAGGTGCATATAATCCAACTAAAAGCATCTTTTTACCTTCTAGCAGCAGTTCTATCATAACGTATCTTCCATGCTTATCTGCTTCAATTAAGTCTGCTGTTAAGGCACTTTTAACATAAACAACCACTCCATTTTTCTTATTCATTGCAGAAGCAACAAATTGCGTACCCAACCTTGAGTTCAATAAATACTTTTGATCCAAGACTCTAATATGCGTTTCTTGCAAGCATATAACATCTATCTTAAATTGTTTTAGATATTGCCAATCTTTTGGCTCCCCTATAGTCCAGGGAGCATGATCCTCGAGAGGCTCCTGCCTGCAAGCCGGCTTTGGACACTTTCAAAGAACTTTCCTTTGGCAGGGTTGCCTCGAGGTGCTTGGAGTCTCCACTGGGCAGGGTCTACTCCAATGACCAGATCAGGTCTTGTGTCTTTGGTCTTGCTCCCTACTTTAAGGCATCAAACATTTCTTTCTCCACCGGTGTGCTGGCTTGTGCTCCCTCAGTTGAGGCAGCAGCCATGGCCGGGGTGCTGGTTACAGGTGCTTCTTCCTTCTCCATGCTGAGATCTTCCCCGAGTTTTTGTCAGCCTATCCCCCAACTTAGGGAAAGTGACTGGAGCTCAGGACCCCAAGGTAGTCAAGGTAGAAAGGTTGGTTTTGGGGTTAATGTCATGGTTCCGATAAATGAAACTCATCAAAAGAACTTCAAGGCAAAAATTCTTCCTTAAAGAACATTTTATTCAGGAAACAAAGTATCGGCACTACATAGTTGAACCCCAAAACTAAATTCCCTTCCCCTGGATACAAAGTGCAATTCTCACCCACAATAAGCTGCCATAAATCACATTCTCCAATTAGCCTAAAACGTGGGCTTTCTCCCTAGCTCCTAAGCCCGCCAAAACATTATCAGCTCATCCTTGGGTTCCCACAAAGCAGCTTTATTGTTATGGCTAACTAAGCTCAAGCTTTCATCCCAACTCCCTCCCCTCCCTTGTGCACCTGATTTCTAAATACCAGAAAAAGCATGTTAAAAGAAAAGAGAAAATGGCTGAAATTTTCATCAGTTGCCGGAGCAGGAACATCCAATGTTTACAGCACTGACAGTCCTTTTCATAAAACAATATGCACTTTTAAAAAACAATTAAATATTTAAAACCATTTCATATTTATTTTGTCCTTAATTTATAAGACTTCCTAACCTTGTTTCCCATGTTACATATATGATATACATTGTGCCCTATATTTTCTCCTTTCATGAAGAATATAAGTGCAATCAAACATTTTTTTCTGCTGTTCTGTCTTTTTTAATTCCTGCCATGAAGAAGTTATCTACCAGCATCTATCAATAATTTCTACTTCAGTATCTTTGAACCAAAGTAGGATGTAAAAATATTACATATATTATATCACACAAAAAAACCTTAAAATTTAATAATGACAAATCCTCATATGGATGAATGACCTTGGGCACTTATTTAATTTTACTGAAATAGTGTTGAATTTATCAGACATTGCCATGTGCCCATCCCAACAAAATGAAGAGAAATTGAGAAGTTCTTAATGAATATTATGCCTGATTTGGTGACACAACTGCTGATCTTATGCCTTGGAAATTGGAAAGTAGTGATTCATAGTATACCGAAGTAGAGAAATACACACCAGTGATTCCAGCAATCGGCATGAAATGAAACACTGACAAATCCTACAAATTCCTTAGGTTTTCTGGTACCCATTAGCCCATTATGAATAACAAACCTTAAAAGCTATTTCACTACATGCAGTAGAATGGAAATGCAAAAAGTGATGCAAGAAAAAGAAGCCTGACCCCAAAGTAATTTTTTTTCCATGCTACCAGTGGTGCTGGAAGTTTTCCTTGTGTGTGTCTTACTAAGGACTTTCAGAAAAAGGAAAAGCTTTGCAAACCTGGGCAACATTTGAAAAGCACTAAAAGTAGCTCTTCAGTGGAATGACATTCTCTAGGGAATATAAGTAAAAATATACTCACTTGCTTTTTTGGTTAACTGTGTGAGCCACTGAATATGGCATTTTATTCATACCAGTTTCCCAGAGATAGAGCAGCATAATGAAAAATGTTCAATTTAACTTTCTGCTTAGATTAATCCCTTCTTGCTCATTTAAACATTTCTCTGTGGGTTGGTACATCAGTTAAGTTGCCTTCACTTTCCTGAACAGCTTGACTGGGATCTAAATGGACTAGGGAGATGGGAACCCTTGTCAGCTGAAAGTAAAGGAGACTTAGGAGATTTAATTCTGAAGCTGAAAATGGAAAGTGAAAAATCTGGGTTAATACTAAATATGAAGAAGACAACAACAGTAAATTTAATCTTAAAGAAACATGATAGTTTTATTTTGGGGGGGCTCAAGAATAAAGACAGAAAACATGCTAAAAGTGTAGAGATTGATTTTCTGGAATAATGCAATAAGGAACTTAGACAAGGATGTGAAAGTTAAATTGCAATAAAAAAAATAGTTACAGAGATGGTCTTTCCAGTTGAAAGATATAAAATCTGGACACTTAAGGAAGAATGGGTGAAAGAAAATGGAAACCAATGAATTATGACTCTGAAGTAAGTTGCTAAGAGCAGCATGAGCCTCAGGAAGACCAAGTCAACCAGCCTAGAACCAATAACAACTGACTGCTCACTTGATATGATAAGTAGAAAGCAGAAATTTCAAAAATATTATGACCGGAAGACTGAGAGAAGAATAACAGACATCAACAGATAACATAAATAAACAAGATCAAAGAGATTAGCAGAATGGTCTTGGAACAGCTATGAGTTAATTTGAAAGAAGATCAATATGGTGAGCGTTTGTCCATGCAGTCACCAGGCACTGAATCTGACTCAATGGCATATAACCTTAAACTCCTTCATTCATCAAAATGCTTTATGTATTATTTCCATCTTGCCATGAATTATTCTTTTGAGAAATACTAAATCTCAGAGTCAGACATGAGTAAGTACACTTTAAACAGAAAGCGTTAAAACAATTTTAAAATAAGAAGAGTGCCAACTATTGGACCTATAAAATGATCCTGTTTTTAGCCAGTTATACTGTATTGGTTAGTCTAGTATTTTCTCTTGATGCATAAATAAGGAACTGTTTAAAACTTGTGCTTCTCTGCCAAAGACCTAACTACTGCAGCAGCCTTAAGCAAAATATGCCCATATCCACTTGTGTGCTATTAACAATCAATTCCTATTCATTCAAAAATCAATGCATAAAATACTATTCAGTTTGCAACCTTCCCCAGAGAATTGAGAACTTTATGGAGAAATGTCAAAAATGTATGTGTACCTGCCCTTTCTCTCTTTTATCACTTCAGTGCAATAAAAGGGGAAAGGTGAGAGTGTCCCTTTTAATAGTACAGGACAAGACAGGACAAGTGCTGTTCAAAATACTCCTATACCAAATATTTCTGTAAAATGTTTTCTAGTTCAGCACAAAATCCTTCTTCTTAATGAAATGCCATATTGGTGTCTCCCAACTTTTAAATGCAAATAACTGTGTGGGAAAGGGATAGGTGAACTTTCCATGTAGCCTTAGGATACCAGAGATGTCTCTTTTGATTCTGTGCACTGCCTTTCAATATGGGCACTGCTGTTAATTAGTGATAATCAGAAAGTTTATGATGTTTTTTTTGATAGTCTCCTTTCTATTGATCACAACTTTGCCCTATTTAGAAAGCAGGAAAATGTTTCCTTTCTATTACTGAAACATTTTATGTTCTTTGTTTCTCTTCTTTCCTTGGACTAAGATGGACTGGAAATGTATTTGTAATAATAATAATAATAATAATAATAATAATAATAATAATAATAATAATAATAATAATAATAATAATAATAATAATAATAATACAGATCTTTCATTATTGTGACAGGTAGTTTTACCCAGGATTTGTGATCATTGTCAGAACCATGTGAGTATGCTAAAGAGAAAAGAGTTAGGTGATACAAGAAAGAGCTAAAATTAAAAAGAGAGAGAGAAAGAGATAAAGATAATATACCACATGGCATTGCGCAGCTGGAGCATCGGACATTTGTTGCATATTTTCTGCTGGCGTCTTTGACGGGTCTGGAGAAAATCTAGATGGATGATGTTGGCATTCGGGGATGGGAGCTATCTGAATGGAGAGAGATGCTTTGTGTATCTCAGGCACGGGGTTACAGACAGGTGAGGGAGACCTCCATGGAGCTGCTGAGGCACCACCAGACTCAGGCGTTTGCTGTGTATGAGAAGGAACACTACTAGATGCATTTTGTGCCTGAGTTAATTTCAGGGTAGAAACTCTACGTTTCTGAGGCTGTTTGTGGCCTTGATGAACATTGGTTCTAATGCCAGCTATTGTTTTTGTGCTAGAAACTGAGGCCAGTGTTTTTGTGCTTTTTTGTGTGCAAGACATTTTTGTGTTAGACTTTTTAGAATAAATTGTCCTCTGAAGAAACTCCTTGTTAGTAGAGTAGTTCCCATCAGGATTTGGCTTAGTTTGTTTGGTTGTTACAGAACAGGAGTTACTTCCACTCTTCTTTAGATTAGATATTCCAGATCTACCAAAACTTTTTTTCCTAGGGAGTAGGGAGGGTGCCTTATTTGCCAAAAGCATCCACGCAACAAAAGAATATTACAGGAAAAAGAGACAAAGCAAAACATTAGCAGGAAAGTAAACAGAGTTGTCTTTTAAAATCTAGGCACTAATATGAACTCTGGCATAGTAATCAGTGCTCTTGAATCAAGCGGCAAACTACATTTCAAAAATATTTTATCTTGCTAGATGGATAATTAGCGCATATTTATTTTACATCTCTACCTTTAAAAATGTAACATTGAGTTGAATGTAGCTTTTACTTAAGTTACTGCAAATACACACTCTTTCTGTGTAACAACATGAGCATAAAATATTTTACTTTTAGAGCAAATCTACTGGTTATCAGAACTGTTAAGGCAGAGAGGAAAAAATGCACATGCATGGGATAGATCATGCAAATAAACTATTCTGGTGCAAATCCACATCTGTGTGCATGCACATAACCCCCAAAATTATTAATTTATTTACTTAACAGTTCTTGTATACTGCCCATCCTGCACACTCTAGGCAGCTAACAATGCAAATAGATAAACTACCTCCCAAACCTCAAGTAGATAGAAATACAGATAAAAAATAACTTCCAACAAATACAAATACCATAAGCCTGCAAAGTTTGATAGAGTTGAAAGAATTGAGCCAGTGAGAATGCCCACCTTTGAGGCCTCTCAAGTGACAATTCTGCAAACCTGGGACCTGCCGTGAATTGACCCTATTTGATCTGACTAGTTTAGCAGAGGAATATAGGAGAATATGGTCTGCTAGATATCAGATCTGAAGATTATGTAGGACCTTAGGAGTAATAACTACACCTTGAATTATAGGTGAAAGCCAGCTGGTAATCACTGTAGCTTGTAAAGCACCTGGGTAACTTGAATGTATTGAAACACATTCATTTCTACTCAGGCCACTGCATTCTGCAGAAGCTAAAGTTTTCAGTTATTTTTCAAGGGTAGCCCAATGTATAGTGTGTTAGAATGGTGTCATGGCTACGCAGGTTCCCCGTTTGGAGGAGGAGTTGGAACTGGGACCATCTGTCGGGGATGGCATCATCCCTTCTGAACAAGTGGAGAGTCCAGGGGCAATCCCAGGGCTGTCTGGCAATGGGGGTGGGGCACAGCTGATTGGACGGAGAGCCGCCTGCAGCAGTGGATTAGCTGCAGAGGGCAAGCAGAGATGACAGACTCCAGATCATCTCTGACAAGGAACAGCTGCCTCCCCTGCCTGATCTGGACAGCAGCATGAGGGGAGGCAGAGGAGGTCAGCAAGGCTGCTTTTGAAGAAGAAGCCCTATCCTTCCTCACCAGAAACACCTGGGGAAGGCCAATTTAACCAGACGCTGGGGTAAGATGTGTTTGTCAGGAACTCCTGTTTGCCTTGAATGTGTGCCTTCACAGGTTTTGTGAATAGTGTTTTGTGAATTTTGGATCGTGTTTCTTAGCCAAACTTCGGACTTCGCTTATGAACTTTGGACTTGGCTCTCTGACTTTGAACTCTTGGATTGTGCTTTGGTTTCTGGAACTCTGGACTTGTGTTGCAGACTTGATACTTGTGGGTATTATTACTTCCCTCTTTGCCTTGTGGGTCAGCTAGTACTTAGTTCCTCAAACCAGGGAATTTAGACTCAGTGAAAATTAAGGGCTGGGGCTGAGCTTCACTGACACCATTGGTGGGTCATTTGGTGCCATGTTGTGTGTGCAATAAATGGACTCTACTTAACATCTGTCTTGCCAGCGTGATTTGGGTCAACATCTGTCTTGCCAGCGTGATTTGGGTCAGAACAAGTACCTAAATGGGATATGACTAGGACATGACTAACTGTAAGTAGGGTCTGTTGGTCCAGCAAAGACCATAACTGGCAAACAAGTTGTACTTGTGTAAAAGTCTTCTTAGCTATATTTGCCACTTCCTCCTTAAACAGTTATGCCTCTAATATCTAGGAGAACCTCCGAACTGTGGCCCACTTCTGAGCAGGAGAGTACAGAGACAGGATTTCCCTGGAATTGTTAAGCCCAGAAATTCCAAACTGCTTCTTTTTTTGAAGCATACATTATTTCAGTAAAACAACTGCTCCTAACCTGGTGCTGAACAAGTGTCACATTTTCAAGACTAAGGATGGTGGGCTTGCAGTTTAATGCATATTGAAAACATCAGATCAGATGGAGCAGGATTTTATTTTATTTTTTAGAAAAAGAGGTCTATGCTAGTATTTTTAAGTCAAAGGACATTTCATAGCTGGATGCTTTACTCCAGGAAACAAATTTAGAATAGCAGATAATAACAAACTGTGTATAAGTAATATAATTTTTGTCCATATAGCCAAGATGTAGATGTATGTCAGATGTATGTATGCCTGACTAATATAAGTAAGGTTAGGATAGCATCCAGGAAACATTCATCCAAAGGAAATAACCCTTTCTGTTTTTGAAAACACAGCATTGAAAGTGGAAGTGTGACTGTATACAGCTCCCTGTTTACCTGAGTTGGTGATTTCTTTTCTTGTAGGTTTGGCCGGACACTTCGAAAGCCCTTTGCTGCAAGAGAGGAGCTGCTAGTGTCTCCATTCAGTGTCTCTCTACTTCCAATGTTAAATGATCTCCAAGCTTTTATGTGGAAAGAAATCCAAGTAAATTTATTTCTGATACAGAAATCCTTTGATAATGTAACAAGTGAAATCAGTTCTATTTTTTAAAGAAAAAAAGAACTCTTTGGAGAGAAGCAGTGGCATCAATGTGAAAAATGAAAGGATATGAATATGAATATTCATATGAATATGAATTAGCATCATAGGACAGAGTTTTATTATAAAGAATAATGAGGAGGTGATGTTAGGCCCACTACCATTGTTCAGCTGAGACAAATGACTGTTTTGTCAAGCAGCATCCATAAAACAAAATGGCATAGATGACAGTATGAATATAAAGTCATCGTACAGGTATCATTATTTGCCCTTCCTTACCCCCTTATGAATGGCCCAACTCTGATTTTTCATAATAGTCCTTCTCGGTGGCATTTCCACCAGTTCATTTTATAATTTGACAAAGAACTAAGCCTTTATTTAGAAGTGGGAAATCCATGTTCCATTTATAATCCTGAAGTTCCATCAACCTGGTATTGAGGAAATCATTAGGACTCAGTTAAAGAGATGTCAAGAGACCTATCATATGCACTAAAATAAAGAAATTATAGGTGTTCAGGAAAAATGACAATCTTTTGATTTTTTCCCCCTATGGAGAAATTTCTAAAATCTTTTTGTGCTTAAATATAACTGCTAATCAAATGCTAGCAGCTGGAAAATGGAATGTTCCTACACTTTGGGCACATTCAGACAGCTGGCTTAATGGGTTGTTCCCCAGGCTATGAGTCATTTCAAAGTATGCCAGCCTAAATTCATAGCTCATCTCTGTTCAACCTTATTAACAATACCAGTGAATGGACTTTCTCTTAAGAGTGTACTATGGAAAAATATAAGGTGCTGAATATCCTTGCCAACAGAAAAAATAATCTCTTTTTAATGGAGAATGGGAATAAGACAGATGGTTAGATCATTGGATTTAATCATCTAGGTCAGGGGTCTTCAAACTTGGCCCTTTTATGACTTGTGGACTTCAACTCCCAGAATCTCTCAGCCAGCATGCCTGGCTGAGGAATTCTGGAAGTTGAAGTCCACAAGTCATAAAAGGGCCAAGTTTGAAGACCCCTGATCTAGGAGAACCTGATCTAAGGTATGGCTGATCTACAATGGTGATACAATGAAAGCCTTCTAATGGGCTAAGTGGGGAGCAGTCCAGTAAAACAGGAGAGGTTATATTTTCTTGTTTTACTGGAAATTACCAGCCTCCCTCCTGACATGGAGTACCTGTAGCACCTGATTCAGAGAGATAGTTGATAGAAACTTGGAGAGTCTATCACTTTGCTTCAGTATTTCTTGGCAACCTTCAGGCAGGTGGCTTGGAGCCTGGCTGGGAAATTCTGGGAGTAGAAATCCACCCTTCTTAAAGTTGCCAAGGTTGAGAAACATTGCTCTACATTGCCATAAATCAGATGGTTCAAATCATCCACAGGGTGGGGTGATGAGCAAAATGCTTGGAAGACTGGTTCTAGTGATGGTAGCTCAATATTAACTCACTGTCCTTGCACTGTTGAAAAAATGCCCTGCCAAAAAAAGCAAGAGGGTGGGGATAATGCAGACATAGCTTCCCCACCAGAAAAAAAATCATGGCTTGTAAAAACACGTTCCCCAGCCCTTCTTGTCATCATAGTATCTCAGGCTTGGGTCAGAAGACACCAATTTCACACTGGATCAGAAATTCTGAAGTCTGATGGTGTCTACTATGGACTAGGGATCAGAAGAAGACTTCATCAGGAGAGGATAGTCTTAAACATTGCATAGTTATAGCAGCACCCCTAAGAAGAAGATAGGGGAATGTGTGCACTAGTTAGTTTGATATCATGGGAGTCGCCAAAGACTAAAGGGTCTATTTTTCTGTTGGTAACTGTCTGAAGAAGGAACAAGATAAATGGATCTTTTGCAATAATTATTTGATAGCTTTCATTACTACATTTAAGAGCTGTGATGGCACAGCGGTTAGAATGCAGTAACTGCATGCTAACTCACTGCTCACTCCAGGGATTTGATTCTGAACAGCTCAAGGTTGACTCAGCCTTCCATCCTTCTGAGGTTGGTAAAACAAGGACCCAAACTGTTGGGGGCAATATGCTGACTTTGTAAACTGCTTAGAGAGGGCTGTAAAGCACTATGAAGCCGTATATAAATATAAGTGCTATTGCTATTGCTACGTTTAAATCTATCTTTGTGGTGGGTAGGGGTATAAGAATAAAGTATGCATCTAAAAATGCCACAATCCTAACTTGGAGAAGATAACAGCAGAGAAGACCCAAATATAAATGCACAACTTCCTCTAGAGGGCAAGAACAGTAATAAATTTTAAAAAACCTCATTAAGCATATATATATATATATATATATATATATATATATATATATATATATATATATATATATATATATACATACATACATACATATATATATATATATATATATATATATATATATACATACATATATATATATATATATATATATATATATATATACATATACATATATATATATATATATACATATATATATATATACATATACATATATATATATATATATATATATATATATATATATATATATATATATACATATACACACACACATATATACACATATACATATACATATACATATACATATACATATACATATACATATACATATACATATACATATATATATACATATATATATATATATATATATATATATATATATATATATATATATATATATATATATATATATATCCTGCAGTTGCTTATTTAAAAGTCTGTATCTTCAATTATAAGGATTTTTTCAAAGGTTTTTGCTAAAAATAAAACAGTTACGTTCTAAACCAATGCAATTCTTTTTTGCTTTATACTATTTTCTAATAAGAAAAACATTTCCACTACTGTCAGAATGGTGTAGGGATTCCTGCTTGGGCAGGGCATTGGACTAGATGATCTACAAGGTCCCTTCCAACTCTGTTACTCTATACTATTCTATACTTCATGTTGAAATTTCTGGTTGCATTCACATGACATTTTGGTTCAGGAATAATTTACCTAACCATTTACTCAATGAACTCAATTTTATGGTCTGATACATTAGCTAAAATGTGGTCACAAATGTTGTGGATCATTGTGTTGTGTAAATATGGGGTCTTCCTTGATGAGTCGACTAGATATTCCCCTTTGGACTGGGACGGACCTGGGTGCAGGCCGCAGTGGGAGAGCGGCCTGTTTTCACATCGGCACTCCCATAGAGGTGGGAGCTCTATGGGTTATGCCCCACCCAGGGTGTACATTCTTGACCATCCCCCTGGTTCAGACTCTCGACCGGTCGTGGGAGGACGGGTTGGGGTCTGCCCCCGGGAGCATCCAACCTGGTGGCAGTAGGTTGGTTGATGGCCTGAATGTTTTACTCCCTTCCTTTAGAACCTCCTACTGGACTTTTCCATTATGGGACTGCCTTATCTGGACTTGTTGGACTTATGTATAGATACTCCAGCACGGACTTGCTCGCCCTCAGGGGTGCCCCCCTCTCCTGGGTGCGTCCCGCCTTTTTCGCCATTCCCAGTCTCGATGAGGGGCCCAATTATTGGGACCCTGAGAGATGGCCGGGTAAGGTCAGGGGCTCTCGATCCAAATTTAATAGGAGGCCCCTGGTTACTTTTTTAGTTAATTTTTTTAGGGGGTTAGGGAGGGGGGCGGGGGGTAATGGTTGTTTGACTATGGGGGGTGGCCATACAACCACGGTGCAGGCCAGGCCTGGGTCTGACTGCGTTCGGGGGGAGCGGGGTGTGGTTACATCTGGGGCTCAGGAGCGGGTCGTGGGATTGCCGATTCCCACGACACTGGGGTATGGCAGCAGGCGTATGGACAGAGGGCCGTATCGTTACCGGGAGGGCCGTCCCCGCTGTTTACAAGCGGTGAGGCGCTCCGACCCTCTGTTTCTTCCCCGAGGTGCCGGGAGCGAGGATGCGCAGCCTCCTGAGCTCCGGCTGGTGTACCTGAATGCCAGGTCCGTGGTTAATAAGGCTCCCCTTGTGCGGGATTTGGTGGAGGGTGAGCATGCGGACCTGGCTTGTATTACTGAAACCTGGTTGGGCCCAGAGGGTGGGGTCCCTTTGGTTGATCTTTGCCCACCAGGTTTCCGAGCGTTACACCGGCCCCGGGCTCATGGTAGGGGCGGGGGAGTGGCGGTAGTTATTAGGGAGACCTTATGCCCGCGGGAGACCACCGTCCCTCAGATAGTCGGGTGTGAGTCTCTCTTTTTGAGGTTTGGTTCGGGGGCGCAGTTGGGCTTGCTGCTGGTGTACGTTTCGCCTAGTCACACAGCGGCAGCCCTGCCTGAGCTACTCGATGTCCTCTCCGGTTTGGTGATTGAGTTCCCCAAACTTTTAGTTTTGGGTGACTTCAATCTACCATCCCTGGGAGGGTCATCTGAGTTGGCTCGGGAGTTCATGGCTTCCATGACGGCCATGGACCTGACGCAGGTAATTTCTGAACCAACTCATGAGGGAGGCCACACCCTGGACCTAGTTTTTTTATCTGGACGATGGCTGGATGATCTTGGTGGGGGCTCTCCATTTATCATGCCCCTGTCATGGATGGATCATCACCTCCTGCGGCTGGTCTTCCGTTTTACCACCCCCCGCCGTGGGGATACGGAACCAATTAGATGGTACCGCCCCAGGCGCTTAATGGACCCTGATGGGTTCCAGGCAGTGCTGGGATCCCCACCTGCTTCCGTCGCTCACAACTCGGCGGATGCCTTAGTGGAAGCCTGGGAAAGGGCAGCCACTGAGGCACTGGACCGAGTTGTACCCTTGCGGCCCCTGACCCGGCGCAGATCCCAACGAGCTCCATGGTTCTCCGCGGAGCTCCGGGAGATGAAGCGTCGGAAACGGGGCCTAGAGAGCTGCTGGAGGTCCAGCCGATCCGAATCCGACCGATTGCGGTTAAGAACCTATATTAGGTCTTATCTCGCTGCGATGAGGGTGGCGAGGTGTAATTACTTCTCCACCCTCATCGCGTCCGCAGATAATCGCCCGGCCGCCCTGTTTAGGGTGACTCGCTCACTTCTTAATCAGGAGGTGAGGGGGGATCCCTTACAGGGTCGTGCCGAGGAGTTTGGTCAGCATCTGTCGGACAAAATCGCTCGGATTCGGACCGGTTTGGACTCCAGCTGGGCAGAGTCTGACGATCAGGACACGGGCGGTCTTGTCAATGTTATCTGGGAGGAGTTTGATTCTGTGACCCCTGATGAAGTGGACAGGATTATGGGGAGGCTGAGCTCCACCACATGTTTATTGGACCCGTGCCCTTCCTGGCTGGTTTATGCAGCTAGGGAGAGGACACGAGGCTGGTTCCAGGCGGTGATATCTGCTTCTTTGAGTGAGGGTAATTTCCCCACCGTCTTGAAGGAGGCGGTGGTGAGACCCCTCCTCAAGAAGCCTGCCTTGGACCCAGCTGTGTTGAACAACTTTCGTCCAGTCTCCAACCTTCGCTTTCTTGCGAAGGTTGTTGAGAGTGTGGTGGCGCACCAGCTCCCTCTGGTCCTGGATGAAGCGGATTATCTGGACCCGTACCAATCGGGTTTCAGGCCCGGGTACAGCACGGAGACGGCATTGGTCGCTCTGGTGAATGATCTCTGGAGGGCTCGGGATAGGGGATGTTCCTCTGTCCTAGTCCTATTAGACCTCTCAGCGGCTTTCGATACCATCGACCATGGTATCCTGCTGCGGCGTCTCAGGGGATTGGGAGTGGGAGGCACAGTTCTTCGGTGGTTCTCCTCCTATCTCCTGGGACGTTCGCAGTCGGTGTTGGCAGGGGGGCAGAGATCGGCCCCTAGGTCTCTCGTTTGTGGAGTTCCTCAGGGGTCGGTTCTCTCGCCTCTCCTGTTCAACATCTACATGAAACCGCTGGGTGAGATCATTCGTGGTTTTGGAGTTGGGTATCATCAATATGCTGATGATACCCAACTTTTTATTTCTACCCCAAACCACCCCAGTGATGCCCTCGCTGTGATGTCCCGTTGCCTGGAGGCGGTTCGGGTCTGGATGGGGAGGAACAGACTTCAACTCAACCCGGACAAGACTGAGTGGCTGTACATTCCGGCATCCCGGGACATTCAAATTGTTCCATCCCTTTCTATGGGGGGTGAGCTGTTACCCCCCGTGGATAGGGCTCGCAACTTGGGAGTCCTCCTAGATTCACGACTTACTTTGGAAGATCATGTAGCAGCTGTGACTAGGGGGGCTTTCGCCCAGGTTCGCCTGGTGCGCCAGTTGCGGCCCTATCTGGACCGGGATGCCCTGTGTACGGTCACTCATGCGCTCGTGACCTCTCGCCTTGACTACTGTAATGCTCTCTACATGGGGCTTCCCTTGAAGACCACTCGGAAGCTCCAACTGGTACAGAATGCGGCCGCGAGAGTTGTCTTGGGAGTTTCCCGGTACTCCCATGTTACACCTTTGCTCCGCGAGCTACATTGGTTACCAGTTGTCTTCCGGGTGAGGTTCAAGGTCTTAGTGACGGTTTTTAAGTCCCTACATGGCATGGGTCCGGAATACCTCGGGGACCACCTGCTGCCGGCGTCAACCCCCCTCCGCCCTGTGCGTTCCCACAGAGAGGGCCTCCTCAGGGTGCCTCCAGTCAGAGAATGCCGGCTGGTGGCCCCCAGGGGGAGGGCCTTCTCTGTGGGCGCCCCGGCCTTATGGAATGAACTGCCGGTGGAGCTCCGGATGGCACCGGATCTCCGCTCCTTCCGGCGCGGGTTAAAGACCCACCTGTTTGAACAAGCTGGCCTGGCCTGATGGGGAGTTAATTTGGGTTTTTAAATATTTGTATATTTTACTGTTTTATCTTGGGCATTAATTTAATTCTATTTTAACTTTTGTAGTTTTGTACTTTTATTATCTGCCCTGTTCACCGCCCTGAGTCCCTAGGGAGAAGGGCGGTATAAAAATTTAATAAAAACTAAACTAAACTAGATCTAAGCAAGCCACTCAGAATTAGAAGAAAAAGTTTCAGTAATATAAAATGGAGTGCTTTTAGGTCACACATTCAAAGGTTTCTTGTCAATGGTAAGATCACTCCCAACTTAGTAAGATTTATAGGAAAACAACAGATGAAAAGTATGTCTGGTTATTCCATATACATACAGCAAACAGTACAAATTCTGTAATGCGGCAAAAATGAAACTGTGCATTGTGACAACACAAATCCTGGCCTTCTGTACATATATCCTGGCAGAAGTATGTTAGTCATGGCATGTCAATGAAATGCCATGACAGACATTTTGTTATGGATGGCTATACAAACACATGCAATATTATAGTTAATTTATTTTTGAAAAATTACCTGAGTCTGGTGAATGGGAATCAAGTCCTAGAAAGAGTAAATACTGAAGTTAATATATGGGGAGTTAGATTAGGATTCTTACAACTTGTTTTAGTCTCTGAAATTCAGGTAAATTTACTTACCAAACATACACTTTTTAGAATATTATAATTTTAAATGCCTATTTTGAGAACAGTCTTCAATGAACTCAGTGAGTTATAAATGAAAATAACCAGCACATTCTTTTGATGATTTTGATTTTTGCTTGGTCCAAACTTCCTTTTATTTATGAGTTCAAGAACTTGGTTCATATTTATCCTAATCCACTTGTCAGTTCATATACAAAATTGGGTCATCAACCGATGTTTAACTATCTCCATGGTGGCAGGGGTAGTAATATTAATGTATATCTGAAAAATTACCCATTACTATTTTAAACACTAATATTTATTATACTTCTATTTCAAGATCCAAACTCTCTGGGTAGATTACAAACTGCTAAAAAAATTAAATACATGAGACTCAGCAATGTTTGGGGGACATTCAGGAAAAACAAAAAATAAATGAACCAGAACAATGTTTATCAAATGTCAGCAACCTATCAGTCAGAGAATTCTGGGAGTTGAAGTCCATACATCTTAAAGTTGCTGAGATTGAGAAATGCTGAAAAAGTTGCTGAGGTTGATGAATGCTGATCTAGAAGCTCTTTCCATTTTCATTGACAATATTTTGGCAAGAACACATTAATTTGTAATACCTTTCTCTGTATAAATCATTTAAAATTGTATGTTTAATTAATTTTAAAATTAAAATTAACACCATAATTATGTAAAAAACACATTAAAACATTTTACAGATTATTTAGCAATCAATTTAAAAGAAGCCACAATAGCTGTGGAAATTAACCCCTCTAAAGTAGCTGAACAATAATGTTTATGTACTAAAAACACTGTGTTTTCTCAATGCTATAATGTCTTTGCAAATGTCCTATTAAAAAATAACCACAAAGCACACACTGATTTATTGGAATTACTCTTCCCATCTGGTACCTATGCATAGTTTAAGACACTACAACAGAGGTCCCCAACTTTTTTGGCACCAGGGACTAGTTCCATGGAGAAAGGTTTTTTTCCACAGACCAGAGAGTATGTGGTTTTGTGTGCTGCCTGCATCCTGCAAATGGGGCTTTGCTTGTTTGTGCAGCCTGGCTGCTAGCATGCCGGGGCCCGGTACCGGTCCACGGACCGGGGGTTGGGGACCCCTGCACTACAAGAATAGTAACTCAATAACTGTAGGTCTATTCAATTATACTCAGAATTACAATTAGTCTTCTAATATGATTTATCTGACATAATTTATCTGATTAAATTATCTGGGCTACAATAAAATGAATTTATTTTAAAAAAGCATTTAACTCAGGATTGTTTTTGAATGTTTGTAACAAAATGACTTCACATATGGCTTTTACCATTTTGTTATCACATTTTTTTTTCATTTTTCACATTTCATTTTTCTATGTTGACAGTTTTGTGACAAACATTTAGCTAAGGGTTGAATTTAATTGCTAAAAGCTGTTAATATCTGAAATCGAGTTTATGATTTCTATCAGCCAGAGGGAAAACTTTTCAATCCAATGTTCTAAAGGGCACTGAGAAAATGACAAATGTTACACTGTTTTCAGCTAGGTGAAATTGTTGAACCCTGAAAGCTACTTCCTCGTTTTGCCCTATTGTCTTCTACTCTTTTTCAATAAGGAATTGCAAACAGTGTGCATTTTGCCTGAACAAAATAGAAAAAAATATAAAGTCAGAATTTTACTTCGGCAAACAAATTTGGGGAGAGGGCATGTTACTAATTTGGTACAGTTGTCCTTAAACCAGTTTATTTATTAAAAATTACAATGCCCTTGTTCTTCTATTGTCATGGGCAATATTGTATCCTGGCATGGGTATTTCTCTTTTTTCCTGAATGGAAGACTCTCACTGAGGTTATAGGCTCTGCTCACATACCGTAATTCCTTAAAGTGCCTGGGGCTAAGCAGAATTACAGTTCAATCAATGGTTCAGCATGATTAGTAAATGTCATTGCCAGAATGGCTTCTGTTGAACATTCAAGGAAGCCTCTACATTAGAGATGTGCAAACTGTGGCTTTAGCATCTGATGTGATCCCTCAAAATAGCCTGCCTGCTGCTTACAGCCCTTCCCAAAGTTGAAGTAGAATTGAATGTTTAATAATATAAAGAAACATTATCTACAGTGGAATAATTGATATTAACTGAATTCAGTTCATTTTGTTTAATGCAGGTAGTCCTTATTTAATGACTGCCTTGAGGAGTGACCATTTGCAGTTGTGACAGTGATAAAAATAATAATTTTGCAACCAATTCTTGAATTTACGATTTTCAAAGGTCTGTAAAGCAAAGGAAAGCTAAAGTAAAAGAGTAAGCACAGTAGTGGTTTCACTTAGTGACTGCTTTGCTTAACAACTGAGTTGCCAGTCTAATTGTGGTTGCTGAACAAGGATTACCTGTATTAATTACATCTAATTTTCATTTAAATATAATCAAATGTCACATTCATTCTGAACATTTGTGCTTTCATTTCTGGCTAACATTTGTTTTCTGAAATAACAGTCTACTTTGAATAAAGGTAAAGTAAAGTAGGAAATTTATTTTCATTGTTTAGATGTGTGGACAGTGCGTGTTCTCATGTGCTCAGACTAATATTTCATATAAATGCTTGGAATGTATGCAAGCTCTAGTACTATGTTTAGGACTACATTAAACTCTCTGTGTTTCTGCTTTATTTCTATTCTGCATTTTCTAGACTAGTGATAGTCTGATGTTCCATATATTTGCAATACAGGTGTCATGATTCTTTGTCATTATATATGCTAGTAGGTGCTAAGTCTAAAATATCAGAGTAATCTACCCCTGATCTAAACAACTGGAATTTCCATTATATACGTATAGCAGACTGCTTAGTACTAATAATTAGAACAAAAACACTGAACAGTGATGAAATGACAGGCTCATCACAGTAACTATTATGAGGATCTGTGGTTACTATTTCTAATATTCAGTTCTAATACACAACTGTATAAAAGACAATGATACTGAAGTGTGGCATTCCATGGTTAACAGCTATACCTGCAGTCAAAAGGTTTGGAGAACTTTGAACTCTCTTCACCGCTGTTAATTTGACAGACATGGCAGCACGTTTGCGAGCACACCCACCACTATCTGAAAGCAGAAAAGGACACAGGCACAAGCCCATGACATAGAACGCAAGCACATGCAATGTACAAAGTGAGGATTATTGGGATATGTAAATGTGGACATAAATCCATGCAGTTAGAATTTGTGGTTGATCCCTATATACTTGTACATACGTACCAAAAGGTTGAGGAAGCTGTTGTTAATTAATACTGCCATTCCAAAGAATACACCAGCCAAAGAGAATTAGCATGTGCTTTCCAGTATTTGAAAAATCACTTGGGTGTACCTAACTCACCACAAAAATAAAAAGACTAAAAGGATTAAAAATGATACATCAAAATAAGGAACTAATCATAATGCAGAACTAGAAATAGTATTGGGCCATCACTGAATATCTTATTAGCTGCCCAGAATTACTGTGTGGCAAATGGGCATAAATAAATAAAAATTACCAATAAATATAAAAAAAACAAATAAATATAATATTGATTCAGCTTATTAAAATGATAACCTGAACTATTTACTGAAGGCAGAAATGCATGGACAAGTAACATTTTGCCTTCATCTAACAATCTTTCTGCTCCACCCAAAAGATAAAAGAAACCATTTAACATTTATTTATCTCAAAGTGAGTAGCTTTTTGGTGGTTGGGGACCAGCCTTGGTGTTTGTACGGAGAAGAATTACAAGGACAAGATGAAAATGGGTACAGCAGCTTTTTTAGTTTTCCCCCCTGGATTTTTGGGAACAAGTTAGGTTTTCTTATTTTAACAAAAACACAGCTTATTTTAGAAACACTACAGCCTTTGCCCAAATGGAGAGAAATAGTCACGACTCTTGTATGCTGCAAGTTCTTCTGAAGTGTCTAGGGTTGCAACTATTCCTGATTTATAGTACTTTGTGGGGTATGTGATAGTGCTAGAATTTGGATGTGAGCAAATGCCCTTTTAGTTCTTCTTCAGAAAGTGCAATGAAATTTCTCACCAGGGATTATGAACTACTTAACAGAAACAAATGTGGCAGAAAGTGCTGGCTGTAATTGGAGAAACTGTGGGAAAGAATTTTCCCAGTCAAAATTTACTGGAGGATTTATTCATGGAAAGATTTTTGAATCTTGGAGATTTTGCATTTACAAACTTACTTTAAATCTCGAACTTAACTCTCCTCCCCTTCCTCCTTTTGGGAACTATTATTCCCAAAATAAAATTAAAGAAGCAGTTGATCAGTTTTGATATTATGTTATGTTTAAACAGGCATACAAGGGCATAGTTGTCAATCTGCCTGCTGTTTATTCAGATGCTGGCGTAAGTTTTAAAAGATCTAAAGGTAAGTTGCAAATAATAGAAACCTTCAAAATAAGAATGATCAGTGAAGGATAACGTAGCAAAGGTCACTTTAACACATCTTGAATCAAATTGTATGACTTAATATAACAGAAAAGAGCCAAGGAAGAGTCCAGTGAGGAAAGTAAATCAAAGCAACAGACCAATCCTAGCAACATTATTATCCTCAGCCAACTTGGATCTTAGGGCATACTGCCCAATATGATATAATATGATTTATTCTGGTGTCCTTCAGGCACGTACCTGAAGACTGCAGTTGTACACGAAAGCTGTAATTGTACAGCTACAATTCAACTGCCAGAGTAGCCTAACAAATCTAGATTGCTGCTATAATATGTTAAGATTCTTTTCTTCCCTTGCAAGTTATTTTCATTTTTAAAAAGCCTAACAATTCTTGTGTATATTTGCCCTGCTTTAGGTGAACAAAAATAAACAGGAAACTCATTCCATGAGCCTGAAACGCAATAATGTATCATTCATCACAAGGAACTTTGTGAGTTGTAAAATCAGGATTGGCAGTGTTCTCTCCATGTTGGCTTAGCCCACTAGGGAAGAATATAATTCTAGAAATGGTACAATTAGAAAACTTTCATCATACCAGTATGTATTATAGGCATTAAAAAACCCATTTGACATTTTGATCTAGGGTCTTTTGCAGGCCATTTTTTTTGTGGAAACATAAGAAGTGAACCAAGACATCTAACCACAGGTGGACTGTATGTTTTGTATGCTTGGTGGTTTATTGCGAGGACAAATTCTGAATTTAATTTGCAATGATTAAGAAATATATTACAAATACCCAGAGATTTGGGGCTTGTGCTTCAATGGCAAGACCAACTTCATGGCAAAGCCAACAGCCATTACCCAGCCATTAATAGTGAATAAGGAGAAGTCAACTGCATGGGAAATGCCTAACTGCATCTAAAGGAAACCCAGTTTGGTTGATTAGATGTTTATATGATGGCAGGCAAACATTCAAAATCAAAGAAAGCCTAGAAGATTTTGATTAACCAGGAAAGAATAAAGATCCTATCTAAAATAGCTGGCCTTTGAGATAATAACGCTGAGTGTCTAGGACATGCTATTCCAAGCTTAGGAACTATTCCCAAAACAGTTTATTCAGAGTTGCATATAACCTGCTAACTTATTTTGATGTGTTTTGAGAGCATAGAAGATGAATAGTAACAACTCTGCATGATGATTATTTAACATTAACAAAGTTAAACCTCATATATTTTTGCACTCTCTAAGGATTGTAGTTGTTTTTAACCAGGTTTGTATTTATGTCTTTCATTTATTAAAAAGCAGTTGGATTATTAAATCATTTTAAACTGAGATGCATTTATCACAATATTATCCTTGTACATTCATGCCTAAAAATTATGGAGGGACACTAAAGATCCATTTAAGCTAATTAACTTTGGGCTGTTCATTATCTATGTGAGAAAAAGGGTTGCATATAAACAGTCTGCCCACTTCATAAATTATTTGAAGTGTTATGTTCTTAGAAGGAATCCGGATAAGTGGAAAGCTTGGTCTACCCAGCCACTTAAGTCCATTTTAAATTAATGCACTTGGATTTAAAATGTTTAATCTCATTAAAGTTAAAGACAAGAATTCTTTCTACTTCTGGTGACAGAATGTTTATTTATAGTTTGTGGATATGTATTATCTCTGCTGAACATTGTGCAAGTAGCATTTTAGGGATTTTTAAAATCAGCTTTTAAAATCCCTACAAGTGGTTTGTTCTACTATGGAATGGAAGAAGCAATGCTGCAGCTACAGGTAGTTCTTTATGAATAAAATATTTTTGTTCTGGAATCCAGAAAAAGGAGGTTGAATTCTCAAGTTTTTGCAAATTGGTTGAGGAGTTTAGATCTGCAACTGAATAATTTATATTAAGCCTTTTTGAAGTATTTCTCGGGTGTGCATTAATAGTTGATAATTATTTTTTATAAAAATAATAACTATTTTAGAATCAAATTATTGATGCCTATAGTGTTTGTAAAAGACAATGATTCAAAAAATAATCCACCCATGAAAAATGATTCACTTACTTGAGAAATCTGGATGTGAAAAGTGTGCATGAATCCTGCTTTGATCATAACATTGTATTTTACACACTATATACATTTTGTCCTAGGCAATAGGAAAAGTGAGTGTTTCATTCTGCTTTAAATGAATAGTAATAGGCTTGCTCAGGTGCCTCATAATCAGCAGTCTCCAGTTGGGAGCAATATCTCAAATAAAGGTTGGCATATGTTGAAATCTAGACGCTTTAGATTTCAATTTCCATCTGCTGGGTCAATATTTAACAATAATGGCACTGAAACCAAACCATCATAATGTTATTGGATTGCTTATACGTCTATATAATGTGGAAATCTGAGAGAAATGGAACATTTATTTTGTTTAAAGACAGTTTAAGAGATGGATAGCATGTAGCCGAACCTAAGTATTGGTGCATCCCTTTAATTTTGATAGGAGACTTTAGTGGATATACCGTACTTAATACTAGTCATAGAATTCAAAAGGATTTCCACTAATTTTTTATTACAAACAGAATGGTTGTGTTCCTTCAGTAATATAGATTAATCCTTAATTGGTTTTGGAATATAGGATTTTTAAATAGGCAATGCTTGATCTCTGTTTTTTTAAGGTGGCTGCTTCAAGGCGTGCTAGTAAAATTTTTATTATTCCTCTCAAATTCAGATTATATCTTATTTCAATGGAGCTGAACCTCTAATTAATGTTTTTAGAAAACTAAATGGTATAGTTATGGTCTAAAGTAGAACTTTAGATTCATTGTAGGGTAATCAGCTATCTCTAGGTTTCACCTTTATGGTACTCCAAAGTGTTTCTACTCTTAATATAGAGAATGATGTGCGCATTTGGCTGCCTCAGAAACAGCAGAAAGAACATTAACTCTTAAGGACTGCTTCCTCCCATATGTTTCTTTTCATATACTTTGTTACATATTTAAGATTTTCTTTCTACTTCTCCTTGCCGACTGTGATACAGAGGAGTGCAAACGGGGCCATGCTTTGTGGGAAGGGGCTGTGGCCAAGATATTCATTCAGAGTCTGCATGACTGAATGGAGCTGAACATTTACTGGCCAGATACCCTTCCTGATGCCTAAGTGGAGATCACAGTAGCAGTTTTCTCTTTGTGCCCTGAGAGAGAAATATCTGTTGCTGCCTAGGACTGAGCTCTCAACCTTCTGAATGGGAGGCGAATGTCTTCACCACTAAGCCATCATGCTGCTCAAGAGGTTTTAAATATAATTTTCCAAAATGCCATAATGTAAGGCATATAATATATCTCACACTATAAATGTAAAATACTCAAGTAGATGAATTTAAACAAAATAAGTAAGCAATAATTAAATTATTGTAAAAGTAAATGGTTCGCCATTAAAAAAAACCTATCTTGATTTATGCCACTGTGTTATGGATATGTTCTTTGCCCCAATATATTTTACTAAATATCTGAAAATATATTGAAATGAAATGCAGATGCTTATTTACATATGCATATATAAATGCATATATTTGTACATAAGTATACCTTGAGAAATATACATCAGAACTTCATATGCACAAATATAAGAAAGCAAAAACCTTATGTAAAGTTCTTCAAAACAGCCGTAACTTATATTAAACAATATGCTTATTTTTTGCACCATGAAAATGCATACCTGTGTTCATTTTGATTCTGGAAGATTTGCTACCAAAGTCTTCAGTTTGCCTAGAGAAAATAAAGGCACTCTGTTCATTATCACAATGCAATAGAATAGAACATGAGATACAGTAAAGTCTTTTCAGTAGGCAGACAGGAAAAAATAATAAATAATGACATCCAGGTTATACATGCTTCAAAAATGATTTCCTTCACTTTTTAAGGAGGAAATAAGAAATTATTTTAGATGCAGTAGGTGGCTGAGGACTGCTAGAAGGTGTCTGTTCTTTTCTTGTACAATCTCTTTGTGGTCTTCAGGCTTCCTAACTTCTCACACTTCAATTTAACACAAAGAGAACTGCTCCCATTGGGTTTTTTCAAACAGAAGCATGAGCAGCAGGGAGGCTGCAGAGAGGTGTGGTTGTTGGCTACATAAAAACCGCAACACCAACATTGTTCCCTATTTTTAACAGAAATTAAGCCATCCAAATTACAAAAAATAATTTGATAGAAACAAACTCTAAACAAGGAAGAGGGGGGAAAAAGGCTTTGGGCACAGTGGTGGGAGTTGGGGGAAAATTTCAGATGATTAATTCCATACCTTTTTTTTCATTTGTTCTGCGCTGTTATCTGAACACACTTCTTAGAGAGAGGGAAAAGAGCACTCAGAAATCTGCTTAGGATTGCCTATGTCAAAATTCATATCCCCAGATCTAAATAGACTTAAATTCTTGTTAAAGTAAGCATTGCTGGGGTGATAGACATAGTGTTTGTCTGTCTGTGCATCCATCTTAAGATGACAGCTACGCTCTTTTTTACATTTTCTTTCAAAGATTCATTTTGGACCCTTTGAGTGCTTGTAGCCTTCAAGATATTTAAAGGACTGAACCTATTAAATAACATTTTTGCTAATTCACCATCTATGTTTCTATCATTTTGAGAAAAACATATTTTTTATTTTTTGAAATTAATAAATATGTCATTATCAGGGTAATAGATAGTTGATAGGCCCTCTTCAGCGCAGTAGGTGAACATGTGATAATCACTACTACATCATCGGACTATAAAACTAAAACAATAGGTCTGCCGGCCCGAATAATGTTCTGGATTTGTGAGTTTTAGTACCATACCATAAAGATTAAATAGAAAAGGAGTTAAAATACACAGCTGTGAAACCTTTTGAGAACTAGCAGAAAGCTGACTTTATTTGGGTATGGGTATTATTGCTCAACGAGGAAATCAACCCTGACTGCTCTTTAGAAGGCCAGATCCTGAAGCTAAAACTCAAATACTTTGGCCACCTAATGAGAAGGAATGACTCACTGAAGAAGAGCCTAATGCTGGGAAAGATTGAGGGCAATAGAAGAAAGGGACGACAGAGAATGAGGTGGCTGGATGGAGTCACTGAAGCAGTAGGGTGAGCTTAAATGGACTCCAGAAGATGGTAGAGGACAGGAAGGCCTGGAGGAACGTTGTCCATAGGGTCGCGATGGGTTGGACACAACTTTGCAGCTAACAACAACAAAATTATTGCTCAACAATATAATAAGTGCAAGCAGATGCCAATCAATGAATGGGGACCCCAATTTGTCACATAATGGTTCTCTAGAATCAGACTCAAGAACTATTTCGAGTTAATGAATGCCTGCAGGGCTCTTCTGGAGACTGGTAGATATTTTCATTTCTGGATTAACTGATTTCAAATATGTCTGTTGAGCTTTCCTTTTCTTCTTTTTCAGTAAAGCTTTATACTTCCTTTTTGTTTTTCATGAAAAAAATTAAGAATAATAGGCATAATTATTTTTATACATCCCAGAGGTTTTTAATTGATTTTTGCACATTTCTCATCCAACCATTATTTGGATCTTGGTCTTTTGTTGCTAGAACCCCATGTGGTTTTATAAATTAGTGATTCTTTGTGGTAATGAGTATAGAATATTGTGTGTAAATGTACAGAAGGCAGAAACACAGAGGTTTTCTTTTTCAAATAGGGCCAATAGGTACTTTTACAAGATAAAAAGCACATTTTGTTTCATGCACTCATGCACCATTCTGAATTTAGTTAATACAAAGCTGTTTTCCTACTGACACTGTGAGAATTAACTGCTGCTGAAGCAATGACTTCAATGTAGTTAAAATCTCTGAGAACAAGGAATGCTGAATCAGACCCCAGATGGAGTCTGCCAGATATTTAACATGCACTGAAAGCAAATTATAAATACATTAATCCAAGAAGCTGGAAAGGTTTCAGGTTCTGTGGTATTTGTTTGAGGGACTTGATGCTCTGTGGCATTCAAAACACATACAAATATATAAACAGGAAACACAGCATGAAATAGCAACTAAAAAAGAAAGTCATGCTATGATAAGATTGCCTTTGATTACTGACATTATTGTGATCGTGTTTTTTGTATTCAGAAAAGAAGCACCAAAAAATGAGCTAGTGCTACTGACAGCTAGATAGCTAGAGAAGATTTCCTCTCTTCCTTTGAGTAGGAACTAAGATCGGAAAAAAGTAAGGTGTGCCCTAGTTCATCTTAATCTATGGTTACTTGGGTACTTCAAGATACTTTATTGTATGAAAAGTTATACAATTAAGCATCAGGTTACAAAAACAAAATCCAGAAATATCAATTAAAATAATATATAATCTTGTTGGCTCAAAATTCTTTAATCTTCTCCATTACATATATTCCAAGTGGGGAATTATATAAAGGCTGATGAAGAGAAGGTAGATGGCTGAAAGGATAAGTTCAGCTCTAAGTTGATGCCCTCCAAATATAGCAGTATTGTCCATCAAATATCTAAAGGCAATTATGAAAGGATGTTCTAATAGGAGATATTAAAGATTACAGCCACTATTCAAGTTGTAAGGTGATGGTAACTTGGTAAATGCTGTTTTATGTACCGCTTAAATATTCTTTCAACCACTTGATCTTCTGATGTTCCATTATGTTGCCGATTTTTTTTTGGGGGGGAGAGGAAATCACATTATCTATTTTTTAAAAATCCTGATACCCAGATAAAACAATTGAACCTAAAAAAATTCAAATCACTCTAATTGCACTGAGAAAAAGTTCCTTTTCAGAAAGCACTGAACATAACAAGATGAATAATAAATTAAAGGACAATTGCAGGGATAAAGAGGTTGACTTATCTTCTTGGCATTCTGAATAAAACCATCTTGCAGTTAGTGCCTCAGAATTCTATGTGGACATTCACAGATTATAGTGACTCCAGGTTGTCTTGTGCAGTTTCAATAAACTGGCTTTGATTCTCAAAACAGCCCACAAATTATTCCTGAAAATAGCAGATTTCAGAAAGCTTTGCTTGCTGCTAGAGAAGATAGCATCTTCAAATGTTCTTATAGTTGAGAACTGAACAAACAGTAGCACTTGAAAGCAAAGTGAACTATGCTAGACTACACACTGAGCTTTAAAAAAATATTCTGAGGCCAAAACTCTGCACAGAAATAGGTTAGTAGGATTTTTACTCTGAGCTACCCACCTAGCCACTGCTTAAGAAGAGACTTCATCATATCTTGTAGAACTGAATGTAGCCTTCACACCCCAGTATAATAAATATACTGAATAGAAATAAATAAATAAACTAGAGAGTTGGGGAAAATGACTTGCTTATATTAGAATGTAACATCAAAAAATCAGGCCAAGCTAAGAATCTGGGAGCAAACGAATTTATAATGGCTTGCAAATGATTTCCCAAGGCAAACTAAAATAATTAGATTGGACTGTGGATATTTTAGTCTACATAAAATCTTGAAGGGTCAAAAATAATGTGTGTATGTTCTAATTTACCCCATTACCTTATAAAAGCCCATCATGATTTAATTCCTTCAAACTCAATGCAGATTCTGGGAGACACTGAATGTCATCAAACATTAAAGCTCCTTCAATTGCATACCATATATCAATAATTCCAAGGTAGGTTGGAAATAAGCCTGCCACCCCATCCTAGCCCTACCAAGGGAGATGCTGATTCCAGACTTAAAGTTAATGTGCTGCTCCATTAGAGTGAACCATGGTTTACATTTTATGGAAGTGCAAGTACAAGTAATCACTGCAAAAAATGTTTCCTTTCCATTTTGTTCTAAACCATTAAAGTTTGTTTATGTCACCAAGTGTGTCCCAAGTCACTGCATGACAAAGTCATCCTTAGAAGGTTTGGTACTGTTATTTTCTTTTCAATAAAAGGCACACTGTAATTGGTTGTAAAAACATCTGACCAGTGAAAGGTGCTGTAACAATTTGATCCCTGACCTTCTGTACTAAATCCTGTCTCTTAATTTCTCCTCCATCTCCCCGACTGTTGCCCCGTGCTCAACGTGTGCCTCAAACATACCATTTAAGATTCAAAACATTATTTTTTGAAAATGAAAGCAGGTTCAAGTATCAAACCAAAGACATCAAAGAAGGCAGCTTAATGTGTACATTTTACGGGATGTTTTTATAGTTACAAAGGCAGCCTTTTGCAGGACAGTAAGTAATAATAAATAGGACACTTTGATACCCCCGGTTTGCTTAATAAATTAAGGTTTATACAGCTGTGCAATTTTTATGGCTTCAAAATTAAACAAAAAGAAAGTGAATGTTGAATAAGAACTTTTCTTATGAAATTTGCTTCATATAAAGTACTTGTTCATACTGCCATGTTTGTGTTCATTGCCAAAATAGACAGTCCTCCTCCTCTCCTCCTCCTGCACCATAAAGCAGGGCATCTTTTAAAAGAGTCTGGCACACCCCCAAAGCCATCAATTAAGTAACCCCAGAACTCATTATGAGTTATAGTATTTTGTTGTTAGTTGCGAAGTCATGTCCGACCCATCGCGACCCTATGGACAACGTTCCTGCAGGCCTTCCACACACTCTAAAATAAAGAAAATAAAAAGTAATATTTCTAGAAGGTGGTTTATGGTTTTATTTTAGAGACACAGTACAGGTTAATTATTTTTTCATCTGGAAATGGTAGTGAACTGATATTTAGTGGTACAACTGGAGGACCTCTGGGGGCCAATAATTGGCAGGTAATTCACTTCTGACTTACAGCATTAAATACATGCAAGGGGTATTTTGAGCCTAAAATGTATTAACATGCTTTGTAGTGACTTTTAATTGTCTAATACCCCCTTCCAGGAGACGTTGTAAAGCCCTAGAGTTCTGCTATGGTGTATACACATTTTGTATAGCTCCAGTGTTAAACAGAAAAGTCATTCTCAGTACTATGTTTTGGTTTTGTTACCTGACTAACTGGTAGATGCCACAGTGCTTGGACTAGGTACCTTGGTGATTAAATATTGATGCCCTACTCAATCTGCAAAGCTAACATGTGCCAAGTGGTTACCAAGAGAAACTTCATGAGAATAAAAGATGGGTTGTTTATTCCAAATACTGTCAAGCAACAGAAACAGGAAGCACTTAGCTGGCAAAGTGAAACTGGGATAGGATCCAATTCTGACTTTATAGACATATAAACTGTTGCATGGGTGTGTCACTATCCACCGCAACATTCTCAGAATTCTACTTCACTCTAGACAGCTTAGTGGTGGAATATTACAGTTCTGAAAACTTAAAATTTACTATTATATCTCCTTCCTTGTAAAGACTGCCTAGATCCCAAGTCAAATTTCACTTTAGAATCATATCTCACAGTATATAGAAGTACCACATCTCTGATACAAGAATCAGGCTAGCTAATATACTGTTTTAAATGAAATCCAAACATGTCAACCTCTGTCTCTGATCTGTAAGCAAATAAACTATGTATATATTGTGCTGTGTGTTCAATTCACCCATTTAGTAACTTCTGTAGGAGTTACTGTGAAGCAGCCTTATGTGCTATGTGAGAACACACAAAATAATTTTAAAGCAGTAACACTATGATCTCAATGGTGTGCCTGCAATGTTTACATGTATATTTTTTGCCCTAGAGATGGAATTAACCTTCCCCATGTGCAATTAAAAATGACATGCTGTTCCATGCATTATTATTAGAATGGCATAACATGTCAGGGCAATTTGTCCTTGGATATTTGTGTAAACTGGGCCCTGAAATGTTTGTAAGTGCTACCTGATGAACAATTTTTATATCAGTCCAATGGGTGTTTTGACAAAGCTGGCAAGTTTATTCTATCAAAGGAAAAAAAGACCACCGTTAAGTTGTTAGAGACTTTGTTTGTTCTCTGTGTTTACCCATCTTTTACATTGCTTCTAGTTTATACCTAATATAGTCCTACAAGCTTGGTCACTATATAAAGCAAAATAGCTGCTATTCCTCCCTCTATAAATAGCCAAAGTAAACATGACAAAAAAATTAAACTTGGCAGACAGTAAAATCTCACATGATTAGAAGCAGTTAGAACAAATGCTTTCCTTTACATGGTTGGCAATTGTTAAATTTAAATTGATAGATATTTAAAATAGCATTAGGAAACTTGGGGAACTGCTGATGTTGCTAAATGATAACTTTTAACACTCCTCCAAAATGCTAGATGAACTGTTGGCAGTTTTGCCATCTCAGAAGGATTATAGATATGTATATATCTGTTTGCTTTATATCCTGCCTGTCATATAGAAATTTAAGAGAATTTTCATTCTTAGGTTTTTGTGTCACAAAAAGAGTCTTCTGTGGTAAATTGTTTGGAGAGTGAAGGACTAGTGCCAAACATCCATGGCTGAGATGACACAGACACAGATCAAGGACTGCCTTGTCACGGTGCAATACAGTTGTTCAAATCTTCTGGATTTCCCATTTTTTAAAGCATGTTCTTGAAGAGCTTTCTATAATCAATGAAGCATACACTTCTTTGTGGCATTCTTTGGCTTTCCCAATTATCCACTGTGCATCAGCAATAATATATCATCTTCCTCAGCCTTATTATACAATTGTTTGCACAGTCTGTTACATCTCTTTTCTTTGGTATTAAAATATAGATTGACCTTTTCCAATTTATTGGCCATTGTATTGTTCTCTAGATTTGCTGTGATGGCTTGATAAAAACCATTACTGATTCTTCTTTTGTTGCTTGTCTTATTATATAGAGACATCCTGCCTATTTCTGCACCCTTCTAACTTGGAAATGACTGGAGTGCTGATCCAGCTTCATCTTTCAGTATTAGAGCTTCTTATAAGCAGACAATATCTTAAAGAGTATTGTGGATGTTGACATATCTATTGTAAACAGTTTCTGCATACAGATTCAATCTTTGTTTGACCTTCTTTGAATAATTTACTATTTATGCATTACTACTTTTGCATACCAATTTGAGGTTAGAACCTCCTGAGTTCAGATCTTTTAAAAAACTTTCTTTCTTAAATGTCTTAAAAATGTTATTATAATACTACTTATCTCTTCTAACAGCTCTCTTAATTTTTTTGTTAAGTTTCTTCTTAAGATCTTTATCAATCTTGCCTTTAGTTTCTCTTATTAATTTTCACAGTTGTTCTGACAAGATATTCTTGTACCTTAATTGTACCTTAATTTGGAACATTACTAACAATGTGGAAGGTGCCTTATGTTGTGGTCCACATGAAGACATTATCTGAGTTTATTAAATCAAATAGCACACACAATGTATCATTGCTTATATAATATTTTCACTATAATTATTAATTGTAGCTAAAGTTTACAAAGTGGATCCTTTTTTGGTACAGATTGGTACAATCCAACATCACTTCACAGTTTTAACTTAGAGATATGTGTGCTGCACATAAATTCTTTTGAAATATGATTACAGCACAGCAAGGCCCCAAGTGTTATACAAATTCTTGCTGTTTTCAAGAACTCATCTTTTCTTAGTGTATAGTAGCAATAGCTGGCATCTGTTGCATGAAACTGCAACAAGTCTGACTCCCCATTTCAAATGAGATGTATATCATCATCAGGGAAAATGGTATAAATAGAAATGAGATAACTGACATATGGTAAATGAATGGTACAAATATTTTTATTTACTGATTATCCCCATGAATATCTTTTGTGGAAATCATATTTTTTCATTAATGAATCTGTGTATTTAATATTGTATTTGAATTTAATAACAATAACAATAATAAAACTTTGGAAGGGACCTTGGAGGTCATCTAGTCCAGGGCTTTTCAACCTTTTCACTGATTGTACCACTTTTAGAATATGGTAACATTCGACTATCACCAGTCACCTAGCAAGGGGTCAAACACTTGACCAAAAAAAATGGGAAAAAGTGATAAAGTACAGGTAGTCCTTGACTTACAACAGTTTGTTTAGTGACTGTTCACAGTTACAACGGCACTGAAAAAAGTGACTTATGACCATTTTTCACACTTATGACCGTTGCAGCATCCCCAGAGTCATGTGATTTACATTTGAATGCTTGGCAACCGATTCATATTTATGATGGTCACATTGTTCCAGGGTCATGTGATCACCTTTTGCAAACTTCTGACAAGTAAAGTTAGTGGGGAAACCAGAGTCACTTAACAACCATGTCACTAATTTAATCTCTCGCCCTCTCTTTCTCTCTCCCTCTCTCTATTTCTCCCTCTCTCTCTCCCTCCTTCTTTCTCTCTCCTTCTCTCTCTTCCCCTCTTTACCTCTCTCCCTCCCTCTCTCCCTCTTTCTCTCCTTCTTTATTTCTCTCTTCCTATTTCTCTCTCTCCCTCCCTCTTTCTCTCTCCCCCCCTCTCTCCCTCTATTTCTCTCTCCCTCTCTCCCTCTCTCTCTCCCTCTTTCCATCTCTCCTTCCCTCTCTCTCCCTTTCTTTCTCTCTCCTTCTCTCTCTCCCTTTCTCTTTTTCTCTCTCCTTCTCTCTCCCTCTATTTCTCTCTCTCTCTCCCTCTCTCCCATTGTCCCCTTTCCTTCCTTTCTTCCTTCCCTCCCTCTTTGTCCCTTCCTCCTTCCCTCCCTTCCTCTCATTGTCCCTTCCTTCCTTCCTTCCTTCCTTCCTTCCTTCCTTCCTTCCTTCCTTCCTTCCTTCCTTCCTTCCTTCCTTCCTTCCTTCCTTCCTTATCCATTTTTACCAAGAAACCTGATGCCCACTTAACTCTTTATGATGCACCAAAGGAAAGTTGGGGAAGATCTATCAACGATATTCAGAGGTTGCCAGCTCATTTAATAAGCTTTATTCCAGCAACAGAAACACCTCGCATTCGCTGAGAGTTGATCCACGTGCGCCAACAATGCTGCTGAGAACTGCAGGACAGGAAGGCGTCCTTCACATGGGAGGGATGGAAGACGTGCCAAAGCACCCTTTGCCCCACTTGCCTTCTGCAGACGCAGCCGGAGTCCTGGGTGGGGGGAGATCCGGGGCTGAGGCACACTTGGGGAAGCGCACGGCACCAACTCACAACCAGCTGCTCTTGTGGGACAGAGGCACAAAGCTGGCCAGACAGAGCTCAGAGCGGTTGACTGTCCTGGAACACAGCTGCACTTCCACCTTTTCCAGGTGCCCCCCATAGATGAAGCACAGCACAGGGCACCAGCATGCCCCACTGCCATAGAAGTGGCTCGCCGGAGCAGACCTGACTCCTTCACCCTCACCAGGCCCTTTTCCCAGAGCCTCCCGCTGCTGGAAGCCTGTGGCAGGCAGCAACAGTGGCATAGCGTGGCTTGCGAAAAGCAGGGCAGGCGGTGGCTGCTGCTCCCAGTGCCGGCTAAGACCAAGCAGGGCAAGGCCACTCCTGCTCAAAAGCCAAGGTTCAGTGACCAGTGAGGTGCTCGGGCAGGGCTCCCCCGGGGCTGGCAGGCCAAATGGGGACCGGCCTCCCCCTCTCCACCCTAGAGTGGCACCCACAAAGGCGGCCCTGCGCTTGGTGCACACACCTGAGGGGCTGATGCCCACTTAACTATAACACTCTATCATAATCCAAGCAATCACACCCCTCAAATCACTTTACAGACATAAATTGAGGAAAATTAATACTCAGTATAGCCCAAACTGTCCAGTTAAGATATCAACATGAGCTCATCATCGCTTCCTAACTTCAACTCCCAGAATTCCTCAGACACGCTAGCCTTGGGACTGGTTTGGAGGCGTGGAGGGGAGGGGAGCAGCCGAGGGTAACTGTGTGACCTTGAAGCCACCACCTTTGGAACTACTGGGCAGAGTGGGCGATGGGGGAGGAGCAGACCGATCGCCTTACAGGTACCTGGGACTCCGACGTTACTTCCTGACCATGTGTGCCTTGGATGGGGCCGTGCTTCTCCCAGGGGGCAGGGCACCTGGGCGCAGGGCCAATCAGGAGCCCTGCTAGGGGGCAAGACAGCATGAAGAGAGGGAGAGAGAGAGAGAGAGAGAGAGGGGGGGGGGAAAGAAGAAGGAGGGGGTGGTTGTGAGGTTGGCATTCAGGGCCATGACACAAACGGTCTCAAACACCTACCTGCTGTGGGAGTGGATGGCTCTTACTTTTTCACCATTGAATTTCATTTTGTTAGATAGCGCCCAATGTTCAAGTCTGTCAAGATACTTTTGTATCTTAAGTCTATCTTCTGGAGTGTTGGCTATTCCTGCCAGCTTGGTGTCATCTGCAAATATGATGAGTTCCCCATCTATCCCCTCATCTAAATTGTTGATAAAGTTGTTAAAGAGCACTGGGCCCAGAACAGAGCCCTGGAGCACCCCATTACACACTTCCCTCCATGTAGATGCAGTGATTTTCATAGTAATTTTGAACTGATCACAGCTTCCCAAACCAGATATTCATAAAATTTTCAACCTTATAACATCTTAATGGTAGTCACAAATTACGTGGTGTGTAGTTACAGATTATCACAAAAGTTTCAAATATATGCACATCTGTTACTTATGTCCTAGAAGTATCTGCAGTGAACTTATGAAAAGCATAGAAATGAATATTAAGCGTGAGTATACTTGAAATGAGTAGTTTCATAAGTATTTTCAAAGATTTTGAAAAAACTGTTTCTTTTATTTAAAATATAATAGTCTAACCTAAGGGTAGAGAGTCTCCTAGAAAGGCTTATACAGTAGCAATAAAATCACATACTATAAAATGTATTTTGATGAGAAATTTTAATAAACCCAACAAATATCAGCATGTAAAATATAACATCATTAGGCTGAGTTTCATTTATAGCTAAATGTTATAAAACATTAAGACAATTAAGGGAAAGGTTTTAGTGTTTTCTTAACAGCTTCATCAGATGAAATGATGCAGATTCAGGATGGCAGCTTATTGTACAAGCATGCTGTGCTGCTAGCCAGTTTCAAAGTTCTCAAACAAAAGAAATCCAAAGGCTCTCCTCACCCTCGTTGGGTCAGTCCATGATCCAAAAATGATTAAGGTTTTGCAGTGGTGGGATTCAAATATGTGAACAACCAGTTCTCTGTGTGGATGCCGCTTCTGGAAGTCCATTCCGGCCCTGGGCAACAAAAAAATTAGCTACCAGTTCTGCCGAAGTGGTGTGAACTGGCTGAATCCCACCTCTGGTTTTATGTGCTAAGAACATTTAGTGAATTGAGAAATACATCAATAATCAATGGAGTTGATGTAGTACAGTCTCATAAAACCCAGCTGCTTTACTCCCAGCATATCGATAGCTGTATTCTGCACTATCTGAAGTTTCCAATTATCTTCAAAAGCAGCTGCAAACAGAGTATTGCAGTAATCTAATGTGGACTGCATTAGTGCATTCTTAAGTTACAGAAAAGTGTCATTTTGGATGCTGAATAATTTTGTACTTTTACAGATTTGAGCACTGAGGAAAAAATTAAATTAAATCTATTATGATGAAAGTCAAACTCTTGTAGATAGTGGTGGTGACATCCATTTCATAGAGCATTGGTGGAGCAGTGGGCTAATGCCTCCTTAGGTAACACCAGCTGCCTGCAATTATTGCAGGTTCGCATCCCACCAGGCTCAAGGTTGACTCCCGAGTTAGGTAAAATGAGGACCCAGATTGTTGGAGGCAATAAGCTGACTTTGTAATAATGCCACTTGGGGGGGGGAAGCCCTAATAAGCAGGCATATACATAGAATGAAGGCTATTGCTGAGCACATTTGATTTGTGCTTAGATTGTAAGCTGCCCTGAGTCTTCGGAGAAGGGCGGGATATAAATGGGATTAAAATAAATAAAAATAAATAAACATTTCTGGACCTTGATATTTATCAATTATAAGCCTATCCTAAAAAACCCCACTGAGAATGCATAATTATTATTGGATTCAACAAGAAGAATCAATACAACTGCACAAGTATAGGCAAATCGTTTAGGCAATGCTTCCACTGAGAAGAGGTGTTTTTTTGTTTTTTTTTTAAAAAGAAGTTGGACTGGTTTGCCAAAAAAAGAAAAAAAAAGGAAAAAAAGAAAAGAAACCCGCAGCAAAGGCGGAAATAACCCTTACTTGACAGAACAAATTGCACCGCTTTCTGAGAATGACAGACTTTCCAATGTGGTTGAAAAAAGAGATTCCACTGTGAATTGAGCCACTAATTTCTAGCTCGGATTGGTTTCATATGAATTCATCCATGAAGCTATTTTATTTTGTTTCTGTATCAACATGTAATTTTGTTTTTCAAAAAAAGAAAAAGAAAATTGGCATTATAATTTTAAAATTACATTTAAATTTTAAATGCACATGTTTTTATAAGTTCCATCTGAAAATATGGAACTATTAATTCATATTAATATTAAATATGCATTTTATACAAATTTTGATTTTGAGTTTTTAAGTCAACATTCTATATTTAAAGCTTAGAGAAATAGGGAAACAAAACACTAGTGATAATCTGGTTGGTTGAATAGCTAAAAAAACAAAACCGGAGCACTTTTCTCATTTGTTCCATTCACTGTCTTTTATTTTATTTTTTATTTCCATTTATATCCCGCCCTTCTCCAAAGACTCAGGGTGGCTTACAAGCTTAGCAGTAGCCTTCATTCTATGTATATACCTGCTTATTAGAGCTTTCACACCCCCCCCCAAGAGGCATTATTACAAAGTCAGCTTAATTGCCCCCAACAATCTGGGTCCTCATTTTACCTACCTCGGAAGGATGGAACGCTGAGTCAACCTTGAGCCTGGTGGGATGCGAACCTGCACTAATTGCAGGCAGCTGGTGTTACTTAAGGAGGCATTAGCCCTCTGCTCCACCAAGGCTCTTGCATAGATAAGAAATGGAAATTATGCTGCCCATAATTTCCTATCCAAGCTGTATATATATATATATATATATATATATATATATATATATATATATATATATATATATATATATATATATATATATATATATTGAATTGTTACATATTGAACTGGAAAAAATAGAGTATTGTTTGTATTGAAGATTTTAAAGATAAAGTAGTTAAAGTAGAAATGATTTGCCTGTAGTCAATAACAAAATTTTATTCAGTCTATTATTCAAGCCAATGGAATAAGCTGCCCAGAGTCTCTTTGAATACAGGGATGAACACCATATAATTTTAATAAATAAATACATAAAATGATAAAAAAATAAATAAAACAATCCCCAAATTAACAACATAATTAGAAATACTGTTCTGCGGGCTTTAACTATTTATTTATCATATGTTTACTACGTTTTCAAATGTACTGTTTTGGTTTGGGAACAACTATTTCTTGTCAGATATTGTATATAATAAACAATAACATGCAATATTCTTTTCTGATGTGATTTTGGAATGATTATTCATAGCTTATTAGTGTAAAATGTCTAGTATCCATGTATTTATTGTCAGTTTTTTAAAAACTGCCCAACAATGAAAGAGCTTAGCTTCTAGTCCAGGGGTCTTCAAACTTGGCCCTTTTATGATTTGTGGACTTCAACTCCCAGAATTCCTCAGCCAGCGTGCCCCTGTTCTAGTCTATAAAATGAGTTATATTCTTTCTTTTTCCCTCTTTCTCCTTTTGCTAACATCATTGTCAATTACTGGGGATTTTCCCGATTTCTCAGGGAATGGAAGCGAGCAAATGTATAGATCATTCTATAATGGATGGAGAACAGATTTCAAACAAAAAACAAAATACAGGTATCACTTCCTGTGTTGGAGAGATGGATCATATACTTCATATTTTTCAAACTAAAAATGCAGAGAAATATATTGCTAGAAGTTGGCTGTGTTTGAGTAGAAACCTGACCTGGCCAATCACAGGACACCACAATGATATCACAGGCCAATGGCAAGACATTTGTTCATGTGCTAAAAAGGTTTAAGAATGGGAAGGTAACACTCTTCCTTCAAAATGGAAGAAATTTGCTTTTTAGAAACTCCCCTGTGCCATTAATTTTACCAAAAATATAAAAACCGGGTTGTTGAAAATAGTTTCTTTTCCATTCAGTTTCACCAATATAATTTCACTGTGTGGGGAAAGGGGCACAAATTGGATGCTGGGCACTACCTGCTGCCCATAATTTCCTATCCAAGCTGTAGTTTATGGTGCAGCTATTTAGGTATTTCCAATGTTTTCCTTAATCAGTTGCAGGAATACATGGTTTCAAGTATTCTGTGAAATATACTCCATATTAAGTCTAAAGGGAATTCTTAAAATAGTTACAAAGAATTGTAAATGAAGATGTACTGGAATGGGGATTTATACAATAGTTAATCATTCTGGGAAAACATTACATGTTCATAATGAGAAAGTATTGGATTGGATCCAGACTCAGATTTAGAAAAGTCCCACTAATTCAATGGGATTTAAGTCAGTCATGATTAACTAAAATGGAATAAATTAAGTTCTAATTATTCTGATGGTTCTATTCAAAGTATCTGAATTTAATTCCATATGTGTAAAAAGCTGAAAGATAAAACTCAAGACAAAACCCAGAATCAGGAAATATCTTGCTCAAAAATTAAGTAACAACTGTTCCACTAAAAGTTCTACATAAATCCTCTCAATTATAGAACTAAATTTTTTGTCAGTGTGCAGGTAATGTTATCCAGAAACATCTTAAATTTGTTGCAAAGCATACTTTCCCCGCTAAGCTTCTATTTTAAAAGAAAATTAAACCTGTTAGAAAAAAAATCCTTAACATTAAAAAAAACAGTTGGAAACAATTTCAAAAGAAGGTATATGCCATCAGTTTTATGTTTTTAAAAACATCATTTTGGAAGATAATATATTGACTAGTCTTCTATATCCTGATCTGAGAGACATTATGATATACTGTATCATGAGAAAGCAAAGAATGAAAGTGGAGATAGTTACATGTAAAAACTTGGATGCTTATTAAGTTGGCTCCATATAGAACACATTGTTCTAATTTAATTGGAAGTAACATGGGATTTTGGACATAATAAACATTATCCTTTCTGAAAATTCTTAGAGCTCCTGTTTTCTCTTCTTGTACATACTCAAGAGCTAGTTCATTCCTCTTCTAGTAAATAAGCATAATACTGATAGAAATGGCATTTGCATTTGATGGGATTCTCTCTACAAAGAAGGTAGAATTAATATTTTATAATTAAATCATAAAATGTGGAATTGCTATCAACAGGATTTTTAATATTTCTTTGTACTGAATGGAGTCAGAATGGATATGTTCTTCTTGGCAACTATTTATCTTTAATATTTAGAATCTATCAAGACATTAGGTTTTAAGCAAAGGAACTGACTCCAAGAATTATCATACAACATTGAAAGAGGTTTTAGAATAAGAAATTTAGACCTTTTCTACAACATTGGATTAATATGTTATTTCTCAACGTCTGAATTATTTTTTTTTAAGGAAGCAAATGTTCGAGTAATATGTCAATGTTTTTGAAGAAGTTCTGAGCAGAATTTTCTTAACCTTAGAAGCACTGACAAATCTTACATTTTACCTGGGAAATTATAATGTTATCCTTTGATTCCTTTTATAGTTAACATAGTTACTATCCAATTTACACATGGCTGTCAGCCTAATTTCATGCCATTTTTGGATTAATTTCAAACCCCCCCCCCGCAAGGAAGCAAACTACTTAAGGATACAGCAGACCCTTTTTCTGATATCTTAGTATCTGCCAATGACACAGGGACAACATCTTTCCATCTGCTTGAAATCTGTATTTCTAGAATCCATCCTTAAGCCCACAAAAATGATGTTCCTTCTGAAAGTGTAATAGACAAACCCCTTGTCAATAAATGTTTTCTTAAGTGTCAAGAAGTTGTTCTGAGTAGATCTGACTTCCTAAGAGTTATGTCAAAGTACTTTCCTCATGCTGATCAGAACTCTTAGTAGCAATTTCCAAAACAGTACAGATAAAGACTGTCTTCCCTTGTTTTCTTTGTGAAAGAAAATGGTTCAGAAATTTGCTGCCTTGATAGCCTACAAATAAGATTCTTATTCGAAAGCAGAGTATTTCTGAATTCTTGCATTAAAGGTTAACCTTCCTTCTAATTAATATTACAAATCAGAACTTGAGAGACTTGTTTTTTAGACTGTTTCCAGATTAGTAGGTAAGAAATCTGACAGCCTCAGAAGAAAAATCTTGTTGCCAACCTCTTGAGTAGAATAACGGACACAACATTAAGTATAGCTTTTCCTTTGATTTGGGTACCTACAGTAGACCCTAACCAAACTTTTGTATATGGTCCTACTTCCTAGACATTCTCTATGGTTATTTCTCTAGTTTTGTGGCACTACCTCTGCTATTTCTAGTCATGTTCTGGAATACGTTCTTAGTACCTATAATGGACAATATGCACACAGGTAACTGGCAACAGCTGTCTTGATTCTTTTGTGGAAGTGTAATGCATGGAAAGGATGGAGAATGCAAAGGATTTATGTTTCAAAAAATGGAGCAGAAGAAAGAAGATCACAAGAAGAAATACCAATGATCAAGAAGAAAAAAGAGCCTACTTATAGCACAATCATCTACTTGCTTCAATCTACTTTGTACTCTAATGCTACCCAACCTATATGCTTTCAAGGAAATGCCTGTCTCAGGCTTAAAGTCTGAACATATCTACCTATGAATGGATTCTTTTCCTGGTAAGAAATATGCTCCATTGTCCTCCATTTTATGTGCAGCTCCAAAATTAATGCCATTTTCTTATCTTTGCACTTCCTTGCCAAACTTCATGTTGAATTTTGATTTCAAACACTTTGTATGTTCATCTAGTTAAAAAGTTCTTAAAAACAAGAAAGGACAAAAACACTTTCTAGGAGTTTGTGAATTATCGTGAGTCAGTCAATTACCTCTCTACAATAGATGAAGAGTGCTGGATCAGGAAATATGGTGGTTTCTAAATACAGTTATCCTGAAAGGTTCTATGCTTAGCCAAAAGAGAATCAATTTGAAGTTATCTCATTCCTCAACTCCACACATTTAGCTGAACTCATTCTGTTAAAGGCAGATTATGATCACCAACATGGAAAAGTTTGGTTTCAGCTACCACAGCATTTATGTTTTGCAGCATAATTAGAATGCGTTCTTTTCTAAAAAGTAATAATGCCAGGTTGAATATTTACTAAAATATCTGCTTTGGCTTCATAATGGAGAATATTCTGGGATATAGTGATGAATAAACTGAGCTACCATGAACTGTGACAGTAAACTCTCCAGAATTTTGCACACTAGTGGAAACAGCAAATCAACACACTGGGAGTCTATGGTGAAAATAAAATAAAATAAAAGCTGGGAACTAAGAAATTAAATACATCATTCAAGCGGCAGCTCACAGTTCAATACAAGGTAGGGAAAAAGATAACACAGCCAATGTCTTAACAGAACTAGTCTCTAACCAATAAATAGTAACATACCATTCTATAGCATTTTGGAAATAATTTAGAAAGATGTTTTGGAATATATAAGAGCATGAACTTATCCCATCTTAAAAGTCTTTAAATTAGTGGTTTCCAGTTGCAATTGCAGCACTGGCGAACGTTCGGGGTGATCGCTCTGTCTGCTGTCTGGTTTTTCTCCCGCTGGGGGACCCTGAAAAGGGTCAAAAGTCACCTTAGAGGGACGACAAGTGTGAAAAGGACACCCGACTGATTGCGGGAGGGTGGCAGCCCTTCAGTTTGATCTGGGGCAGCTCTTCAGACCGACAGGGAAAAGATTGGCCATTAATATGGCCGGTCACTAAACTGCTACCAGCTGAGGCCAAAATTACCACCAAGCACAATGAAAGCACCGCGGAGGAATTGGGTGAGACCTTATCCTCTTTGTATCCCAAGTACTTTCCTGTAAAATCTTCTTGAAATTCCTTCTCCCCCTTTAACATGGCAGCGTTTGACTACCTTGGGGAAGTAAAGCCTTGAAAAGAACAACTAAAAAGACAACTTAAAAATAACTAAAAGAACAACTAAATAATTGGACTTGCACTTTTTTGATATTTGGGGTCTTAAAAAGTTCCTATTTCTATGGGGACCTATTACCTTATCTACTTGTTAAAAGTTGAAAAAGAATTTAAACTGGATAAAAGCCTAATTTGAATTTGAAAAAAGACTCTAAATACTATTGGGGACATCTTGTGGCAAAGCTTGGTACAGCAAGTGAATACCTTTGACTGAGAGACCTGCTTACATCCTAGACTTGTCCTTGGTACTATCTAAAAGAGATAAGCTGAAACAGCTGGGTGGTGAAAATAACTTTTGGAACAGTGGAGGTGAACATTTACTGACTCTTATTAAAAAATAGCCTCCACCAAAGGACTATCTATAACCATCCTAGAAATGGAGGAATATCACCAACAAATTTCAGCTAATTATAAGCTTACACTTGAAAACATTCTTGAAGCTACTGAGATAATGAAATCCAAACTGAAAGACAAAGGTGCCAGCTTAAACCTACAAAATGAAACCCTGACTCCAACTGAAGAACTTACAATCCAAAAAGCAACAGAAGAGGAAGAAATTAATATCAAGACAGAGGATTTTAAAGAACAACAAGTACAATCTACTGAGAACCTTGACAGCCAAACTCTGCCTGCAACTAAAGAACTTACAACCCAAAAAGCAACAGAAGTGGAAGAAAGCAATATTAAGATGGAGGGTGCTAAAGATCAACAAGTACAGCATATTGAAAACCTAGACAACCAAACAACAGTCACAACATTAGACATGACTTTTTACTTAAACCAGATGAAACCTGAGGAAGAAGAAGACCAGACTGAATTGAAGATAAATATACCAAATCAGACATGGAGATTTAAACTACTAGGGCAACAATTTAATGATTATAAATGGGCCAGTTCCTTTGGAAAACTGGTAACTAGATGTTCTCCTTTGATTCAGGTAACATGTACAAGAATGAAGGGAGATCCATCTGAGGATTTAAAGGCCCTGGTATGGAAGCCTGCTTGGCATAAAAAGAAAGCCAGAGTTAGATTTAAAAAATGGAATTTTTCGATTTATGATAGAAGAGCCTAAAGTCTCACTTAATGGGCTAAAGGGAGATTTTAAAAGGCACTAATTGTCTTAATATTTAGGATTTAGACTTATAAGGAACATGAAAATTAACTATTAGAACATAGTTTTGAATTATAATATGTAATATGGGCTGAGACAATAAAGGATAATTTATTAGTAAGTGGTGAGGTACTAGGATGAGAAATAGAAAATGTTTAGGAAATAAAATAAGAATGTATTTAAGTAAGTAATATGTGTATTTTAGATATGACAATTGTTATGTAGTAAAATAAAGGAAATTTGGGTTACCTGAAATCTAAATACTATGGATATTAAAGGTTAAATTGGAATACTGTAATTGAAAATTGAAAATTAGGTAAAATCTAAAAACAGGTCATGGATATGTATAAGTAAAAATATGTTGATAAATGTTTTAACTGAACATGCTATAAATAGAAATGCACTAGCTTAAATAAGATATAGTAAATATTAAGGGAAATAGAGAAGGAATTTTTGATGATGCAACCTGAGATATGTAGAAAATATTTTGTTATGGAACTATCAATCACCCAATCACCATGCTGCTTTCTAAATATTTAAATGTAAAACTGGAAAACCAATAAAATTTGTTTTTTTTTAAAAAAAAAGTTTTTAAATTAGCCATATCTTTTCCTTGAATAGCAATTACCATTTTAAATTCCTGGGAGGGCACTTGCTGCTTTAAAGGGTTGCAAACAGGCACTATATTTGCACTTCTGCCTTCTCTAAAACATTTAAAAATGCAAATCAGACACACAGTCTATTTGATGCACTGTATCAAATCTACAAGATGAAAGTATAATTTTAATAAAGGTTTTGTTTGCTATTACTAAATATTCTAGCAAATAAGGTTTTCCAGAACTTTCACCTAGTTTTTAGTGTGCCTGCTGAATCCAGTGGCACCTTCCTGCCAATGGAAGAAGCAATTAACAAAAATAACAAAAAAATGGAGAAGGGCATTATTTTGCACAACCAGATTTCACTCATCTGAACCAAAGTTTAAGACTTGAATTGACATTGGATTCTATCCTATTATGTCATTTAACTCCAACAGATCTATATCAGCATGAAAATGATGCCTGTAGATTTTCTTGAAAAACTATTATGTGTAATTGGCATTCAAAGCTGAAAATGATTTATGATAATTGAAACAAAAATTTTACCATAAGCTGTCAAATATCGGCTTTGTTGTATTCAATATACTTTTGCTGTGGAACTATTTTCAAGCGAGATATATGTTTATACACATATAACAATTGGATCTTCAATTTGAGGGTGAGGGGATTTGGGGAGTTAGATTGAAATGCTTTCTGTTTGAAGTGTTCATAGGTTTCTTGATAAACTTGTTTTTCCTTAAAACTGAATTGTGTTGCTGTTAAAGCTCTGGGAAAGTTTATACTAAACTAAGTCCAAAAAATGAATCCTTTTGCATGTTGGCATGTTATACAGGATTTTTCTCATATTAAACATATTGTAACATATTGCAAAAATGATCTAAAAAAATACAGATCTGTATCTGCATTTGGGCAAAAGGGAGACAAAACACCGGAAGGATAAAATCTGAGAACTCTGGAAGCACAATTAACCGTTATTCAATGTTTGATTTCATTCAATGGTTTCAGGCAGAGGATAATAATACTTTTTAAAATCCACTGAAATCAACAACAACAACAACAACTTTATTGATTATCCCTTGGGCCATATCAAAGTGCAAAGTTCCAGCAACAAACCGTCACCAAAACTTGATAAAAGCAATCCAAAATGGAATTTGATAAAATACAATTTAAAATGGAATTAAAATAAAATGCAATTTAAGATGAAATAGTAATAAAATACAAATTTAAGATATAGATAAAATATGATAACATTATATTTCGGAGTCACCCTTGCAGTCTACCCCAATCAGTCCCACATATGCAGATCTTAACCGGATCATTTTGTTTAAATACTGTGCTACGTTAAATGTTATTTTCAAGTTCTGACCGGACATAAGATAAGTTATTTTGATATGGGGATCCCAATGGGTCATTCGTTTGGTATATAGACCAAGATACCTGTCTCTCACCCTCTTATACAGACAACAGTCAAACAGGATGTGAGCCAGGTCCTCTACCTCTGCCGCTCCGCAAATGCAGAGACGCTCATTGTACGGTATAGCATGAAATCTCCCATATCTGACCATTGTGTCAAGCTGTTCGAATCTCGCTCTCGTAAATATCTCCCTAAGATGTTTTGGGAGTTGTGACTTCAAATAACTGTCCACTTGAAAAGTACATTTGTATTTACTCAGCCATTTCAAGTTACCCACCTTACTAAGGATAGCTATATCAGTTTGTGCTTCTATATCCTTAATTCTTTGGGCAACTCTTTTTTTAGATTGTTCTCCTGTTACGCAAGAAACAGGAAGGCCACCGCTTCTTACAAAATTTGTTAGTTTGGTGATCCAGGAGATTTGTGATTGTAGTTTTATTTGCTCTAGTAGGCATAATTTGGGGAGTCTATCAGTCTCCATTTCATTAACTTTGCACCAGTAGTTATAAGCTCTAATTTTAGATAATGCCTGAATTGTATGAATTCCCAATTCAGCTCTAACTGCTGCAGCAGATGTTCTTGGATCTACACCCAAAATACATCTCAGATGCTGGGACACTGAAATCAATATGTTAAGCATATCTAAATACATGACTAAAAAGTAGTAAAAGTAGCTGATAGATCCCCTGCTCTGTCTTGAATCTAGAACTGGAGTTCACCAGGACATTTTTGTACAATTCCCCTTTCTGTGATATCAGCATTTTTTTCATCCACACTATACATTTTTTCCCCTTATGGCACAATAGGACAGCAATAATGGAAGTGAATCTAGCTTTATAGGGATAGTAATTCAAAAAAGTTAAGTTATATGTAAATGGAAATGACTGATTTATTTGTAAATAAATCATATAAAGCATTGATAGCACACCACAGTTACAGCTAGTATGCTTGAGTAAATTATGATTTATAGTGGCCTGTCAGCATTAAAATTTAAAAAAAGGGGGGGGGGAGAGATTATACTATTACATTACAGGGAGGCAGACAGGAGGCGACAGAACAGCTGTGATTGTGTCAGAATTATACCTTGTACCCAGAGTAGACTGAGCCAGGACATTTGTGTCATAGTCCAAAGGCTCCTGGAAGATGAAAACATTGTGACATGGAAGAGCTCCGTTCATTGACTCAAAAGTAATTCTTTAATCTTCTCAATTTATATGTGGTAGGGAGATAGGGAAATGCCTACATTTGTCTTTCTCTTTTTTCAGGAGTTCAGTTTTAATAATTTTTGGAACCATCAGAATGGCCTGTTTGACAAATAAGTCAATGTGGAAGCCAGATTTACTTAACAACTGTGCTGCTAACTTAACAATTGTGGCAAGAAAGATCATAAAATGAGATAAAATTCACTTAAAAATTGTCTTGCTTACAATGGAAATTTGGGGCAATTGTCCTCATAAGTAGAGAACTACCTGTATAGTATATTTCAATGGTGAAAACATGTAAATATACAGTATATTATAAATTGCATATTTAATATGTTCTGTTCTCATAAATTCAACATAGGATTCTGAACCAAAGACAGCATTCATAAAGGTGTAATAAATCTTATTTTGAGGGGAAAAACTACTCTACCTCAGGACAAGTGATGTTTTATTATGCTTTACAGTCATCCACAGGCATTCAGCACAGACATAAATAGAGCCTCCTGGAAAAGCAGACTGACCATTATATTTTGATAATTCCATCATCAACCTTTTGGACTTGTGATTGAAACAAACCCTCAGGTCTTGTTTATACTAAAATAAATTTGTACAATCGATTTTGCTGTATTCAGACAAATAAACATTCAACTTGTGGAGGTAGTTATAAATGAGGACTCAGAAATATGAACTCAAATATCAAATAACTGGTTTTTTATGAAGCAGAAAAGTTAACTAATAATCTATAAAAGCCTTTTTCTAAACAAACAGAAGAAAATAGTGAAACTAGAAATATCCCCATGCCTTATATAGCACCTAACTAAGCTCACTCATCAGCACCTATATAGCACCTAACTATTCACCCTTCAAAATCTAGGTATCAGAAGAAAACCATCACATTTATTTACATTATTACTGTCCCTCTCTCAAAATATTTCAAATATCAGAAACTTTTTCCTGTAGTGTTTCTAAAACAAAAGCAGGGAGGAAGCTGAGGGAATCTTTTGTTTTCACTTTGATGAGCAGAGCAGCAGGAGAAACCCGAAATGCTTTACAGTCATCTACAGCAGTCAGTCAGTCATCTCTTAGCGCAGTATGTTTAGTAACTATTTGGTTTCATAGTATTTATTTGGATGACTCATGCAAAAGACACATCTCTTTTGAAAACAGTGTTATGATGTTTTCAGAATTCTGCTACTAATATATTTTTCACTGTGCCTCAGGTGTGGTTACTGGAAATTGACAAAGGCAACATCCCCATACAGTATGCAGTTAACCATGATTCAGTCATGCTTTGTCAATGCCAATTTTCTTCCTTGACTCCAAATATTGCCCTCATCTGATTCCCTGAGTGAAGTTGTCTTGAGATATCCTTAAGTGTACCAGTATCATGTTGCTGTCTTACTCTGGCAGCGTCTAACAGCCCTAAGATAGATGCATCCTCACCACCCATTACCTTGGAAACAAAGTCAGATGATCAGTAGTGGATGTGATCAGAGAAGTGTCTCTTGGAGGTTTCAAACTTCAAGCTGTGGGGTACGGCATTTCCTCTCTTATCCTTGACCAGCCCCCTTTGTCATTTTTCTGCTTTTTCTCCTTACAGATTACAGAGTTTTATTTCACCAACTTCAGATAGTGTTCTCATTTTGTAGTGTTTAGTCTAAATGGAACTGGGCAATATGAACACATCCTGCCAATTTGGTAACTCCTTGTTCATTCCTGGCCTTAATTAAAGGTGCTGTTTTGACCTATAAAGTCCTTTGCAATTTTTAAATAAAAGCAGTGACTGATGACTTTCAATAAATACAATAATAATAATAATAATAATAATAATAATAATAATAATAATAATAATAATTAATAATAATAATAATAATAATAATAATAATAATAATAATAATAATAATAATAATCCCTATACCATTTCAGACAAATGGCTGTCCAGTCTCTTTTTAAAAACTTCCAGTGTTGGAGCATTCACCACTTCTGGAGGCAGGTTGTTCCACTGGTTAGTTGTTCTAACTGTGAGGAAGTTTCTCCTTAGTTCTAGGTTGCTTCTCTCCTTGATTAGTTTCCATCCATTGCTTCTTGTCCTGCTTTCAGGTGCTTTGGAGAATAGCTTGGCTCCCTCTTCTTTGTGGCGGCCCCTGAGATATTGGAACACTGCTATCATGTCACCCCTCACTCTTCTCTTCATTAAACTACACATACCCAATTCCAGCAACCGTTTCCTATATGTTTTAGCCTCCAGTCCCCCAATCATCTTTGTTGCTCTTCTCTGTACTCTTTCTAGAGTCTTGACATCTTTTTTACATCATGGTGACCAAAACTGGATGCAGTATTCCAGGTGTGGCCTTACCAAAGCATTGTAAAGTGGTATTAGTACTTCACGTGATCTTGATTCTATCCCTCTGTTAATGCAGCCTAGCACTGTGTTGGCTTTTCTGGTAACTGTAGCACACTGCTGGCTCATATTTAAGTGATTGTCCACTAGGACTCTGAGATCCCTCTCACAGTTACTACTATCGAGCAAGATACCACCTATACTATACCTGTGCATTTGATTTTTCCTGCCTAAATGTAGAACCTTACTTTTTTCACAATTGAATTTCATTTTGTTAGATAGCGCCCAGTGTTCAAGTCTCTCCAGATCTGCCTATCTTCTGGAGTGTTGGCTATTCCTGCCAGCTTGGTGTCATCTGCAAATTTGATGAGTTCCCCATCTATCCCCTCATCCAAATCGTTGATGAAGATGTTGAAGAGCACTGGGCCCAGAACAGAGCCCTGGGGCACCCCACTACACACTTCCTTCCATGTAGATGCAGTTCCATTGAGGACCACACGCTGAGTACGGCCTGTCAGCCAGCTACGAATCCATCTGGTGGTGATGCTATCTAACCCACATTTTTCTATCTTATCAAGTAGTAGGTTGTGATCTACTTTATCAAATGCCTTACTGAAGTCCAAGTAAATTATATCTACAGCATTCCTCTGGTCCACTAGTTTTGTCACTTGGTCAAAGAATGTAATAAGGTTTGTCTGGCACGATCTGTTTTTGACAAACCCACGTTGGCTTTTAGTGATAACTTTGTTCGCATCAAGGTGTTCGCTGATTTGTTGTTTGATTATCTTTTCCAGAATCTTCCCAGGTATTGAGGTCAGGCTGATAAGTCTGTAGTTTCCTGGATCTATTTTTTCCCTTTTTTGAATATGGGAACTACATCAGCTCTCTTCCAGTCCTCTGGTAGTTCCCCAGTGCTCCAGGATCTTTGAAAAATATATTTCAGTGGTTCTGAGATCACGTCTGCCAGTTCCTTGAGAACCTTGGGGTGTAATCCATCTGGTCTTGGTGATTTGAACTCGTCTAGGCTGGACAGGTGCTCACTTACCATTTTCTTGCCTATCTTAACTTGTGTTTCTATTCTGTTTTTTATGGCACTGTTTTTGGTAGGTTGGACTGTTTTTTCCCTTTGTGTAAAGACAGATGCAAAAAACGAGTTAAATAGTTCTGCTTTCTCCCTGTTGCTTGTCACCTTCTTGCCACTTTCCCCCACTAATGGACCAATCATTTCCTTAACTTTTTTCGTGTTTCTTATATGTTGAAAGAAGCTTTTTTTTGTTGTTTTTGACTTTGGTCTCAAGCCTTAGTTCATTTTGAGCCTTAGCTTCCCTCACTTCATCTTTGCAGGCACGGGCTGTTTGCTGATATTCTGCCTTAGTTATGTGCCCCTCTTTCCACTTCTTATACTTGAGTATGTTCATTTTACCTCTTTAAAAACTTATGAAAAATCTGTTCTTCCTCATGCATCTTGCCTCAGTATGTATTGGGTTACTTATTAAAATGAGACATGTGTTATTGAAATCAAAGTCAATATCTTCAGAGTACAGAAATACAGCCCAAATATTTAGTATTTAAATAGTTATGCTTGCCAGAAATTTATGGGATAAATATAGCTAAAAATAATCTTGTCAAAATTTAGTATTGTGTCTGTGTTTCAGAAGAGAAGATAGCATACTACTGTAACTATCCTAGGTTTTGAATTTCTCAAAATAAGGAACCATCTTATTTCTAATGTGTGGAGAATTGCAATCCTAACAGTATTAAGAGGCTAAAAAAGGATAACAAAAATAAATATATTTTGGAGTGATTTCACTTACTACGGGAAAAAAGTGAATATGTTCCAAACATCAAATGTCCAAGTAATTCCTGAAATATATTTTTAAAATCCATATATTTAGCTAACTTCCCCAAAAGACTCTAACAGGTCAAGGTAAGTTTTTAACTTATAAGGAATATCTTGATTATTTTAAGGCATAGTTTTGACTATCTTCCTCTCTCTCAGCAACGTTTATGGAAGGGTCTTATTTTAATATAGAAAATACAATAGATCCTATTGTTTTAAATGCATTTTTTCCCAATCAAGTGCTTTATTTATATTTTTGCAGCTATAGTCTAATACATCTGGAGAGCACTAGATTAAGAATATCTCCCTATGTCCATAGATGGACATATGATGAGCTACATATATTTAGGACTAATAGCCAGCAAAATTCTTGCCCTCAATAAAGAGTTAAATTCCAGTCAATGAACTATAAAGGGTATGTAAGTATTGCTACTTGAAGTTGAATCAATGCTGTATCACTACCTGTTCAAATGTTTTGGCTAAAGCCTTCAAGACTGCCCTAATCTATCTTTCTTTTATTGTTAAGTATACATCACCCCACTCATATGTCTTTAGTCTTTCATCTTTATTCTCTCTTGATCCTTTGGCATTTTTTCTTTTCTTTTTGTTTTTCTTTTCCCAATACTTACCATAATAGGCTTTTTCAACTCTCCATTCTAAGTTTGGCTTATTTCTACTTGGCTTCACACACACTGACTAATTGGAGTAAAGGGGAATGCAAAAGTTACTGTGCTTCTTTAGGTAGTGATTAACAGAAATTTCTTTACCAATTCTTGTTCAATTTTATAAAACAGAATCTGTTTCAGGAATTCTTTCAAAGGTGGTAATGGCATTCAGTTGGAGTTGGTCAAGGTCAGCATTCAATGAATGTATAAATAAAATAATTCAGTTTCAAAACTAAGGTACATCTGAGAATGCCCCCTCTTTCACTCTATGATAATCTTTTGAAGAGTTTACACCTTTTCTGGTTTACATGTTGCAATTAAATGCCAAGCAAAGACACAGAAGAGAATCTGCCCTATTGGCTCTGGAACAGAGTATTAATCATTACTAAGTAGTTGAGTTTTGTCCCTGAGAAACTGATTTTTTTTTCTTTTCTTTGGAGAAATGTGGAAATATCATCCACCCAATTTCTCAGCAAACAACTTTTAAAGAGAATCTCAAAGGGTAACTGGGCCTTCAGTATGAAGCCACTAAGTAGGTATTGCGTCTTGAATATTAGAGAGGGCTAGTGTAAAGATACTTATTTATTTTATTTACAAGTTGTTCATTTGCTTTAAAACATGTCATATCTGAGGAAAAAAAGAGGAAGGATAATTAAAATATATATTTCATTTGAGATGAAGTTTCATCTGGCAATAGCAAATGAATAACATTTGATACATTATATCTATGTATTTAGCTGTTTGAAAGATTAATAGTGAGTCAGTTTTATAAAACTCCAGTTGAATTTGGCTTGGTTCTGATGAACACTATTTTACCATCTTTTGGTCATAGAGACAAATGATGACAAGTCTACTATTATAGTAAAATAGAGGAGAACACAGAAGGAACAATGAGAATTAGTTTTGTCAATTTTCTAAATCAGTGAATAATCAAGCAGACAGTATGTATATAATTTATACAGTCATGGCCGAAATTGTTGGCACCCCAGAAATTTTTCCAGAAAATCAAGTATTTCTCACAGAAAAGTACTGCAGGAACACATGTTTTGCTATACACAGGTTTATTCCCTTTGTGTGTATTGGAACACAACAAAAAAGGGAGGAAAAAAAGCAAATTGGAGATAATGTCAAACAAAACTCCAAAAATGGGCCAGACAAAATTATTGGCACCCTTTCAAAATTGTGGGTAAACAAGATTGTTTCAAGCATGTGATGCTCCTTTAAACTCACCTGGGGCAAGTAACAGGTGTGGGCAATATAAAAATCACACCTGAAAGCAGATAAAAAGGAGAGAAGTTCACTTAGTCTTTGCATTGTGTGCCTGTGTGTGCCACGCTAAGTGTGGACAACAGAAAGAGGAGAAGAGAACTGTCTGAGGACTTGAGAACCAAAATTGTGGACAAATATGAACAATCTCAAGGTTACAAGTCCATCTCCAGAGATCTAGATTTGCCTTTGTCCACAGTGCGCAACATTATCAAGAAGTTTGCAACCCATGGCACTGTAGCGAATCTCCCTGGTCATGGACAGAAGAGAAAAATTGATGAAAGGTTGCAACACAGGATAGTCTGGATGGTGGATAAGCAGCCCCAAACAAGTTCCAAAGGAATGCAAGCTGTCCTGCAGGCTCAGGGAGCATCAGTGTCAGCGCAAACTATCCGATGAAATGAAATGAAACGCTATGGCAGGAGACCCAGGAGGACCCCACTGCTGACACAGAGACATAAAAAAGCAAGATTACAGTTTGCCAAAATGTACTTGAGTAAGCCAAAATCCTTCTGGGAAAATGTCTTGTGGACAGATGAGACCGAGATAGAGCTTTTTGGTAAAGCACATCATTCTACTGTTTACCGAAAATGAAATGAGGCCTACAAAGAAAAGAACACAGTACCTACAGTGAAATATGGTGGAAGTTCAATCATGTTTTGGGGTTGTTTTGCTGCCTCTGGCACTGGGTGCTTTGAATGTGTGCAAGGCATCATGAAATCTGAGGATTACCAAAGGATTTTGGGTCGCACTGTAGAGCCCAGTGTCAGAAAGCTGGGTTTGCGTCCGAGATCTTGGGTCTTCCAGCAGGACAATGACCCCAAACATACGTCAAAAAGCACCCAGAAATGGATGGCAACAAAGCGCTGGAGAGTTCTGAAGTGGCCAGCAATGAGTCCAGATCTGAATCCCATTGAACACCTGTGGAGAGATCTTAAAATTGCTGTTGGGAAAAGGCGCCCTTCCTATAAGAGAGACCTGGAGCAGTTTGCAAAGAAAGAGTGGTCCAAAATTCCAGGTGAGAGGTGTAAGAAGCTTATTGATGGTTATAGGAAGCGACTGATTTCAGTTATTTTTTTCAAAGGGTGTGCAACCAAATATTAAGTTAAGGGTGCCAATAATTTTGTCCGGCCCATTTTTGGAGTTTTGTTTGACATTATCTCCAATTTGCTTTTTTCCCTCCCTTTTTTTGTTGTGTTCCAATACACACAAAGGGAATAAACCTGTGTATAGCAAAACATGTGTTCCTGCAATACTTTTCTGTGAGAAATACTTGATTTTCTGGAAAAATTTCTGGGGTGCCAACAATTTCGGCCATGACTGTATATACATGTATGGTACCATGTTCTGTGCATAATTACATTTGCTATTCAGTCCACAATGTACTCATCTGTCAAAAAAATGATGGAGGATATATTTAGGGATTATGCACCAAGACACGCAATGCATGACTCAACAAGGTAAAAAAGCTAAATCCACATAGATTTTTGTGTTCAATGAGACTTAAAAAAAAACAGATTATCAAGCTTTTGGTAAGCCATAGTATAATCTATATTCAGTATATCACATATTTTGCAAAACTGTAAAAGAACCACGATAAAGACATGGAAAAATGTGAGAAGATCAAAGTCTATTAGCAAGTAGACTTTGCTAATCTTGAGACACTAACTTTTGAATAAGAGACAGATGTACTGTAGAAGTCTAAAAGGTGTAGCTAAGAAGTTCAACTTAATACATTCCCACAAACATTTGCCAAGCTAAAGTAGGTCTCATTTATATATATATATCTTGTTATACAAATATTATAGATGTGTATGAGGTTTAAAAAACTAAAATTTAAACTCCAGTCCCCAGTTTAAAATGTGACACTATCAAAGCAGCTCGTAAATTTACAATCCAGCCTGTTTACTGGGCTCATTCCCACTTGAAGCATATAGTCTCATCTGGGGAATGCTGCATATTATTAGAGCAGTGATGCTCTCAAGTATAACTATTTAAGAATACACAACTCAGTATCAACGTATGCAAGTGTTTCATGGCTTTATAAAGATCATGAGTCAAAACACATCCTGCTGGTATATTGTCAGTTTTATTATATTCGCTAATCCTGTTTCATAGCAGTTTTAGAATATATACTTTTTGACAATGCATGGGTATTTTATTACTAATGTCTGCTCTTAGGTATTTAAGACCAGCCTGAGGGCCAAGCTTTGAACGGATGATCATGTTTAGTTGCAGGCCTTGAAAAGCTTCATATGTTGATCCTGACAGGTTAGGGATACCAGTTATGGCATTCAAGAATCTGGATGATCACTAAATGATCACTATATATGAAGTAGTTTCCAAACTAGGCGATCTAACAATAGTGAACATCTATAAACCACCTCTAACAGCATGTGCTGAAAATCAAGCCACACCCAACAATCTATGCAGGCAACTTCAATAGCCCTCACATTAATTAGAAATACCATTCCATCTCTATTCCTGACAAACAATTCTAATCTATTCATTAAGGAATTCTATTATTCTTTGCCAGCTTTTCCTTTTTTGCTACCTGAAATTTGCTAGAGACATTCTTATAGCTTTCATTTTAGCTCCAACTTTCATTTAATTCAGACTTAAAAGCTAAACGCTATGGGCATTTTAAGAAGCAAATTTTAAACCATAAATTTTATTGATGCATATTGCCTCAGGAAAAATCTTACTACTACACTTGATCATAAAAAGCTTGGGAGAAAATTGTTTACATGGTTAAAAATGAAATGAAGCTTCTCCAAGTAAACACTCTCTTAAAAAGTGAGTCATGTTGCAACATGCAGCAAACTAGAATTATAACATTAGGGTTACTTTGTTATCATCTAGGTAGTCATCCATATTTTCCAAGTTCAAGATATGGTAATCCTAATGAAAGGAAAGAGACATAATAAAACCAGAGCAAATCATTTCAAATATACCCGTAGAGCTAAATGATATCCTTATTATTAATTCCATGTTAGTTTAAGAATGTTGCCCAAGTAAGTACTGGATAATTGTTTCAACACCGCATATGCTGCCAGTAGGCTTGGTGTATAAGGCTAAACCATTCTGCCACAAGTACGGCCAGCAGAAATGACAAGAGTGACAGTCCTAGAAAATTGGAGGGCAATGTTGTGATTCAGGGTCAGCCTGTGGGTTCGGCAGTTGGGTCGGACGACTCAGAGGAGGAGGAGGGGGGTGTTGAAGACCTTGCTGAGGGGGTTGAAGATCTTGCTGATGAGAGCCCTCAGCCAGGCCCCTCCCACTTGGTCACCACGGAGACCCAGCTGTGTGAGCCTGACAGCATGGATGAAGATGACCCACAGCTGTTCAAGGACGCCCGACGCAGGTAGCAGTCAATTAGGAGTAAACAGAGGAAGGCAATGGGGCTCCTCGGAAGGAGGCAGAGAGAAGCCACACCCTGAACTCTATATAAGGGGAATGTGTGGGAGGGCTGGTTTGCTGAAGGCAACCGCTTGGATAGTTCCTGTTTCTTAAAGCTCCTGTTTCTTGGTTTGTCTTGTTCCGTTTGTTTTTGTAGCTATAAATTTGGCAGGCGTAATTCCAGCCTCTTGCCTTCTTGTAAAAGGGGTTGTCCCTGCCTTTTCTGCAGGGCCGGTAGCAGGCTGGTACAGAACAGGCAATCAGGTGGTAAAAGATAGGGTAGATCTTTTGTAGCCTTTTGTGAAAATAGAGAAATTGACCGAAAGATGAATATCCTACATACTGATTATACAGCACATCTGTATAACAAAAATCCAGAAGACCGTTAGATGGCAAGAAAGAGTTATGCATTTTCTATATCACCTTGCTACTAACTAGTGGTCTGTTCTGAACCAGCCCTCTTCTATCAAACCCCTATTCAAAAGAAGAGACTGGAGAGCGTCCAAGGCTAAAAGGCTTCTGCCAAGATTTAATTACGCAGTTAACAAAAACACTAGAGCTTGTCTTCTCAAGCGGAAAAGTTGCTTTCAGCAACCAGCCCCTCCCCAAACACTCCTTTTATAGAGAGCTCAGGGCGTGGTCTCCCTGTGCCTCCTCCCGAGGAGTCCCATAGCCTTTCTTTGTTTGTTCCTGCTTGACTGCCTCCTGCGTCGGGCGTCCTTGAACAGGGCCAGCTGTGGGTCATCATCCTCCGCACTCTCGGGCTCACGCAGCTGAGAAGAGGTCCCCGGCTGAGGACTCTGCAAAGCCTCCAAACCATCATCAGCCGGTTCGTCTCCCTCCTCCCCCTCATCTGAGTCCTCCGATACATCGGACCCGGCTGTCGGACCCACAGGCTGGCCCTGAGTCACAACACGGTCATTCAAATGTTTACAGCCCATCTCTGGCAGCTCTACCTAGAGAGGATGAAGTTGGAAATAACCTAGATTCAAATGCTATGCTCTATATTCTATTTTCCTTCCGTCAGGACCTGGGTAAGGGCACAGTGGGAAAAAACAGTAACAGCCCTATACGACCTAAAAAGCAGTTGTGCTAATACAACAAAAGGCCATTCAGTAAGAATTCTTTATTTCTCTTCTTAAGAACATTCTTTCCTTTTCCTTGCTGTTTTAATCTCACTCAGTATGTGGTGTTTCTTGAAATACAGATTATAAAAAGAACACAAGAGTGTGCACGGGCTCACACATACACTCATAGAAACAATAATATATCCTCTTAAGATGGTAAACCTAAATAAGCTATGCTTTAGAAAATCAGCAGCACTGGAGGTCTTTCCTATGGCTGCAAGCAGTTTCTTCATTGCTAGAAAAAGAAAATTTTAGTTCCAATAGGACTAGATTGTAGCCTTTAAAAAACTTCTAACATATTCAAAGTCTGTTAAATTCTCAGAGAACAACGGCTACTTTTCACAAAAGCAGTCCTAATGAAAAAAAAATCACGGCCAAAATCTTCTGTGTTAATAAATCTAAATGGTAAACACGGAGAACCTTCTGATCATACTGACACAATAAGAACAAGAACAACAGACTGTATGGCTAGTCATTTTTTGATTCAATCCTTTAGATAAAACAATTGGACATTCTTCTACTGCTATTGTACTGCTTTGATTTTAGGGCTACTTGCATAAAAGAGTAATCATGAACATGCTGAATATGCCAAGGAATATTGTCAGGACCCACTTCAAAACCTCATCCCGAGAAAGCAGAACTCATGGAAGTGGATTCTTCCAAAAGGAAATTTTATTAGGAGAAGCTGATAGCAGGCATACCAGACAGGATCTGAAGATTTCCCACGCAGATCAATAGGCTAAAGTGTCCCAAGCAAAACCCCTCCCTATAGTTCGTCTAGTTGGTTCAAATCGGCCAATCCCCAGGTTTTATGTCCATTGTGGGAAATAGGAGATAACATTAGGCTGGCTCCAGTTGTAGCAGTGATGTTTAGGCGGCTCTTCGCACCTTGTCCTGGGAGCGCATAGATAAACCAGTTGCTGGAGTTTACATTCCTTTCTTCCTTCCCCCTCTACTAGCTGACATCAAGGGAGCAGAAAGTTCAGAGAGAAATAATGCAGGAAAGCAAAGTGTTATATTGTAGCGATAGAGGAAGTCAAGGCAATAACCCACAAGCACTCCCCCTTCCCCAATAGGAGTATGGCAGGAAGAGAAGAGAGTGAGAATTGGGTCAGGAGAAAAATAGGAACGTGAAATAGGAAAGCAATATAGATACGGGTTCTGACAAATATATTTTAATTTGGTCACTGCATATGGTAAAAAATAGATGATCTTCTGATACATGATATATTACTGACTAACAAAGTAAAGTCTTTTGTGTAATTTTTTGAAATGATTTTGTTCTAAATGTTCTTTGGGTTCTATCCAGAGCTTCTCAAGAATAATTATAATTATTTTTTTATCCTGGGCTTCGCATTAAAGCAAGATTATTAAAAGAAGTCACACTACTGCTCTTTAATTTATTCTTTAGAATCCTTCAACATTTGACAAGATTAAATGCATGCTGGGTTTGACACTATTGTAAAGGGCGGCATCTAGATACAATTCTTAAGGAAGTATTATTGAAGATTTCATTAACGTAAACATTTTTAATGTTCACTGAAAAAGCTCAGGGTACATAGAAAGAAAATAAATTGAAAATCATGGCAGACACAGAAAAAACTAGACTGTGGGGTCCTTCATTCTCTATGATCTTGGTGGTTTTCTTGCAGATGTTTCATTACCAAACTAGGGAACATCCTCAGTGTTTTCATTGTCATCATCATCATCATCACCACCACCACCATCTAGATTATTTCTCTACTATCTGATTGTGTACACACAAATAATTAATTCAATCTTTCAATCATTCATAGATGCGTATGCCAAAGACTATAAATAATTTAGCATACATCTAGCACACTATTAAACTATTTCACATCAGACTGCAACAAACAATTTTCCCACATTACTGTTTTGCAAACCCTTTATTTCTACATAATTTTCTACTTTGTCTTTGCACATCCTTGAGTATCACATTCATTTGGAAAAATAGCAACACTTTGATCAATTGATGAAATAAAGATTTGCTTTTTGGCCTCATCATCAGTAAAAATACCTGTGAGCAAATAAGCCTTATGGTTTCTCATGATATTTTTCTCCCGTGGCTCAGATTTACCATGAAGTCAAATAAGCTAAATTAACAAGATATTCTACTTGCAGGGTTTATAAAATATTTCCCATACTCTTCTCTGGAATTTAGAACAGATATTTCATGTCTAGATGCTATAAATATATTTTAGATTTATTTGCACAAAACTCCCAAAATAATCCTTTCAATTTTTTTTATTTAGCACTGCGGACATAAATAAAAAAAAACAGTGGAATCATGTATTGGGCAGAAGATAGTGTGTTTGATTTTGGTATAATATAATATGAATCAAACTCATTGTGGCTTTGTCAGCAAATCATAGTTAAATCTTGTATGGTCCCAAATTGTCCTGAGCCAGTCAGAAGACTTGGATCTAAATTAGAGGTATTAGTATAAATTCCAATTGCTCCACAGGCAGTGCGTCTAGTGAAAAAACAGATACTATCAAACCTGCTAAATGCCTATTATTAAACATTCCTCTTAAGTTACAGAATTTTTTTTGTAACATGTGATTTAGGTGGTAGTAGTTTGTTCTTTTGGATTAAGTCTGTGAGTAATGAACACGTTTTCTCTTTCAAACTGTACAGCCTCAAGAGTCTCTTATTACAGCCATATTTAGCCCAGCTAAACATTCTATTTCCATTCTAGTCACACAGAGACCTGTATGTTTCTGCTGAGCACTGCTGTATTATCTAAGAACATCTCAGCATTATGTTGCCATTATTATGGATTCTTTGATTTACAAAGTAGGAAAATATTTCACAAGGTAGAATAATTTAAGAAGCATGAAAAACAGAAATGTCTTCCTATACTTTATCATTGCTACAGCAGTTTACCTTGGATTTGGATATGATTCCAAATTTCTCCAATTTGTAACAATTTTGTATGATAGCATCATAGTTGTATAAATCAATACATTGAACTAAGATGTAAACTAAGATTTATCTGTCATCCACCACAACATTATTATTTGTTAAAGCTCCTATGATAGAGAGAAGGAAATCTGAGGTGTGGCCGATCAAATGAAGCACTAAGAATTGCTGTTGGTCTCAGAGGGTGAGGTTAAGAAATAGGTGGCTACTTGAGACAAACTCTTGACTACTATGCCGTTTGGACTGTCCATAGTAACAACTTATAGATCTTTTGAGGACATTCTGCTTTTTGCTTTGATTCCATCTGTCCAGCTTATTTACTGTCATTTCCCAACTTTGAAAAGAAATGTATGGAAATAATTCACAAGGCACTTTATTTGGAAGCTAAGTTTTTCTTTTAACCTGGTCCTTAAAATGACTTTACCATTTGATGCAGTAACTTGAATTCATACAAAGGTTTTCTCAGCCTCTGATCCTCATCCAGAAGAACGTTTGCCTGGACAACTGGCAAAGGAAAGTGGCCTATCTATCTATGCTCAGGCTTCAAGCATCTGCTTTGTAGGTCTGAGAAATGGATCCACAATAATCTGCACAGACTTGCTAAATGTACATTTAATCCTCTGATTTTAATATCACCAAAACGTAATGGTCAGATTAGGCTTAAAAGTGCTTAATGGTCCAAGTATGCTTTTCTAAAATCTAGAGAGTAGTTAATTTTTAAAAAAATGTTTTTATTATATATTACAGCATATAGATCTCACAATCAGTCCTAATATGATTTGTAGGTTTTGCTTTGATGTAATTGTATGAATAAAAACTGTGATTTATAAAACAGAGTTTATACATTGGATGAATTCACAGCAGGTAAGATTCTTTCATGATTTTTGAAAACTATGATATATCCTGATTAAAAGGTTTGGTGTTATTTTGGGTTCCTTCAAGTCAGTTTTTTTTACCCTGTTGGCTCCCTGGACAAGTTCCTACAATTCTCTTGTCAAGGTTTTTCGGACGTTGTGCACCAGTGCCTGCTTCCTAGGGCTGAGAGAGAGTGATTGGCCCAAGATCACCCACCTTGCTTCAGGACTAAGACAGGACTAGAACTCATAGTCTCTAATTTCTAGCCTGGTACCATAATCACTACATTCAACTGGCTCTATTAAAGTTTAGAAATAGTTTTTCCCCTCTATTAGATAAATAGATAAAATGATGTAAAATTGTGCCATCTGTTTTTAGCAGTCATGATCAAAAGAGTTTCCAAGAACCACTCAGTTGGATCATGGGGGCTGCATGACTCTTTATTGCAATCTGCCAAGCCCCGGTTTATGTTGATGCATATTCCATGAACTTAGCCAACAATGTTTATTCAACAAACCATGGGATTAAACTAAAAATGGTTTATTATAATATGTCAACCAAACTAATCTTTTTAAATAATTATTTTTCAGTAGGGAGTCATTTCAAGGCATTTTTAGTTTTGTAGTAATGTGTTTGTTATGAATCAATGCTGCTAAACTAATTCAAGGACGAATGAGTTAAATATTAGCACAAGCAAGGACAAAATAGTCAGCTGGCAAGATGAGCTGTAATAAAATTGTGGAGGTTTACATACACATTCATTTCTCTGTTTAATGGAATGATGAAAAATTGTGCCATCTGTTTTTAGCAATCATGGTCAAATGATTCTAAGAAAGATCATTTGTAGGTTTGGCAGTAATTGTCGTCAGTAGGCTGATGATATTATTATATTTCTCATTTTCTGATATTTTGGATCCCTGAGAGCATTTATTTAGTGTGAGATAATGTGGGCAATATTAAGTTATTTCTTACTTCAGAATCAGAAAGAAACCTTAAGAATAGAGAAATTCAGTGTTGCAGACCTCTTGAATCCAGCTTTGGTGCTGGACCATTATATACTATCAGTGGCATGAAGGCCTTTACCAGTTTTGATATTAAATCTTCAAACTCTGTCCCTAGCAGAGAAAAGAAACATGGCTTTGAATAACTCAAAACTGATAATCTCAAGTTAGACTACTGTAATGTGCACTTTATAAGATAGCCCTTGAAATTGGCTTCAGTTGATAAAATGGCAGCACAAGTGGTATCCCCGGAACATAATCCTTATGTTGAAACAATTTCACAAATTGCTAGCTATTTTCTGAGCATAAATTAGGTTGCTCATATGACTCCTTACAGGATTGTAAAACTAAGATCCAGAAATCCCCACACTTGGAACCTAATGCTTTTTGGAAGCCTAACCAGGAATCTAAGGTTAGTTTGTTTTCTCCAAGGCTCAGCTCATGTTATGGAACAAGTTATGCTTGAATCAATGGAAAACCTTCTTTTTCCAAATGTAGAAGATTCAAAATATATTTCCTTACCAGAACTTTCAAGTATTATTTATTTTAACATTTTAGTTGTAATAATATCTTTTAAATAACATTTTGCACTTTGCATTGATTGCATTCTACCACTGTATTGATATTTCTCCAAGTTATTTTGTAGAAGAGACAGGGCAGGATGCAAATACTCTGAAATGCCTAAATTGCATAACAAATTACATACAAAATGAATAAATAGATAACTCAAATCTGGTCACCGTTATTAGATATTTCAAGAATGTGTTTTTTATTACTATTTTTATAGCATGTTGTTCTCAGTATAAATGTTGAAGTCTGTATAACAGGGTGAGAGACAGGTATCTTGGTCTATATACCAAACGAATGACCCATTGGGATCCCCATATCAAAATAACTTACCTTATGTCCAGTCAGAACTTGAAAATAACATTTAACGTAGCACAGTATTTAAACAAAATGATCCGGTTAAGATCTGCATATGTGGGACTGATTGGGGTAGATTGCAAGGGCGACTCCGAAATATAATGTTATCATATTTTATCCATATCTTAAATTATTGTACATTATTACAATTTCATTTTAGATTGTATTTTATTACTATTTCATCTTAAATTGTATTTTATTTTAATTCCATTTTAAATTGTATTTTATCAAATTCCATTTTAAATTGTATTTTATCAAATTCCATTTTGGATTGCTTTATCAAGTTTTGGTGACGGTTTGTTGCTGGAACTTTGCACTTTGATATGGCCCAAGGGCTAATCAATAAAGTTGTTGTTATAAATGTTGACATTAGTAATCTAAAAAGTTTGAATTCCTCATCAGCTAACACAGAGAAAAAACACAAACACTTCTTGCTCTGGCTAATATTTTTATCCCCATAGTTTTAAAATGCTTCTGATTTTTTATTACTTTGAAAAAAAGAGAAGGAAGTTATTTCTAACAATTGAAATTTGATTCCTATCTCTTATTATTTCTTCAAGATTAAGCAAGATACTGTTCTGACAAAACACAAGAACTTCATTTTGAATTTGGATTTATGATTAATAGTAATATACTGTAGATCACAAATTAACTATAATTGGAACTGGAAAACATATATTTATCCAATTGTATCAAAAACATATGAATCATGCTCACTAGCAGCTGGGGAAAGATACAGCTATCCAGTTAAAATGTACAACTAAAAATGGTATAGGGTTTATTCACATCATTTAAGAGTGTAATTCTTATTTATTTTCAGTTTCAGCTGCCCCAATTCAGTGTGGAAACAGTTTTATTGTGTGAAGTTGCTACAGCTGCCTGCTTTGATATTTTGGATTTGCTCTGTTCAGAATCCAAATTCTATGGCACTAACTACATGTCCTGGGAGCCAGAATCAATGCATTTTATTAGGGAAGGCTGTTCATTTGTCCTTTCTCTTCATATTAATTTATTCATTTCATTTACAGTATATCCTCAATTCTCTCTTGTCAGCTCTTCAAGGTAGTCTGAACAAGAAGCACACACCATGAATACTAACACTAAATTAACTGTAATGTTACAGTAACAATTGTGCAAATCTGAAAGCATTTTCTCCTCCTTTACCTCTACTTTTCAGAAAACTAGGGAGAGTCCCTTCTGAGACGAATGGCTTCCCTTTTCTTTCTGTGGGCTGAGATACCATTTACACAACACTTGTTTCCACATACTGTTACATGTTCAGAAGCTCGTGGCAGCTTGCACAATTTTCTCAATTCATCCCATCCCCATTTTATACCTATTTTTTATATTTTTAAGTTAGGATGAGAGACAGCAACTAACCATACAGTCAACTTCCTGATTCTATGAGAATTTAAATTTGATAGAGAATTTGAACTCTAACTACAACTGGACCTCACTGGCTATGATGTGCTCCATAAATTATACAGAACATTTGTAAAGCAATGCAGTCAAAAAGAAGCTTTTGAAAAGCCACTGCCTTTTGTGTTGCTACCTCAATAAATAAAATGATTATCTGCATCCTTTACAGCAACTCCTGCAGTTTTCATGAGATTAAAATAAATACCCGTTTTGAATACACAGGTAACAGACACCTTGGAAATACAGCACATATGCCATAAGACAGATGATTATTTCTATTCTTGCATCTCAATATCTTGCAGAGTATATTTCATCTGACTCAACAAAAATTTTCCTGCTTTAAGCTACAAGGGTCATTTTCATCTCAGAGATTTTTAACTCTTTGAATGAGGAGAAATTTTTATCCTTTTTTCCAAGTGAGCCTCAAAGCATTACTTTCCCCCTTCCCAATTCCATTCCCAAATATGGCTTGTATAGTGGTCCTATGATGGTATCCCCCAAGTAAGTTACATAAAGTTGGTTAAATGTCCATTACCCGATATGAACCTGTTGTACCTTATTATAGTAAAAGTATACAAAGCATTTATCAGGATGAGATTTTTACTAAAGTTTCAAAAAACTCATTGTTCTGCATTGTGCAGATTTGTACTGAAGTCAGTTTCATTGTTCTGAAAAGAGAGCTAGCTGAAAAAAGTAGGCAACGATTTGCAGGAGTTTTATTTGTGGCTTCTATAGCTTGTTCTTCAGCTTTAAAAATGAATAACATCTTATGAGAAATAAAAATGAGTGTTTTTCCTCACGCTTACAACCTAAAATAACATAAAAGGAAAAAAAATGTGATGAATCGGGGGAAAAGAAACTCAATGTCCTTATAATTGCACCTCATAATTATTTGAAATTACTAGTCATAAAAACATAACATTGGCTGACACTGTTAGTCACTCAACAAGAATAACCAGCTAGAATGCCACGGTTCAAATACAGGAAGAACAAAAAATGGCTGGTTTCAGCTGAGCTCAGTGGGGTATTGTAGAGTGTTTGTATGTGCATGTGTTGGTGGAGGCTGTGTGTTTGTGTGTGTTAAAAAAAATGAAGCCACAATCAATTCCTCAACTTTTTTAAAAAATGTGTTAATATTGGCCACCATCTCTACTTTTTTATCTCCCTGTGGATAATCTTGGTTCTTCCCTAACTTCCCTTTAAAAAGGTAATGTAAGGATTAAATATTTTTATCTAGAAATTAAAGCCAGATTGGTATAGTGGTTAGGTCATCAGGCTAGAAACTGAGAGACTGTAAGCTCTAGTCTTGCTTTCAGTAAACTGGACTACCCTGGGTCAGCCACTTTCACTCAGTCCTAGGAAGGAAGCAATACCAAATCACTTCTGAAAAACCTTGCTAAGAAAATTACAGAAACTTGTCCAGGCAGTCTCTGAGAATTAGACATGACTGAATGCAAGGAAAAAATATTCTAGAAATTAGCATAAAACACACTTTCCTCATAATTGATAAAAAGCCTTTATACTATTTTTTTGTAAGGGACGCGGTGGCTCAGTGAGTTAGGACGCTGAGCTTGTCGATCAGAAGGTCGGCAGTTTGGTGAGTCGAATCCCGAGTACCGCGTAACAGAGTGAGTGCCTGTTACTCATCCCAGCTTCTGCCAACCTAGCAGTTCGAAAGCACGTAAAAAATGCAAGTAGAAAAATAGGGACCACTACGGTGGGAAGGTAACAGCGCTCCGTGCGCCTTTGGCATCTAGTCATTCCGGCCACATGACCACGGAGACATCCTCGGACAAGTGCTGGCTCTTCGGCTTTGAAACGGAGATGAGCACCGCCCCCTAGAGTTGGAAATGACTAGCACACATGTGCAGGGGAACCTTTACCTTTACCTTTACCTTTACCTTTACCTTTACTATTTTCTTTAAAATAAGGAGAACTGTTGGATATGAATGGAATAGACAAGTGGTTTGAAGCATATGATCCCAATAAATTAATCAGAGATTTATAATCAACTTTTGAGTAGACTGTTGCAGGAGTAAAGTGCCAAATGCACCCTGAAATTCTGAATGTGAATTATAGTTTTCTTTTTCCCCATTAAAATAAATGAGAATAAAAATTACATAAAATTATAAATTAAATAAAATTAAATTAAAATTACATTGCAGGGGTGTGATGGCTCAGCAGTTAAAGATGCTGAGCTTGTCAGCTGGAAAGCTGATAACCTGGGTGCGAGACCTGAGTGCACGCGATGGGGTGAGCTCCCATTACTTGCCCCAGTTCCTGCCTATCTAGCAGTTCAAAAGCATGCACATGAGAGTAGATGAATGGGTACCACTTTGCTGGGAAAATAGTAGTGTTCCGTGCACTTTGGCATATAGTCATGTTGGCCACATGACCATGGAAATGTCTTTTGACAATGCTGACTCCCTTGGCTAAGAAATGGAAATCAGCACCACCCCCTACAGTCAGCCACAACTGGACAGGGGAAACCTTTACCTATACCTATAAAAATTACATGTTTATGAGAAACATTATCTCACTTCCCTTAACAAAGGTTGTATGCAAAATGATCCTGCTTTCATCATGTAATTGCATGTATTTAATATTCAGTTGTAAGAATGCTGGAAGGTTTGGAAGAAATAACAGAAAAGTTTTGGCATTTTCAAACTGTTTATAAACAGAAATTAAACAATAAACTCAAAACCTACCAGGGCCTTGTGGTCATTTGGACTTAGGTAAAATTTACAATATTGCTGCAGTTGTTTGTGAATACTACTAAGTAAACATTGGTGTACTGCTAATTTCAGAAAAAAATGACTTTATATAGCTTGTAGATAACCAAGCATTTAGATTCCTCTCTCAGCAATAACACTTAAATCATAAATTTAAAACTCCTGCATAATCCTACTAATAAAATATTTTCTGTAAGTGTATATGGAATGTTGATCTAAAGCTAAAAATGTACTTCTCTCTGCCCATTTGGCACCAGCAATCATTAAGAAGGATGGACAGGCCAAACAGAGAAGTTCAGAACTTTAGATTAGCTAAACTGCCCGTTTAGCTAATCAGTTCGGGTATGCTAATGCAAATAAATTCTTTCTTTCTTTCCTTCCTCTTAATCCTCTCTTTTGTGAAACCTTATGAAGAAGCTGGGGGACACCTTTCATAACTTACTCTATGAATGTAATCAACATTAACCACTATAAGGATACTTTTCTGCAACGGGAAACATGGCTACAAACAATGTTTGGATACAGTTTAATCATTATAGTAATTGCTCCATATGTCGTCTCTTTGCATGATATAAAAAACCACAAACAAACAGGCAGGCCTACATGAACACCATATTTGTACCATGGGAGGATAGAAAATATACAAATACCATTCCAGATTATCCAGTCTTCTCAATCCATTCACTGCAAACTAAAGTTTATTCAGGCCAAAGGGAGGTGGTTTGGCTCACAGATGGAAATGCCATGGGTAAATAATAAATGGTTGAGGAGTTAAGGAACTATATAGGACAGGGGTGTCAAACTCAATTTCATTGAGGGCCGCATCAGCTTTGCAGTTGCCCTCAGGGGGCCAGGTGGGTATGGCCTGGGTGGGCGTGGCCTACTGGGTGGGCATGGCTAGAGTGCATATGGCCTACTGGGTGGGCATGGCCAGCGCTACATAGTTCGTATCAAGGGTGCCTATGGGGGCCTGGGCAGGAGTGGGACAGATCTGAGGGTCTCTGGCAGAAGGAGGGTCTCTGGGCCAGGGCCAAGGCAGTGGGGGCCGTTCCCTCACTGTTTCCAGGATGGCTTCGCGGGCCACATAAAACCACTTCGCGGGCCGGATCTGGCCCCCGGGCCTTGTGTTTGACATGTCTGATATAGGACATCTAATGTCACAGTCTCTCAATAAGATAGTTTACGCACTCCATCTGTACCTCTCTGCAGCCCAGGGAAGGTAAGGTCTAGAAATAAGGCCATGGAAAAACAATTTGTAATATTTCATATTAAAAGCTTTCTTGTCCTTTCTCCTTTATGTATAATACATAAAGAGAATACACAGCAATAAAAAGCCTCATTAGATGTGAAAATGAGGTGATTCACAAGACCTTTTAAAAAAGAACAGACTTGTGCAGAACCTCATTTCCTTTACAAACCAAATGTCAGAAACATCGTGAAGAAGTTTCAATACCAAAATAAAAAAATGACAGCATATCCTAAAAGAGATTTCAGCATATGGTGCTGTAGTTGATATTCATTTTTTTGAATATCAGCCGAATCCATTTTTTGTCAATATGAAATTTGGGTTAATTGCTTCAATAAGTGCACCCTAGGAAAGAGAGATGACAAGAAATTAAAACATTTCACTATAAGCTGATATGGGTGGAACTGAGATCTATGATTTGCCTCCAATACTTGCATTTTTATGCAAAAGCTGACAGATTAGAGTTCTGATTTTCTTTGGAGGATGGGACTAATCTTCCTTTCCTTCATGCCATTTCTGTATGAATTCCCCCAACTCAAGGCTACTATGAGACACAAACAGAGAATATTTAAATCACAGAAAAGAGATAACCTCTCTCTATATCCACAGCTTTTCATCTGAGATAGGTTAAAGGTAATACATATAAATTATACATGAATATTATTTATTTATTTATTATTTAAATTTATATACCGCCCTATTCCCGTAGGACTCAGGGTGGTTTACAGGGAAAATTAAAATACATAACATACAAATTAAAATCAGTTAAAACTATGATTAAATTATAGTCCCTGAAGTTAAACTAAAACCCAATTAAATTAAATTAGTTAAAACCCCTCAGTCTGGGCCAAACAGCTCGAAGAACCAGGTTTTCAAGTCCCGGCGAAATGAGTCATAAATGTAGTAAAAATTAAAGGTCAGAAGAATTGTAAAAACAGCTTTATCTCAGGCCATATATGTGCTCTTAGTTATAATGGATGACTACCTACCAAGTACAGAGTGAATTCATAAAGGAAATGTAATATCTCAAACAGAACAATCTGGCTCTGGTATAGTTTGTTCAGGTTTTATTTTTTCCCTTTTATTGATGACATTTTGAGGTCGGCAGTTTGGCGGGTCAAATCCCGAGTGCCGCGTAACAGAGTGAGCGCCTGTTACTCGTCCCAGCTTCTGCCAACCTAGCAGTTCGAAAGCACGTCAAAATGCAAGTAGAAAAATAGGCACCACTACGGTGGGAAGGTAACAGCGTTCCGTGCGCCTTTGGCATCTAGTCATGCCGGCCACATGAGCACGGAGACATCCTCGGACAAGCGCTGGCTCTTTGGCTTTGAAATGGAGATGAGCACCGGCCCCTAGAGTCGGAAACGACTAGCACGCATGTGCGGGGGAACCTTTACCTTTACCTATAAGAGGGAATTTCAACTAACTGTGAAAGAATTCCTATAAGGCTATAAGAATTAACCTTATAAGAAAAGAAGTTATGAAAAGAATTACAGAGATAAGTCTAGCTGGAGAAGGAAAAACTAGATGGCTGGAGATGGAATGGAATGACACATGGAGAAAGCAGCATATGGACCAGTAGTTGGTCCTATTTGTTTGCAGTTCAAGTTGATCCATTTTTATTGCTTGGAAAATGGATGATAAGGAAAATGGATGATAGGCAAATCACTAACCTATTTCTATCCCAGATCATTCACATGTAAGCATTCAAGCACACGTCTTTGGCGGTTTAATATTATCTTCATTAGATTGCAAATATAATTTTATTAGTTCATGGAAGTCAACTCCCTTTGACACTAATTTTACATGCAAAATTGTTCATGATGCTAAGTACCAAGTTTTAATTCTCTTCTTTTCACCTCTTTAGATCTGGTAACGCTTTATATGCTCGATAATATTGATCTCAAACAGCAATCTTAAAATGCCATGCCTAAGAGATCAATATTCTTTATTCTATCTGGAAGAACATCAAACACATTTTCTTTCTTTTTTATCTGCCTATACTTTCTTGTCTGGACTGCAGATTATATATTTAACATTCAGTTCCGGCTGCCAGCTGCTTTTTATTGAATCACACAGCTAGGCCTAGAAGAAACTACATCAGGTATCAGAACTGATTTAGGTTTCTAGAGAACCAGCCAAAGAAAGAAACTAGTGACAATCTTCCATGCATCAAATTACTCTTGGATTATTATCAGAAATGGGATGTCTGCCATTCCTTTTAAATCTCCACTATTTGGAGCCTAGTTAGATCAGGAAGCAAATCCTACTTCTCATGGCACCTCAGGTAACATTGTGCTCCCTTTTTGTGGATCCTAATGCTAGTTGAACAAGAGCAAACCAGCTTGCTTATAACCAAAGCTACTGTCACATACTGTAGATGCATAAGAGTGTAGCAAAAGATAAATTTGTGATTCATCACATACCTTAAAAAGTATCCATGCTCCCTAGCAATATTTTTCTCTCCCCTAGTTTCTCATGTCCAGAAACCTTAAGCTGATATGATAGCCTCTCAGGCATCAGTATTTAGATATCTACAACCCTTTCCAACTGAGTCCCTTCCAGAATGGTTCAGCTATGCTGGCTGGATACTGCAGCATCTACAGATTGGTAGGGAAAAACTGATTATCACCATCTTTCCCTTCAATATTTGCTTTAACTTTAAAACCACATTCCAATTGAACATAATCCTAGACAGCATCTATCACAACTAACTGATGATGATAATATAATTGATGACAATATAACTGATGACAATCAGAGTGAAGATGTTCAGATACTATAACACTAAAATACGATTAAATAGTAACCATGCTGTGAGGAAAAAAAATGTAGTAACCATGTTGTCAGAAAAATGTGGTCAAAAAGGGCACTCAAGCTGATTATTAATTTGCATTGCATCCCACTGAGACCAAACAAGGATGAATAACCTCTTGATAGCTGGGGGAAGCATCCATTATATTTGGAGTGGACAAAGAGCTAGGGTGAAACTGGTCTGTAATGTTTTAAGAGCTTAGTGCATATGTAGAAAATATTTTTGGAGAATTCCAATCAAGAATAAATTATTTGTAGGATTTTTTTATCATGAATTCTTTACATCTCCTTTCATTATTGCAAATGTTTTGCTCAACTTTCTGCAAAACTATTTTCTGATGACAATTAATTTCAAGTACTGTTGCTGGACAAAATCATCTTTTCTGAAAATTAATAATCCTAGAGCAACATTTCTAGTTTAGTATGTTTGTCATGCGAGCTGGGTATGATCTATATATTTGATGGGGCCTCAGTGGAGAACACTGTCTTAAAGGATTCCAAATCACTGATATCCACTGATATCAAGCTAATTAGTATTTTGTGAAACAAAATTATTTTTTTTAGTCCCATGGAAGCTTGTCAAAGAAGAAAATTCTGTAGTCTAGAACTTCCTTCTCTTTAATGTTCATATATCTTGTATATAAACATTTAAGTAATAACATTATGAAAAAAATCATACACCCAAAACATTCATCACTCTGCAAATAAATTTTGCTCTAAAGCAGACATGTCAAACACAAGGCCCGTGGGGCAAAACTGGCCCGAGAAGTGGTTTCATGTAGCCTGTGGAGCCATCCTGGAAACAGCGAGGGAATGACCCCCGCTGCCTTGGTCCTGGCCTAGGCCAGCTGGGAGCCAATGTACAATTTTGTGGTGGCCATCCATGCTGGAACACATTCAGTCTTAGCTCCACAAGGCTGTCCTGGAAACAGTGAGGGACTGGCCCCCGCCACATCAGCCCTGCCCCCAGGGCGTGCACTGGGGAGGTGTCACCCTTCGTGAGGAATGAAGAAATGCACCATTGCCTGGAAGTGGCCAGAAATTCACATATCCGGATGGAATGAGAGGGAGGGAGGGTCTGAGGGAATTCCTGTCTTAGTCCTGCCCTGCTGCCCTTTTGCCATCCCCTTGCCCCCTCCTCCTGGCCTATCCTGGGGGTCTCCCATCCTATTGCTAAAGATGCTTTGGTTACAAAGCTGGATCTCCTCACATGGAGAGAGAGTGGGCCTCCCTCTGATCCATCACTTTGCCCTCCTGAATGCACCATGAACAACCTGGCTAAGGAGAGTGAGCACAGCAGCATCAGCCTTGAGGAGGAGGTAAGCACAGCTGGGCACCCCCTTGGTGAAGTGAGGCTGGGCTAGGTGTTGCGGGAGCTTGAGGGCCGGACTGGGCTTTTGACCTCTGCTGGCTGGGACTGTGACACAGTCCAGGCCTGAGAGGGACGGTGAGGCTCCACCAGTGCACCATTTCCTGGCACTCACCCCAGTCCCACTCCTCTCTGCCGTAAACCCTCATGTCTGCCCCAGTCCTGCCCATGTCCCCACAGGCACCCCTGATGCGAGTGACATCAAGCTGGCCATGTCCACCCAGTAGGTCACACCCACCCCAGCCACGCCCACCAGTAGGCCGCACCCACCCGGCCCCCCAAGAGCAACCACAATGCTGATGTGGCCCTCAATGAAATTGAGTTTGACACCCCTGCTCTAAAGTGAAAGAAAGGGGGAGAAGTAACAAACTAAATATAGAAAATTTCAGCTTAACTAAAAAGGTGTTCCAACAGTATAAAACAATATCTTTAGAGATTTATTCAATCAAAGATGCTTCATTTGTTTCTTCTTCAGCATATTACCTTCACACATTCTCAGCTCTACAAACATACTAGACATAGCTATTTGAGATTAGTAGATATTTGATAATTAGATTTAATGATCATGCTTTTTTCTCTCTCAGTCTATGATTTGTAGAGCTAACTGTTGAGTTAATCTTGATGAGTGCCCAGAAGTGGTATGAAATGTACACATTCTCTAGAAGGTCACAAACAATGGTTATATTGCAGTATCAACATCTATGTGATTGGAAAGCCTAGCATAATCTTATTTAATTTCAGAAAAGAAAAAAGTACTTCTTAAATGGAGTATTAAATAGAACAGAAATCAATATATATATATGAGTTTACTGTACTTTCAAACTCAGAAAATGAGTAATGCAGACTATAAATCTGAATTTAAAGCACAAGAAGATGGGACATAAAAGACAACAAGATCCCTTTAAAATTCTATCGTTAACAAACAGAAAACCAGCCAGGGAGATATGCCACAAAAGCATGAAAGATTACGAAATAGAAGAAGAAAGTCACCCCAACCTAAGGGCATTCTTCACATTGCATTTCGCCATAAGATTGGTGGAGGTGGACATATAAATTCTATAAAGATTAATACTGAAAGAAGTCCTACTGAATGTATTCATAAATTAATACATCAGATAGGAAGTGGAACTACCAAAATAGTCTTACCAAAATAATCAACCTGGCTAAATATTAGAATAATATAGAATATATATATAGGGCATAATTGACTTAGAAAACCAAGGAGTATACGAAATCCCATGCACCACCTGCCCCACCACATACATCGGACAGACCAACAGAAGAATAAGTGCACGCATTGAAGAGCACAAAAACTCACTCAGAAAAGGAGAACAAACTTCATCCCTGGTCCAACACTTTGAAGCCACGGGACATGAAATTGATTTTAAAAAAACCAAAACTATCGCCAAAATTGAACATTTTAACAACAGAATAATCAGAGAAGCCATTGAGATAGAAAAACGCCCCCACAGCATAAACAAACGAGATGATACCTCTCGCCTACCAACCATTTGGAAACCCGCCTTGATTGACAGACGAGTCCCAACCACCAAGAATGATAGACCCAAAGTCATGATAACACCACATGACATCACCACCACACAACCATTCAAAAAGCAAATCCGAACCCACAATGATAACGAGGCACAACCACAAAACAGAAACCTAACTACAGCTGCAACATCAGCCACTTTAAACCCCTCCAAACCACACAATAAGCAAACTGACACCCACTATAAAAACATGGCACCACCACAAACACGAAGCCGAACAAAAGCAGCACAACTCACCAGCTCAGGTCTAAGGCTGGCAGCTGAGACCAGCCCATCCACTCAAAACACACCCCCACCCAATCAGAACACACTTACTCCCCCACCCAATCAGAGCACACCTCCACCCACAGAACACACCCCCTTTGGCAGTTTAAAAAAGAGGAACAAACAGCCACATGCTTCTCCCAGAAGAAGGAAGCAGAAGCCACTAGCCTGATGATGACGGATGGGATTCCGTCGAAACGTCGCCCCTACACCTTTAGTTCTACGCGGGGAAAAACCCGAATAACCAAAGATCCACATACGAACACTCACGAAAACCTCAGAAAACACACACACACACACACACACACACACACACACACACACACACACACATATATATATATATATATATATTGATTGTTTGAAATATGAAAAAGTGTATGTAGTGTATGTATAGAACATTTCTGTCCCAGCAATCTAAAACTAATAGGGTTATCAGTGCATGTAAATAGATGTTTGTGCAGGTAAGAATATCAACCTTGCTGTTAAGCAAAATCAAGCTTATAAGAGTGAGCACTATACCAAGATTAATCAAACAGGTGGTAAGGAAGTAGGGGAACTCAGGCACCACACAGGTTATGTAGAAAGTAAAGTAAAAAAGGACTCAAATATCTATACACCAATGTACAGATTATGAACAATAAACAGGGTGAATTAGAAATTCAAGTAAATGAAGGCATTGAAGGTATTGTCATTACGGAACCTTGGTGGGATGAAACCCACTAATGGCACATACAGCTAGAGGGATTTAAATTATTTTAAAGAAACAGACCAAATAAAAGAGGACGTGGACTTGCACTATATATAAGAAATAACTACATCTCTACAGAAATAGAGCACAACAATGATAAAAACTGTCTTGAATACATTTGGGTCAATATAAAAGGGGGGGAAATGACATAGCCATAGGTGTATATGATAGGTCACCCAACCAAACAGAGGAAATAGATGAACTTTTTGCTACTCAGTTAACTAAGATACGTAGGAAGCACATCACAATAGTAATGGGGGACTTTAACTACCCTGACATCAACAGGGAGATAAACTCTACACCAAGTGGAAGATCAAACAGATTCATGACAAATTTAGCAGACAACTTTGTCTCCCAAAAAGTAGAAAAGGGAACTAGGGGATCAGCCATATTGGACTTAATTCTCACTAACAGAAAAGAAACCTTGGGGGGTGGGGGGGGTGGAGTGATCATGCAATATTGGAATTCACCATTATGCAAGCACAAGCAACAGAACATAGTCAAACTACATTAAGAGAGCTAATTTCAATAAACTTAGAGAGAGCTTGGGAAGGATTCTATGGATGAGAGTTCTCAAGGGGAAAACAACTCAAGAAGCTTGGGAAATTTTGAAAGTGAGATTATAAAAGCCCAGTCTAGCATAATACCACTGAAGAAGAAAAATAACAGGTCTCAAAATAAACCAGCATGGCTGTCTAAAGAACTCTCTTATAAATTAAAAAAACAAAAAGGACAAGTATAAAAAGTGGAAAGACAGGAACATAACTAAGGCAAAATATCAGCAAATTGCCTGAACCTGCAAAGATGAAGTGAGGAAAGCGATTTCTCAAAATGAACTAAAGCTTGTGACAAAAGTCAAAAATATCAAAAAATCTTCTTTCAACATGTAAAAAACAAGAAAAAAGTCAAGGAAACAATTGGTCCATTAGTGAGAGAAAGTGGCAAAAAGGCAACAGGAAGAAAGCAGAGCTAATTAACTCATTTTTTGCATCCATCTTTACACAAAGGGAAAAAGCTTTTCACCCTATCAAAAACAGTACCATAAAAAACAGATTAGAAACACATGTTAGAATAGGCAAGAAAATGGTAAGTGACATCCTGTCCACCCTAAATGAGTTCAAATTACCAGGACCAGATGGATTACACCCCAAGGTTTTGAAGGAATTGGCAGACATGATCTCTGAACTATATGTTTCAAAGATCCTGGAGCACCAGGGAACTACTATAGGACTGGAAAAGTGCTGATGTAGTTCCCATCTTCAAAAAAGGAAAAAAATAGATCCATGAAACCAGAGACCTGGGAAGATTCTGGAAAAGATAATCAAGCAACGAATAAGCAAACACCTAGAGGCAAACAAAGTCATTACCAAAAACCAACATGAGTTTGTCAAAAAGAGATCATGACAGACAAATCATATTGCATTCTTTAACCAGGTGACAAAATTATAGGACCAGGGGAATGCTGTGGATATCATTTACTTGGACTTCAATAAGGCATTTGATAAAGTAGACCACAACCTACTAGTAGATAAGATAAAAAAATGTGATATAGATAGCATCACCACCAGATGGATTCGTAACTGACTGACCAAACACACTCAATGTGTAGTCCTCAATGGAACTGCATCTACATGGAGGGAAGTATGCAGTGGGATACCCCAAGGCTCTGTTTTAGGCCCAGTACTCTTCAACATCATCAATGATTTGGATGAGGGGATAGATGGGAACTCATCAAATTTGCAGATGACACTAAGTTGGCAGGAATAGCCAACACTCCAGAAGATAGGATTAAGATACAGAAGGATTTTGACAGACGTAAATATTGGGTGCTATCTAACAAAATGAAATTCAATGGTGAAAAAAGTAAGTTCCTATATGTAGGCAGGAAAAACCAAATATACAGGTATAGTATAGGTGGTATCTTGCTCAATAGTAGTAACTGTGAGAGGGATCTTGGAGTCCTAGTAGACAATCACTTAAATATGAGCCAGCAGTGTGCTGCAGCTGCCAAAAGAGCCAACACAGTGCTAGGCTGCATTAACAGAGGGATAGAATCAAGATCACGTGAAGTATTAATACCACTTTACAATGCCTTGGTAAGGCCACACCTGGAATACTGCATCAAGCTTTGGTCACCACAATGTAAAAAAGATGTTGCGACTCTAGAAAGAGTACAGAGAAGAGCAACAAAGATGATCAGGGGACTGGAGGCTAAAACATATAAGGAACGGTTGCTGGAATTTGGTATGTCTAGTTTAATGAAAAGAAGGGCTGCAGTTGACATAATAGCAGTATTCTGATATCTCAGGGTTTGTCACAAAGAAGGGGGAGTCAAGCTATTCTCTAAAGCACCTGAAGGCAGGACAAGAAGCAATGGATGGAAACTAATCAAAGAGAGAAGCAACCTAGAACTAAGGAGAAATTTCCTGATTGTGAGAACAATTAAGCAGTGGAACAACCTGCCTCCAGAAGTGGTGAATGCTCCAACACTGGAGGTTTTTAAGAACTTCAGACAACCATTTGTCTGAAATGGTATGGGGTTTCCTGCCTAAGCAGGGGGTTGGATTAGAAGACCTCCAAGGTCCCTTCCAACTCTGTTATTCTATTCTATTCTATTCCATTCCATTCCATTCCATTCCATTCTATTCTATTCTATTCTGTTCTGTTCTGTTCTGTTCTGTTCTGTTCTGTTCTATTCTATTCTATTCTAATGTGGAATTTATGGAAGTTTCCATTTTACAAGTAAAATAAATCCGGTATAGTAATAATAATATTTTCAGTTTATGTTGGATAACTCTGAATACAGGGCTATGATTTGATGATAAACTGCACAGGTTTTTTTTAATGTGAAAGTTTTTTATTAGATTATCTCAAATAGAATATGATGCCTATTCCATCTTCCAGGTATGATTGACTTAAGAACCGCATCACTTAGCAAAGGAAACTCTGGTCCCAATTCTGGTCATGTTGAGGACTACCTGTATTTTTCTTTGAAGTTTAGCTGTCCATGTTAATATTTTAGCTTCAGTAAACAAGTCTGATGGTGTAATATTGCTGCTGAATCAAGATATCCATGGTCACCAATTGCTCTAGAGCCATGTTTCTCAATCTCAGTGCTGGATGTGGAATTCTGTCAGTTGAAGTTCACACATCTTACAATTGCCAAGCTTGAGAAATATTGCTCTAGAGCACAAGGAAGAGAGTCTGGAGTTCTGAAAATTTTCTTTCTGTACAAGCTTCCTCAAGAGTCATGACAGGATATTTGTCAGCCATAAACCGCATGCACTGCTATCATTTATAGTGCAGCGTCTGTTCGTAAGCAGCAACTTAGCTGCCACCATGTTTCAGAATGTGTGATTGCTCTTGGGTAAAGGTAATGCAGTGGCTGGATATCTGTGGGATCAAATTCTATGATATTGTGCAAAACTAGCAATAAGGTAAGATATTATAAGCATTTCTTGAATTTTCCCCTCCATCTTGCCCATTTGACACTCATTAAAGGGGCGGTGGCTCAGTGGGTTAGGATGCTAAGCTTGTCGATCAGAAGGTCGGCAGTTTGGCGGGTCGAATCCCGAGTGCCGCGTAGCAGAGTGAGCGCCTGTTACTCGTCCCAGCTTCTGCCAACCTAGCAGTTCGAAAGCACCTAAAAATGCAAGGAGAAAAATAGGGACCACTACGGTGGGAAGGTAACAGTGTTCCGTGCGCCTTTGGTGTCTAGTCATGCCGGCCACATGATCATGGAGACGTCCTCGGACAAGCGCTGGCTCTTCGGCTTTGAAACAGAGATGAGCACCGGCCCCTAGAGTTGGAAACGACTAGCACGCATGTGCGGGGGAACCTTTACCTTTTACCTTTACTAAAGGGGGTGAATATGTACTTTCATTAAATGAAGGGAGTAGAAGTAGGCTGTTCTAACTTAAAGCTCTGAATGGTACTGGATACATGTTTCTTTTCTAGGAATTAAGAAAAGTTTCTAATAGTACTGTACTTTTTTCTGTCCATTAGATAAATCATATGTAAATTTAATGGACTGGCAAGAGAGAAAGAAATGTCTGTAAAAATGAAACTGAGGCTTACCTGAATCTTAACAACGTATAGAGGGAGGGTGGTGTACACTGCACAACACACCCCACCAGCTTGCCTGCTCTAACTCTGTCTAGAGCCCTTCTGCCTCTCTCTTCTCAGCCAATGTCACCTGTGTCTCAAGGCATTATAGCCTATGATAATTTCCCAATCTCCTCTCCTCACTTCTTTTCCTGCATCCACATCTGCTTCTACAACTTATGCCCCAGCTGGCACAAACATTTTCAGCAGATTTTTGTGCATTAAAGTTGGAGTCTGTTAAGTAAGGCCTATTAAACTGAGCGTTTACCAATCTGCTAAAATGTCAAATGCAGATTAACTTAAATGTGTGAAAAAGTATGTGTTACAAAAATAGCTATCTTATTGTGAATACAGGTAATCCTCAACTTACGACCACAATTGAGCCCAAAATTTCTGTTGCTAAGTGAAACATTTGTTAAGTGAGTTTTGCCCCATTTTATGATTTTTTTCATAAATCGTTGTTAAGGAATCATTGAAGTTGGTAAATTAGTAACATGGTTGTTAAGTGAAACTAGTTTCCCACTGCCTTTGCTTGTCAGAAGATTGGAAAAGGTGATCACATGACCCCTGGACACTGCAACCATCATAAATGTGAGTCAGTTGCCAAGCGTCTGAATGTTGATCATGTGACCATGGGGATGCTGTAATGGTTGTAAATGTGAAAAATGGGCATAAATCACTTTTTTAAGTGACATTAACTTTGAACGGTCACTAAATGAACTGTTATAAGTCGAGAACTACCAGTAATTTTGCTTGCCCTAAAGTTATCTAAAGCAATAGACTCTGTGATGGTAAATGGGGTAATGACGTTCTAAGTGCGATGTTCTCTTTTAAGAAGCATATTTCTTGCTTTGCTCCAGAAGGGAAGCAGGTTTACCAATTAGTTATTCTTCCCAGAGGCTTTATTATTGTATAAGTGATTATTTGCCTTCTGGACAACCTTTAATCAATAATATCAATAATATATTTGGAAGAGAAATTGACCATGTAGACAGCTATTTCATTAAACACATTTTAATGATAATAATTTACAGAGAAGATACAGCATACAGTAGGTAATCATAATGGAGTCAAGCTACTTGTACAGCTTTTATTTGAATCTGGGGTATTATAAAAGATGGAAGAAAAGATTATGGTCAAGTCCAGGTGACTAAACAGATACAACCCAACAGTTTTCTTAGCAGCAGAACAGTTTGCCAGTTGCTATTTTCCTTGATGTTTTTCAATTTCTCTGGCTCTCCTACTCTCCTGGTATCCACGGCTGGTTCCCATCTGTGTACAAACTAGGTCCAATCCAGCTCTGCTTCCAAGCCCAGTCACATTTGATCAGAGGCTACTAAGGCTATTTTAAAGTCTCCATTGATATTCGTTGAAGTTGTGAAAGATTTACATCTCTACATCCTTTTTGTAATTTCATTTAGCACTTACAAGCCCAGAACAAATTGTGTGTATGTGTGTCCCTGTGTGTGCACACATGTGCTCTAAATATATAACACCTTCTAATAGACTGGTCTATTCTGGAAGATCCTGTGTTTTCTCTAGTATATGAAATATCTACTGTGTATATGATACAATGATGAGAACTATGGATTTGCATTATTACATTTATTATATCTATATACAAGAGAAACAATTTGGAAGTAATGCTATGATGACGTAGAAAAGGGCACATAGCCCTTTTTGAAACATAATGATTTGAATCTGCGTCAGAGCTAGAACAAAATACATACATTTGTTGAAAATACTTAAAATCACAGTTAGCTTGCCCAAGTAAGTACTTTGTTCATTTTGAACAGCCTGCTCTCACGATCCAGCACTATTAAAAATGAAATAATATAATGTATCATTCCCAAATATATATTATGATAGGAATATCCTGCAAAATAGACACTTTTGCAAGGAACAATGGTTTGAAACTGATATAATCTAGGTTCATCAGTTATTTTACAAAAAATTAAATAGCTCTAATAGAAATGTAAAGTAATGCTCTATTGTTTTATGCAGACATTTAGGGATAATAATTTAACAAGATGCTTACATGAATTTACAACTATCTGGGTTCTTTATTACAGTGAGAAAATGGTTACTATCCTTTCAGGAAATAATACTCTTTTGCTATACCTGCCCTTTGCAAGGAGCTGTCCCCCTCAAGGGCTCAGATTGCCCTGACTTTACTGGCCACAACAATCAAAGAAATCAATAGAAAATAACAAAAATAAAGATAAAAGATGGTAAGTGCAATGAAATTTTCACTGTCCCCTGCTAAAGGCCTGGTTGAAGAGCCAGGTCTTCAAAGCTTTTTTAAAGAACAGAAAAGTGGGGACTCTCTGGATCTCGAGGGGAACCTCGTCCCAGAGGACAAGCAATGCTACAGAGATTGTGTGCTTCAAAGGAACCCAGAGCACAGCAATCAACCAGTGGAAGAACTTGCCTTCAGAAGTTGTGGGTGCTCCATCCCTGGAGGCTTTCTAAAGGAGACTGAAATGATATAGGCTTTCCTGCTTAAGCAAGGGGTTGGACTAGAGGACCTCTTAAGGTTCCTTCCATATTCTATGTTCTCTTTTACCACTGCAGGATTGAATTGGCCAAGAAAATGTTATGAGAGACAGGTAGTCCCTCCAGTAACTAGGCCCTATGCCATGTAGGACTCTATAGGTAACAACCATCATACTGAATTGCACAAGATTCTTGATTATGTGCTGATTATACATTGGTTTTGCATGTTTCTTTTGGTTTCCTATGGTATTTATTCCATTTTAATTTTATTATTGTATGCCACCCAGAGTCACAGACTTTAAGAGGCAAATCAATTCATAATAATGTTTTATATGTATTAGAGACAACTTCATGTAGTGAAACATGAAAATGTTTCATTCCAAATTTTCACAAACTATGTAGCAGTACTTTCTGAAATATATACTTTAGTTGATTAAGAAGTAGACCCAAGGTGTCAAGGCCAATCATTTTTGCATTTTAGAAATGGAGGTTTAAAGGAAGAAAAATGTAATTGTTAAAAACTCCAACCTCCTGAAAAGTTTGCCACGGGTAAGGAGTTACAGGGCAAAAGGGGTATAATGGTATGTGAGAAAGACCTTAGGAGATAGGACAAAGAGATGCTGTCTAGTAAACCATCAGAAAGGAGACAATATAGCCCAAAGCTGGATAGTGGGCAGAGCAAGATGCTGAGAAGGGCTGACAGGAGATTTGTACTTTCAGACTTCCAAGATTCAGTTTAGATAGCCTTTAATAAAGTAGAAATAACTTATCTGGTTGTGTTTCCTGTCTGTACCTGAGAAACAGAGTTTTAATCCCTCTGGAAAAATAAAAAAGCTCTCAAAATTCCATCAGCTCCAAAAATACCGGTACCTCAAATAGTGTGATGATTTAAGTCCTACACATTCTGGTGGTATCACAATACTCCAGCCTTTACATCAGGCAATTCAAAGAATTGTACTGTACTGTAGTTTGAAAGTTGATCAAAGATTGCCAAACTCACAGAGATCAAAGACAAAACACCCTGATGATTGAAAAGATCATTCATTTATGTAGTTCAACAAACACACAGTCCAGTTTTGCAACCCTAGAATTTGATAAGACATAAGGTGTATCTTAAATCTCTATATAAGAAAGAGTGGATTGGGTCTCTAAAAGTAAAGATAATAATAGAAAGAGCTCCATGACCTATAAATTGTTCTGTCCGTCTCTGACAAAGCATTGAAAACCTAAAGATGTCCTTCAGCCTCCACATTTTTGCACTCCTGATTTAGTTGTTCACCTAAACAGAGACCCAGAAGAAAACAGATTTGTATTATCTTGGCATGTTCCTAGAGCAGGAATTCATTATTATTATTTTCACAATTTGGCAAAATTTTAAAAGAAAGAACCAGGCTACCGACATCCTTTCCAATATCCTCTAAAGAGAAGATCTGCCGAGGGCTAGACAGATATCAAAAACCAGCAGCATAGTAATGATTGCTCAACACAGCTTCAGTAACTTGTAAAGAGTGGAACTATTCTGATCTTAACCATATGAATGTCACCATGGGAGTAGCCTGCCCAAGGACAATTGCATTATGGACACTTCAACTAGTGCTTGACTTGATGAGATTAGAAAACAAGTGAACTCCCCCACCAGATAAGTTTGTTAATCACAGTGAACAGGTTATTGATAACAAATGCTAATTTACAACACATCCTATTTTTCTCCAGAAATATTTTGTTCAGGTACATGTAGAATATAATTGCAAATCCAGATTTTATTTACCGGACTGAAACACGGAAAATTATTGGTTGTAGTTCTAAATTCTTTGTGTCCTTAATCTACGAGAGGAATGCAATTTTTACTAAATCTTGAGAGAACAGTTTAAGAAATGGTATGTTACTGTAACGGTTAGAAATATATTGGAAAGTGCCTATTTAATAAATTTCATAGAAATACTAAATACAACAGAAAATGAATAGCCTATGGTAGTATATCTAACACAATAACCATTTACTAGTTTTCTTTCCTCCTTATATCCATAGTATATAGTTTGTAACTCTGTAGTAAATATGAAGGAGAAATATGCTTAGCCCAGATTATTAAACAAACTCACCCTATGCATACTTCACCAAAGTCATATAAAAACAGGAAAAAAGATGCACAATATATTCCTCACAAATAAGAATCCATAAAGACTTTATGATCGGAAAAGTAACAAGTAAACAATATCAAAGTTGATAAATTTCTCAAATGTATATCTCTATGCATCCATTGTCATCAACTCAGCCTCAGTACAATTAATGCTTGCCTATAATTTTATTCATATCAGTCAATTCCCTTGATGAATGCCTTCATCCGAAGATTATTTTGATACTCAAAACGCAAACAGCTTTGGACATGACATGATATAGAAAAAGAAACAAGAAGCCAAGAATAAACAAGTCCTGCCAATAAAACCATTTGACATTTGATGTTTTGATGCCTAAAATACAACCAAGCTGCTCCTGTATCAGGAAGTTTCATCATCTGACAGGGAGGAAAATAGCATGAGTCCTACTTTAGCCAAGTGGAGAAATTTGAGAAAAACGTTGCCATATATTTCAATGTTTTGGCCAAACAGATCACTACTACCAGCCAAAATCAAAGAGGAATATGTACATTCTGAAAGCATAAACGTGTCTGTGTTTTCAATAGTCAGGTAAACAAGCTAAACATATTGTTTAACATTAAGAAATATATACATTTGTATGTATGTCTATAAAACTGCAGATTTGTTTTATTTTAAAAATAAAGATGTGAAAAACAGCTTTTTGAAGGATGAATTGGTGATTTTATTATGGAGCAGGATAACAAAAAGGAACACTTAATGTTTTCCTAATTATTCCTCTTCTCTCTTCCCCTCAATTCTTTTCACTTTCCATTTCATTTCATAACCTTATTTTGACAACATATATCCTACTTTCTGATATAAAATTAGGTAAAGGTAAAGGTAAAGGTTCCCCCGCACATGCGTGCTAGTCGTTTCCAACTCTAGGGGCCGGTGCTCATCTCCGTTTCATAGCCGAAGAGCCAGCGTTTGTCCGAGGACGTCTCTGTGGTCATGTGGCCGGCATGACTAGACGCCAAAGGCGCACGGAACGCTGTTACCTTCCCACCGTAGTGGTCCCTATTTTTCTACTTGCATTTTTACGTGCTTTCGAACTGCTAGGTGGGCAGAAGCTGGGACGAGTAACAGGCGCTCACTCTGTTATGCGGCACTCGGGATTTGACCTGCCAAACTGCCGACCTTCTGATCGACAAGCTCAGCATCCTAACCCACTGAGCCACCGCGTCCCTCCGATATAAAATTATTCAACACAATTTACAAGAAAGAAAAACCTGTGTGGTTTTAGAAAAGAAAAGGAATTTCCTTTACTAATAAGTAAAATCCACTCTTGGTCTTTCTTGATATGTACAGTTTCTTCCCAAAATTTCTTTGCTTCTAGTGAAGACAACGTCTTAAAACTGTTTTCTCAGTGGAAGCAATTAATGCTATCCTTTGTTCTCTCCCCTGAAGCATTAACTCATGCTAAGTTAAACATATTGAAATAAAGAGTTCAGTCTGATGCTTATTTTGTAAAATAAGAGACTGAATATGTTGAATCCAGATTTAGATATAGCAAATTGACAGAAATAAAGATGCTCAAGTTATCTTCTCTGTGACACTGGTACAATCTGAAAATGTTAGAAAAAGAATTGGGAAGGGATTCTATAAGGTAGTGTAGGATGCTGAGCAGAACAGGAAAATAATCAGGCAGAAGTATTATCCATTCATGGGGGTGCCAGTTCATATTCTTTTACCAATCAATTCTATATGCATTTTCTCAAGAAATAAAGTCCTCTTATGTTCAACTGCTGGTACTAAGTCTGCATAAAATTACTGATTTATTTAACTAATATCTGCAATGCTAATATTTCTTTAACATTACGGAGTTCCTGAAGACTGAGTCAGGTAAATTTTTTAAAATCCAAATAGTATTTTTCCCCAATAACTTACTTGACACCAGTACTGGATAGTGAACAAAGAACACACTGTCCAAGAGGAAATCTGCACAGAATGTTACTGTTTGTTCTCTATGAATGCAGAGGTATATCTGCTAAAAGAAAGGCATTCCATTCCTCTCCAGAGATTTCCCCTTCATTCAGTAGAACGGCAGCTCTGTGTTCACATCCCTTCCATTCAAGTTATGTTAGCCTGTCAGTTAAGACCCTTATTTGCTAGGCAGTCCTTTGCTACAAAAATTAATAACTTCAACTTGGCTTTACTTGCTCCTAATACGAAAGCAATTATTTGTATGCAATTTGCTCTTGGAAGCTAAGTGAGGGCATTTAAATATTGAACTAGTGGAAAATTACTGTGCAGAAAATGTTCTTTGGCACATCATTCTTGCAACTCAAATATTATTTTCACGGAAAGTTAATACCATAACTGAATATTGATATGTTTGCCAGCCTTCACCTTCCCAAATGGACAAATTGGAGAACTCTTATCTGGAGAACTGCATTCAGACTAATTATTTGGAGAACTGCATTCAGACTAATTCTTATTCCAGGTTGTAGTTCTTTTGGCTTTATTCTGTGTTTGCCCCAATTAATCCTTACATTTGCTCTGCCTCAGTGAAATATAAGAAACCATATAACTGGTGAGTTCCAGAGAACAGAACATATTGGTGGAGCATTGTATTAGTGGCAACCCTTCTTTAAAAAGATTTTACAAGGTCATTCTCTATTTTTACTCTAATTCTGTGTCCTTCTAAATTCTAGCAGATATTCTGTGACTGATTGCTGTTGTTATTCTTGGCTGATGACTATAAAACACTACCTTCCCCAATCTGCCACCCACTGTATATTTTGAGAGAGCAACCAAAATTCCTAACTAGCTGTCAGACCAACCTTCATCATTAACCTTCATCTGCTAAATGAAGAAAGAAGTGAAAGAAGAAAAAGGAGTGATTAAAACAAGTTTAACGAAGGATAGTGATGATATTGATATAAATCGTTATTCAAAGAAAAAATGACACAAAGGAATTTTAGCCAAGGATAGAGGTAAGGATAGAGTTAATAAACAAAAGGAAGCTAAAGGAGGCAGCAAGTCAAAACCAGTTCATGTACTCAGGAAGAGATGCAGTTTTTCTTGTACGACAAACCTGACGTACAGGCAGCTGTTGGAAGGCTGTGTGTTACTGAGAAACTTAAATGAATCCTAAAAGATATTGTATCAGCATATGGTGGATTCATAAATAACAACAACAACAAAACCCCCAAACCTACTCAATTTTTTTATTTCTGTAGGTTTTTGCTGATTTGACCAACACACTGTAAAATGAGATTTTCTCAAATAAATGTCCAATTCTGAAGAGCAAATGATTTGCTGCCAACTTTAGACTCATTTAAATCTTTTCAACTGCAATAATCAGACAGAAAATAAAAATTCAAATGATTAAAATATCATCCCCTACTTAGAATTAACTGTGAACATAGTTGACATTTGATAACTTTTTTCCTGAATAATTAAGAGTCGAACAAAAGTCACTCAACCTCGCAAAACTTTTATATTACTATGTGCATATGAGAGATACTGAATGAGAAAGAAAAAAAGGAAGGAAGGAAGGAAGGAAGGAAGGAAGGATAGCTCTTGCGGCAGGTTCTTATAGAATGATAATTTATAATCTAGAAACATCAGCTAAGAATGCAGAATAAAACTGCAAATCCTTAAGATATACACACAAAAGAAGTAGAGAATTACCCGTCAGAAGAGTCTTCCTGTTTTTGAAATGTCGGAGATATCAGTATTTTTTTCTTGTACATCCAGATCTTGTTAACCCAGTCTTCTCTTAATGCTTAGTTCCTCTAAAAGTCTAAGTTTAACTGAAGAACAAGAACCTGCAATCAAGAGAAAAAGAGAAGGCGATAAGAGCAGGAAAGAATTTCAGCTGCTGGCTGCTGCTACTGTTCTAGAAGCATTTGAGCTATTTTCAGCACTCGACGGATTTGTCCGCAGTAAGAGAAACCAGAAAAGTACATGGGCAGGAAACTTAGGAGAACTTGGTCTGGTGCTCAAATTCCACATTCACTTTTGAAATGTTGAGAAAAATCAATTTTCAGGCTATTCAAAAAAGTACACTGCATGTTTGCACCAGAACCAGACCGTAATCACCTTCTTTTTCTTGGACCCAGTAACCAATGTGGCAAGCCCAGAAAATGTGTTTCTATTTTCTAATAGACTCAAGCCAATTTCTCTGAACAGGAGTTCATTCTCCCCTTACTTTATTTTGTATCCTTCAGGCATCAGTGTCCAGGAACAAACTTAACTTCCTAAAAGGGAAGCCACCAGTTTATTTCCAGTTTGCAATTAAATTTTTGAAATCATTCACTCAAATATTTCTGAATGTTAGTGACGGAGGCTGTTGACACTGTAGTGTTTAACTAACAGGGAATCCGAAACCAATCAGTATTGCAATTACATTTTCACTCACTGCCATGAAAGATAAACAAACAAGCTCTCTTCAATTTAGAATGGCATAATTATTATATTTTTGGTATATTTAGGCACTTGCCACATTCAAAATATGTTTGACACATCAATTCTTTTGTTTTAAACTTTTAATCCATTTTTATGGGTTTGAACCTTTGATGTTGTTTAGCTTGCTGAAGCTTCAGTTATAAATAAAGCACTATTTTAGAAACTTTAAGAAAAATCTATCTTTGCAGATGGAAAGCTGTGACGAGAGAAAGGTGGAGATCTTGGCAGGACCAAATTTAAGAAAATATCTCCATTTTAAGGGCATCATTACTATCAGGAAGGAAAAAGTAATTATTTGTGAATTAGCCCTTTCCCATGTCAGTGAACTTTGCAGGATGTCTAGAGGTTTGTGTATTGTTTGATTTCCTAACTGTATTTTTCAGAACAAATCCTACATCTTCCAGAAACCACCAGATTACTCATAATTATTCTGAAATGTTCTTCAAAGGATTTCCCCCCTTAGATTGGAAAATTAGTATACGTGCACAAAACAAATCAATTTTTAAATCTTCCACTCAGGTTCCAGGCCTATCAATTTTTTTATAACCTGTTGAAAAGGATAAATTAATGCTATACCTTGGTGCTTGATACCCAGGATATTTTCAAGAGGAGAGGGAAGAAGTAATATAAAATTCAGCAATAAAAACTCACATAGAAAAGTACTCAACTAATGGATTTCTTAGAATTCATATTTTATTCAAGTAAGACAGTAGAATGAACATTCTCTGGAACAATTTCTTCCAATTGTTGTCTCTAATTAAATATAAGCAATATTTATAAAATATTCTAATAATTGGTATACACTGTTTCATATATACTGCTAAGCCATAATTTTGTTTGCTTTTACCAATGTACTTTGTGGGAGGAACATTTTGAATGTAGCCAGTGCTGCATTTAGCAAGCTGTAAATTGTGATTAAGCAGGTGTGAAGGACTCTTTCATATTAAACTAATATTACAAAAGCATCAGAGCTCAACCTTCGGATTCATTCAATCATCACTGTTGCTACACCATTTATGGATGCCCCTTGCATTTCTCTTCTCTAAATGGGAGAATGAAGAACCATTAATTATTAGTGCTAAATAACTAAAATAGGAAGGAAGGAAGGAAGGAAGGAAGGAAGGAAGGAAGGAAGGAAGGAAGGAAGGAAGGAAGGAAATTAGCATGCTTAGTTTCTTTTGCATTCACATTGGGCATCAATAGGAACCACAACGGGTTTTGTATATAGAAGGACTTAACTTCATCTCCTAGTAAGTCCCCAGTTAAACAGGTTTGGGCAACAGGTCATGGAAAGTAGAAAACAGCAATTATGGCCTAGATGGACAGATAGTCTAAAATGGTATAAGCCAGCTTATGCGATTTCAGACAGAACTGACCAGGAAACTTCAGTAGTTATGAAACTTGAAAATTATAAGACAATCATATTAGTCTTGGTGGGTAGAATACTGCATGACTAAGTGTCAGTATACCTACCTAATTTAGATAATTGCTTATTCCAGTAAAACTAGCAAGTAAGTTTTAGGTTTATATTCTGATTAACTGATTCTTTTGTTTAACACTAAACAGGTCTATTTCTTTAGCAGAAAGGAAGAGCAAAAATGCAACAAATCAAAGCTTTACTAACACCTTCATGGAAAATTAGAATTAAAAGGATAATTATAGGCAAGGGACCTGCCTTATTATTTATATCTCCTGTTTAGGTAGCAGCCAACCTAACTTTGAATCATTTGGGGAGGAAGAAGGGCACAACCAATGGATTGCTTTTCTACATGGAGCTGCACAGATTTCTAGTTTGCAACCAGAGATTGCAAACTATACCTGATATTCAGTGTATATTCTATTATATACTGAGGAACAATGAGTTCAAACTGTTTTAGCACTGACAGATCTGTGGCTTGTTATTTTTGGTTAAACAGCTGTGGAGTGCCTTTAAGATAATAGAGCTTTCTGGTAACATGGCTGCCATGCCATTTCATGTTACTTAGCTTATCATCCAGCCCCAAGAAGTCCATGTATATTTGATACATTCTACATTTTGCATTGGTTGTGTGCAGAAGTTTGCCTCTTGTAATGCATTACCATAAACCTTAACTACCAAAAAGCTAGACCATAAACTTTACTAAACTAACAGGCCAGTCACCAATTCTTGCTAGTAAATACTTGTTCTATTTCCTTCTGGACCTGGGATGCATAATATTACTTGGAGACTACAAATGGATAGGATCAGGACATATCCAAATTTGAATAAATTTATATTTGACAGTCTGGCATATTTTTGATGTACTGTGGCTACACTTGGGTAATGACAAGATGTATGAGAGTCATATGAAAAGTACCTAGAAGATACCAAGTCACCAATCCCTGTCCCAAGTCGCTCCCCATAATGAGCATCCATTTTTAAACAAAACTTCTGTAACATTTCTCCCTGAATGATGTATTAATAAAGTAATATGAAAACATTGTATCAAACAACTAATTTCATAATTGCATACAGATTATATTTAGTTTGACATGGATACATACTGTACATACATCAGTTAGTGGAGAATCTGAATATGGGCAACTATTTTTCCCATTACAGAGAATGAATGAACATCTAGTAGGGCTATAGATTAAATTATTGCTTTGAGCAATTAGTCAAAGACAGAATAGCTCACAAACTCTATTCTATGACTCAGAGTAAACCAGAATAATTTTTTCAATCAGAATTTTTGACTGGGACTGATAGGAGTTATTGATAGGATAAATTTATAAGATAGTTCAAATACTTTGAAGATAACGAGTAGTATTTTTATAGGTTTGAAAGTTCAATTTTCTTATATATTGTGGTACCAACCCTCATCCTAGATCAGTGTTTCTCAACCTTGGGAACTTTCAAGTCTACATGTCTTAAAGTTGCCAAGATTGAGAAATATCGTCCTAGATAGAGCTTTACAAAGCTGATTGATAATGCATTGATCAGATTCTAATCCATTCTCTTGACTTTACAAATATACAAGAGGATTGGTCTGTTATAGGTTTCATGTGTTAGGGCTCTATCAATGGCATATGAATGTTATTTGACTAGGAAGAAATTGTCAGGGCAGGAGAGAGACAGAATGTACACAATGTAAGCATGTGATATGACTTCTTTCAGCGGTTGAATCTTTGGGTGTGAAAAGAGGAAGGCAGAAATTTCTCTTCATAAGGAGAGGTAAAAAAAAGTGCATAGAATTTGAAGTAGGACTGGATGTCATAAATTCTGCACCATCTATCCAATCTTCTCAGGTGGGACTGTCAACTATCTGTCCTTGCAGAATTACAGTAAAGATTTTGATTCTAGTTATCTTTATCAAAATCTCCAGGGAGTTATAAACTAATTTATGCCTATGCCAAGAAAGCATGCACACAGAAAAGCAGATGTCACCCATGAAGACTGATGACTACATTTTTCTTTGACATTCCAATTTGGGGGGTAACTGGGATGCTAAGGAAAAACACTGAAACCAAATTCTCTCTCCATCTGCAATACTATCTGAAGAATAGGTCCATTATCTCATTTTCTATGGTGTGGGAGTATCCGATTCTCAGAGTCAAAGGAGCACTGCTTTGCCATGAAAAAGAAAGATCAATGGAGAACCAGGTACTGGACTGGCACTGGGAGTTCTCATCTTCCACTAAGCTACAGAAGCTCATTATGTGCTTTTAGCCAGTTATTCTTCTTTAGCCCAACCTACCTAAAGAGGGAGCACTGAATATGCAGTCTTGAACCCATGTACAAACAGCAGGGTATCAATAAATCAATCAAAGAGTCAATCAATTAAACAAAGAAAAGACCAGTGTCTTCAGGATCTAGACAAAATATATGGTGAGCAAAGGAAGCAAAATTGCCAGTAGTCCCATCAATACGATGTTGTGCCTATATTTACATATTTGAAACAAAGAACAATTGACCTTGTCTGAAACATGAATGAGGCAAAGGCTTAATGTTACAAAAAATTCTGGAGGAAATGTCAGGCTTACAATGCTTATTTTGGCTTAAGGACAATTCAGCAAGATGGATCATAGTAAGATAAGTGTCTCCTACTGTTTGTGACCTGAGTAGGCTAAATAAAGAAGAAATTATGGATGCAGAATGACAAGGAATATATGAGGCATTTAGAATCACAAAGAGTATGGTGTCTGCAGAGTGCACTGTGAAAGAAATCACCTGAGGTGCCAAATTCCAGAAGCTGTGAGTCTTTTTACTGTGAATTTCAGAAATTAAACAGTTCTAATGCTCAGCTACAGAAAATGTCCTATGTTTTCAGGTATTTCTTTGTTTTAAATTGTTGTCATTATTTTGCACCTCAAGGATGCTATTTTTTTAAAAAAAATATTGATGTGCATACCTATTTCTCAATATTTAGAGGTAAATAAGATAGAATTCATGCTTTTAAAACTGACATGTGGATTTAGCTGTTTTGGGGGTGGGGGATAATTGAGCCCATGATCTACAACTGTTTTACTGGTGAAACAAGGAATCACATTTTAAGATTTGTAAAGAGATTGCTTTTATTAAGAAATTGTTACTTCAAGTACAAAGCATAGTCAATTAATTGCCACAAATTTCTTTAATGGCAAACTTACAAATGAAATTCTTCCTCTATTGGAGATGAAATGAGACAACCCAAGAATGGGTCTTCCAGTTTTAGAGCATGTGCGGCATAGGTTATTTGTCATAAATTTTAACAGGAAAAAACTCAAACAACAAAAGAAAAGAAAGCCTTTTGAATAATCACCTGGGACAATTTCACACTCAGCTTTAAAAATGCAAATGTAAAGCTTGAATGCATTATTGATATCCTTTTTATCTCTGTGCATTCATAGTTTTACATTTCTAAATTACAATAAATATACAAAATTGCTGGTCTTTCATGTCAAATGATATCTCCAATCTCAATCAAAATGCATCTGTTGTGATTGAGCAGTATGCTGTACTATTAGAAAGTATTTTACTTAATAAGCTTACAATAAAAGGGTTTTTCGTTTAGTTACATGCTGAATATGGAAGTCTGAAATTTTGCACAAACGTGGTAATTTGCAAAGCATCAAAGAAGTAACATTTTAGTCAATCTGAAAGGGAGATATAGATTGTAGTAAAGATTTTGGAAATGCTGCTGTGGAACCAGAGATAGTTGCATTTTATTATTTTTAATTAAAAATAAAATATTGGTCAAAGATCAAACTAAAACATTCTTCATACACACCTTTCTAAATAACCTTTGCTGCATGGCCTAGACTGATGCTACTATTTACATGGACAGAAAAAGAAAACCATGGAGAACCATGTAGGGTAGTAATATTGTTAGGCTCAATGAGAGGCAAAAGAAATGTGCAAATGTTTGATTCTTAGAACTCTTAAATCAGGACAGATATTATGCAAATCATGAATTGAAAAGAAGCAAATAATTTCGAAAGTAAATCAGTTAACCTCAGTCATTCATTATGCTAGTCGTAGTAGTTATTATAATAGTAGTTATGTAACCAATAACTACTATTACCTAATTCATTTTGTCTACAATCTTAGTAGTGAGACTGGACATTCAGATCCTTTTGCTGAAAAATTGAAAGTAATCTTTGGATTCTTATTACACTGCAACCTTTGATTAATTCCAAAACAGAGTCACAACTATTTACACAACTCTAAATATTCACAAAATTCAATATTTATAGTATTTTTCTTTTTGTTTAACCTATAACAGAGAATCTTGCTTATTATAAGAGATGTGGTACAAGATTGTGCATTTTCTAAATGCCTTTTAAAAATGCTACATATGTGGAAACTGCACACTGCCTTTCAAATCACTTTGCCTCAGCAGGTGAAGTACCAGGAACAGGCAATACAAGTACTCCTCAACTCACTACCAGTCACTTAGCCTAAATACCAAAGGTACCTATGACTGGTTCTGAAGTTCTGTTGGCTGCCATCCCATGGTCATGTGACCATATGTCAGGCACTCGGCAACTGGCCTTGATTATCGCTGCTTGCCGCAATCATGTTTTATGACATTTTTGCTGAAAACCAGCATTTACTTCCAGTTTTCAGCAAAATCAGCCCATACTGAACAATGGGTTTATTTAATGACTGCAGTGTTCAATTAACAACCATCATAAAAAAGATCATAAAATAGATCTAGTCATTTGGTGACCTGCTTTACAACTCACATCTTATGACTGTAATAGGCAGACTCCACTGTGGTCATAAGTTGAAGATTACCTATAGGATCAGAGAGAGATAAACCAGAAAACTAAGTGGGCAGTTCACACACAAAAAGGTAGCCTGGAACCCTGAAACAGTATTGTGAGTATCTGTGTGGCTACTTGCATTTTTCAGTTGACAGATGGGCACCACAACCAGGATGCTTCCCTTGAGAAATGATTAATGTCTGCCTTGAGTCTAGGTGTCAGGAAGTAGGCAATAGTTCAACTATGTTTCTTTGCTAGTCACTCAGACATCTTGTAGATTGGGGTAGATTATAAATATTGTCAATCAGTCAGTCAATCAATCAAAGAGAAAATAATCTGCCCATAAAGTCAGCAGTTGCAGCACTGCGGAGTAAAAGCTGTGTTGTAAAATTTTTAGTAAATGGCACAAAACCAGAAGAAAGTCAACTAAGGTTCTCACACAGCGCCAGTGTTACTGCATAGGCTCAGAGATGCTTCTCAACTGCCTCAAAATCCTAATGCCAAGGGGCCCATATTAACCTCTTCAGATGGAAATTGTAAGATAACCAGATTGCAGGATGGTAAACCTGCCAAGAAGCTTCTAAAGCATGTTTTAGTGCCCTTTTGTAATGGTTTGTGAGAATGTCCTTGAGAGATAGGAGGAGGAAAAGAAGCCACAGTCTAAGCAATGGTCAGATAAGAAACAGCTGAGCCCCCAGAAGGAATAAAGGCATTGCAAACTTCTCAGAAGGCACCTTCCATGGTTTCTTGGATTGTAAGGTAAGGGAGCAGAAATGTGCTTTTAGACTTGTAAGATTAATATCAGCCTTTTGAAGTAGTCCATACAAGAAGCAGAACTAGAAGTCCTAATGCTATCTCCTTATTGTACAATTATATCTCCATCAAGACCATCTTCCTTAATCTCTTACAATGTTGAGCTAGGACATTCAGGTTTAGCCGCTTGTCCAGTAATTCATAACTGGTAGACTTTTTAAAAATGAAAATCCATGATTTATACAACACAATGGCTTGGTTCACAAAACTATCCCTGCAAAAAGCATTACACTTAGCCAACATGTGAATTAAATTACACTTAGTTTAACCTATCTCAAAACTTTGACTTCCTAAAGAAAAGTAGTGTACATAAATGTTGGGCAAGATGCCTATAAGTATTCCCACCTTGCATCAGAATTTTTCAAAAATAAATTAAAGCATATTTTCCCCCAAAGTAAGCAATAATTTGAGTAATTTCTTAGTTCTAAAAAGTAGGAAAGGTGTATGCAATTATAATTCCCTTAACTCTGAAAAAAAACTTATAATTCATCAATAGGAGATAGGAATAGCTCACAAGTATGCAATGTAGTTCTAGAAGTAATGAAAAATTGACAAACTAGGAATTCTTATCCCGGTTTTATAGTAATCCATTTATAGTAATCCATTCAAAGGTTTGTAAAGTTAGTTTTTTCTCCCTGATACTGGAGAAATTTAAAGGCTATTACAACACTTTAACAAAAAACATTGTTGTCCTCCTACATCTTAAATATTTAATAGTTTGTCTTTTTTAAATGTACAGGGTGAATCAGCATACCGGCATTTTTTTACAGGAAATGCAGAACAGAAACCTATTGTTTAATAAGATTTCTGGAGATGCTGCCAAATCACTGCTCTTTATATTCAACAAGGTCAGTTCTCTTTATACAGTATGTTGTTATTCTTTTTGAACAAGGGAGGGACTAAGTATAGAATGTCAATAAAGGAGAATATTTGTAGCTCAATATTGAAATGAGGGGTACTTGGTGCTCCCTGAGCTGTGCTGTTTTCTTCCAGACATTTCATTACCCAAGCTAGGGATTTGCTTTCAGTTTCTATTTTAGTGGCTTGTCCTGCCTGTGTTGGTCAGGGTGGTCTTATGGTTCATCTGTCAGAGTGTCAGGTTTCTATAAATTCCCTAGTATTTTTGGACTTGGTTTGGTCTAGGATATGTGGGTCTCAAACTCGCCGCATCACATGATGTATCGTTACATATTGTGACTTTTTTTGCATTGCCGGAGCTGGGGTGGGCGCAGCCTCCATATGATGCAACTGGCCCATGGGCTGGCATTTTGACACCCTTGGTCTAGGAGGATGTTCATAGTTTCCCAACTGAAGCTATGATTAAGTCTGTCCATATGTTGTGAAATTAAAGAGTTTTCATCATGTCTTCTGGCTGCTAGTTGGTGTTCATGGATGTGTTCTGCCTGTCTTCTGCCTGTTTGTCCTACATACTGGTTGTTGCAGTCATTAACTGTACATGACTCCTGGTTTTTTTCTTCTGGGGCCGCTGGGTCTTTTGGTTTACTTAGAATATTTTGAAGGCTTTAGTTGGCTTGTTTGCTACGCTGATTCCATGAGGTTGTAGTAATCTGTTGGTGGTTTCTGAGATGTTCTTGATGTTTGGCAGTGTTATTTTTTTTTACGGCTTGTACTGATTGTACTGTATTGGGTTGAGCGGTCAAGCCCTTTTTGATAAAGTTGTGTGGATATCCATTTTATTGAAATGTGTTGTATAGATGCTTTGTTTCCTTTTTCTGCTGTTTGGGGTTGCTATAATGAATTTGTACTCATCTAAATAAAAGTTCTTACACAGCTTCTCTTGTGGGAGGTTAGGTTGTTGTTTTGGTAGTGTAGCACTTGGTTGGTATGGGTGGATTTTCTGTACACTTGTCTTTCTAGTTTGCCATTGTGGTCTCTGCTGATCAGGATGTCCAGGAAGGGCAGTGAGTTATTTTATTAGTGTTTATAGGGCTAGGAATAAGATGGGGTCGGGGTTAGGGTTGGGTTAGGATTAGGATTAGGGTTAGGATTTTTCCAAATAGCATTTTCAATATTTAGCAAACAGCATAATGTCTGGGTTCATGTGTTTAACAAACAATAATAGGTATAGTTAATTATCATAAACAATATGTTAATTAATCACTCAATAGCCTTCTTCTTGCTAATATATATTCAAAATTACATATCATATTCCTTTCTCTCTAACTTGTTTTTCTAGCCATTGATAGAAGTTATCGCATGTTCTAAAGTACACTGAGTCTTCTTTCTCTTTAATCTTTAAAGTCAATCTATCCATTTCTGCACACTTTAGAATTTTCTTAATTAGTACTTCTTCACCTGGCAAGTTTTCATTTTTCCAATGTTGGGCAAATACAATTCTTGCTGCCGTTAATATGTGTAGTATTAAATATCTGCAATCTTTGTCATAATTAGCTATTATTCCTAACAAAAATAATTCTGGTTTAAAGTCTATTTGTTTTTTAGTCATTTTCTCCAACCATAAATGTATTTTAACCCAAACCCTTTTTGCTTTAGGGCATGTCCACAAGATATGGTAATAAGTATCTGGTCTTTGTTTGCATTTCCAACATTTGTTTGAAGTATTTTTAAACATTTTTGCTAATCTCACTGGTGTCATATGCCATCTGTAAAACATTTTATATAAGTTTTCTTTATATGCCACTGCTTTAGTTAATTTAATATTTCTTTCCCATAACTTTTGCCAATCTTCTAATTCTATATTATATCCAAAGTTCTTTGCTCATGGTATCATTGTTTCTTTTACTTGTTCTTCCTCCATCTTTAACAGAAATCTATAGTTTCTTAATCAACTTTTCATCTGTTTTTAATAGTATCTGTCTGTTCTTTATAAAATCTTTATAAAATCCCATTGTTTTGACTTCTTTTTCATATCTCGTTTGAATTTGCAGGTATGGCCACCATGCTAGATCAATACCTTGTTCTTGTAAATCTTGCCTGTCTTTCAATTTTCCTTCATTGTCCAAAATATCTTTATAAGTCACAACTTTATCATAGTTAATTAAATTTGGGTAAGCAAAAACTTCCATTGTTGAAAGCCATTCAGGTATCTTAATATAATTTTTTTCTTTTATTTTTTCCCATTCTGAAAGAAGTGCATTCCTTATAAAATGGTTTTGAAAGTATCTTACTGTATGTATTTTATTCTTCCTTTGAAGATATTTTTGATGGTTCTGTGGGTATTCTCTAATTGGTCCTTTTTTATTGTGGTGAAAATGTCATCTACATGTCTGATCCATACTTGGGGTTGTATTTGTGGAAGTGCTATGGCTTCTAGACATTGATAATGACATCCATATAAGTCCTAAAATCGGTGATCCCACAGGTGTATCTTTAATTTGTTGGTTAACTTTGTCCATAAAATTGGAAGTATGTGGTTAGGCAGAGGTTTATGAGATCCATAATCCTGGGTGTTTCAATCTTTGTTAGGTGTGCTATGGAGCAATATGGTCATAGGGTTTTTTGGCTAATTCTGGATCTAAGGACATTGAAAGGGATATAAACATCAAATGAGATGATGATTTCATCCTCATATATAGTCACATCTCTGATTGTTTAAAAGTGCTGTAATGAGGAGTTGATGGAGTGTTTGCTTCCTCTTGTGAGGTGACAAGCTTTTTTGTTATTTCTTTTGCAATATTTTAGGTAGGGGTCCTCAGTAATGATACAAATGGATGTATCATTATAATATGTGAGGCATGTGTATTTTGGAACATTCATAGAAGCATAGGAGGATGGGTCAATTGCTTCTCATCTGCCATTGTTCCTCTTAGGTAATTTGTTCTTTTTTAATGAGGTTACTGAAAGTTCTCTTGAACTGGTTGTCTAGTTTCCGTATTCCTTTTATTAAATTTACCAGGATGTAAATATAAGGGATGTGGTGGCTCAGTGGGTTAGGACACTGAGCTTGTCGATCAGAAGGTCGGCAGTTTGGCGGATCGAGTGCCGCGTAACAGAGTGAGTGCCTGTTACTCATCCCAGCTTCTGCCAACCTAGCAGTTTAAAAGCACATAAAAATGCAAGTAGAAAAATAGGGACCACTATGGTGGGAAGGTAACAGCATTCCATGCACCTTTAGCATCTAGTCATGCCGGCCACATGACCACGGAGACGTCCTCGGACAAGTGCTGGCTCTTCGGCTTTGAAACGGAGATGAGCACCGGCCCCTAGAGTCGGAAACGACTAGCACGCATGTGCAGGGGAACCTTTACCTTTACCTTTAAATATAAGTAGAATGCCAAGTAACCAGCTCATTATCACAAAATAGGGAGGAGAAGTAAAACAACCCGTCTTTTCCCAAAATGATAATCTAGCACCATTTGATTAAGTTTACTCTCAGAAAAACAGCCAGTTATGATGAATAGAAATTCAGCCCTATTAAAAGGTAGTGTAAAGGACATACTTAAGTATGATTCATAAATTGAATTTAGGATGTAAACAAACAGAAAATAGAGAACAAAATTCTCAATGGCTCTTGTAGAGAGATTAAAAGCAAAATAGTTGCAACATGAAGATTTTTGGGAGTGGGAGAGAAGAAGCAGAAGTTGCTGTCTCTGAAAGTTGTGTTATCTTCGTGGGCAGGATTAATTGCTTCCTGGTAGTGAATCTTTTACATCCTTCTATTTAAATGAGTGGTCCAAATTTATTCTTATAGTGAAGTGTTCTGCCTTTGGTGATATTGTATCTTAGTGAGAACAAACTAGTTCCAGAATCCAGATTGCCCACCTTTCAAAGAGAATGATCTTTTATACATACATACATACATACATACATACATACTGTACACGTACATACATACATATATATGCAAAGTTTTATTATTTTTTTAAATAAAATTCAATGGTAATCATTCAACAAAACGTGTTGTCTGAGTATCTTATTCACTAATACAAATTAAATTCCTAATCCCTAAATCTTTTCTCTATCCATTGATAAAATAGATCCCAAGTTTGAAAATGTTCTTTTTCTTCTTTTTCTTTCAACCTTAAAATAAGTCTATCCATTTCTGCACAGTCTAGTATTTTTTAAATTAATAATAATAATAATAATAATAATAATAATAATAATAATAATAATAATAATAATAATAATAATAATAAAAAGTTGGAAGGGACCTTGGAGGTCATCTAGTCCAACCCCCTGCTCAGGCAGGAAACCCTATACCATTTCAGGCAAATGGCTGTCCAGTCTCTTCTTAAAAACTTCCAGTGTTGGAGCATTCACCACCTCTGGAGGTAGGTTGTTCCACTGGTTAATTGTTCTAACTGTCAGGAAGTTTCTCCTTAGTTCTAGGTTGCTTCTCTCCTTGACTAGTTTCCATCCGTTGCTTCTTGTCCTGCTTTCAGGTGCTTTGGAGAATAGCTTGACTCCCTCTTCTTTGTGGTAGCCCCTGAGATATTGGAACACTGCTATCATGTCACCCCTCACTCTTCTCTTCATTAAACTACACATACCCAATTCCAGCAACCGTTCCCTATATGTTTTAGCCTCCAGCCCCTAATCATCTTGGTTGCTCTTCTCTGTACCCTTTCTAGAGTCTCGACATCTTTTTTACATCATGGTGACCAAAACTGGATGCAGTATTCCAGGTGTGGCCTTACCAAAGCATTGTAAAGTGGTATTAGTACTTCACTTGATCTTGATTCTATCCCTCTGTTAATGCAGCCTAGCACTGTGTTGGCTTTTTTGGCAGCTGCAGCACACTGCTGGCTCATATTGAAGTGATTGTCTACTAAGACTCCGAGATCCCTCTCACAGTTACTACTATTGAGCAAGGTACCACCTATATTATACCTATGCATTTGATTTTTCCTGCCTAAATGTAGAACCTTACTTTTTTCACCATTGAATTTCATTTTGTTAGATAGTGCCCAGTGTTCGAGTCTGTCCAGATCCTTCTGTATCTTAAGCCTATCTTCTGGAGTATTGGCTATTCCTGCCAGCTTGGTGTCGTCTGCAAATTTGATGAGTTCCCCATCTATCCCCTCATCCAAATCATTAATGAAGATATTGAAGAGCACTGGGCCCAGAACACAGCCCTGGGGCACCCCACTACACACTTCCTTCCATGTAGATGCAGTTCCATTGAGGACCACACGCTGAGTATGGCCTGTCAGCCAGCTACGAATCCATCTGGTGGTAATGCTATCTAACCCACATTTTTCTATCTTATCAAGTAGTAGGTTGTGATCTACTTTATCAAATGCCTTACTGAAGTCCAAGTAAATTATATCTACAGCGTTCCTCTGGTCCACTAATTTTGTCACTTGGTCAAAGAATGTAATAAGATTTGTCTGGCATGATCTGTTTTTGACAAACCCATGTTGACTTTTAGTGATGACCTTGTTTGCATCAAGGTGTTCGCTGATTTGTTGTTTGATTATCTTTTCCAGAATCTTCCCAGGTATTGAGGTCAGGCTGATAGGTCTGTAGTTTCCTGGATCTATTTTTTTCCCTTTTTTGAAGATGGGAACTACATCAGCTCTCTTCCAGTCCTCTGGTAGTTCCCCAGTGCTCCAGGATCTTTGAAAAATATAGTTCAGTGGTTCTGAGATCACGTCTGCCAGTTCCTTGAGAACCTTGGGGTGTAATCCATCTGGGCCTGGTGATTTGAACTCGTCTAGGCTGGACAGGTGCTCAGTTACCATTTTCTTGCCTATCTTAACTTGCATTTCTATTCTGTTTTTTATGGCACTGGTTTGGGTAGGTTGGACTGTTTTTTCCCTTTGTGTAAAGACAGATGCAAAAAACGAATTAAATAGTTCTGCTTTCTCCCTATTGCTTGTCACCTTCTTGCCACTTTCCCCCACTAATGGACCAATCATTTCCTTTACTTTTTTCTTGTTTTTTATATGTTGAAAGAAGCTTTTTTTTGTTATTTTTGACTTTGGTTGCAAGCCTTAGTTCATTTTGAGCCTTAGCTTTCCTCACTTCATCTTTGCAGGCACGGGCTATTTGCTGATATTCTGACTTACTTATGTGCCCCTCTTTCCAATTCTTATATTTTTCCTTTTTATCTTTCAATTTATCAGAGAGTTCTTTATGCAGCCATGCTGGTTTCTTTAATTATTTCTTCTTCTGGTGGTATTTCTTTGTTCTTCCAGTATTGTGCAAATATAATTCTTGCCACTGTTATCACATGTAAAATCAGATATGTACTTTGCTTATCAAGTTTTTCTGGCATTATACTTAGTAAAAAAATCAGGTTTATAGTCTATGTCAGACATGTTAAACCCGCGACATCCCATGATGTTGCGCGACGTATCGGAGCTTTTTCCCCATTGCCGGCAATGGGGTGGGCACGGTTTCTTCATGATGCATCCAGCCCATGGGCCGGCAGTTTGACACCCCTGGTCTATGTGTTTCTCTCACATTTTTTCTAACCAAGTGTGAATTTTTGTCCAATATTTCCTTGCTTTAACACATGTCCATGATAAACATATGATAATAAGTACTTGGTTTATGCTTACATTTCCAAAATTTCTCTGAAATATTTTTAAACATTTTTGCTAATCTTGTTGGTGGCAAGTGCCATCTGTAGAACATTTTGTATAGGTTTTCTTTATAAGAGGCTGACAATGTCAATTTATAGTTTCTTTCCCACAAACTTTGCCACTTCTTTAAGTCTATATTACATCCAAAATTCTTTGCCCATACTATCATTGTTTCTTTTACCTGTTCATCTTCCATTTTCAGATTTAATAAGAAATTGTACATTTTTTAATTAACTTTTTGTCAGAAGTTATTAATGTCTGGTCAAACGTAGTCTGCTCTTTATAAAATCCATACTGTTTAATATCTTTATCATATCTCACTTGCATTTGTAAATGTGACCACCATGTTAAATTGATGCCCTAATTTTCTATCTCTTGTCTAGATTTTAAGTTCCCTTCAGAATTTAGAATATCTTTATATGTCCATATTTTATCAAGGACTGACTAGATTTGGGTGTACAAATGCTTCCGTTGTTAAGAGCCAACCTGGAATTTTCAGATAGATCTTACATTTTATTTTTTCCCATGTTAATAATAGTGCATTTCTAATATAGTGGTTTTGGAAGTATTTATGTATTTTATTTTTTACATACCATAAAAAAGCATGCCAACCAAATTGTAGGTCATGTTCCTCCAAGTACAGCAAACTTTTATTTCTAAGAGTTATACATTCTTTTACCCATGTTAGCACTGGTTCTTGATAATATAAAACCCATTCTGGCAAGCCAAAACTTCCATTTTGTAGCATTTTCAATTTAATTTTATCTAGAAGTAAAGAGAATGATCTTATTGATGTGATATACATCAATTGTTAATAGTTGAACTCTCAATTTGTCTCTTCATTAGTACTGAATACTTTCATTAACCTATAGTTTTCATTACTGAGGGTGGATCTCCTTTGGGACAATCTTAGAAAGCTATCTGGCTGCTGAGGGAAACAGAACATTGGCCTTAATGCATCTGTATTCATCCAGTAAGCTATTACTTGAACAATCACAAACATAATTTTGCTATTTATTAAACTGTGCTGCTATTTTTATTCTTCATAACACAATAATTCACTTTTCATCAGCTAGATATCTTCCTAGATTACAACATCTGGAATTCTAAGGCTGCATTCCCATGCTGCCTAGGAATTGTGGGACTGGTAGCTTAAAACCTCTGGAAGACATTAACTGTTTCAACATCTACAAATAGCTCCAATGCTCCTGTTTCAAAAGTACTCATGAATTTCTAATACACTACATAGATTGTTAATTTTAAATAGATTTTTAGATAATCATCCAACCAAGCTACTTTTACTAACATAAACTATATTGGAAGCAAGTTTATGGACCAGATTTGGAAACCTATTCTAAGGTAAATTAGAAAAGACTTTGACTCATCAAGAGAATAAATATAAAATGGTTCACTTCTTTCAAATGACATTTTATGTATTAGAACTTACAGTAAATCCAAACAAGAATGTTTTGGAGGATAGACAATTAGCTCCACATAGTTCACTCCGGGAAAAGACAGACGTAATTTGAAAAGGCAATTCAAAATGCATTCCTCAGGAATGCTGCAAGCCTCCCTTAGCAACTGGGCATATGCACAACAGCCAATGGAGTTGTCATTCCTCCGCCAGTCAGGATGCTCCTCTCTTCTCATGTCATTCCTATTGGAAGTTAAAGGCAACCTACAGCTGGGGGTTGAGAAAAGGAACTGTGATGCTGCTTCTCTGCTTTCCCACTCAATCTGCTGGATGTAGGAAGGAAAAGAAAAAGACAATCTTATCACTAGGAGTGCTCATAAGGGGAAGGGAGATAACAATGGTGAATGAAATCATGTGATTGAGGCCCACACCCTTCTTACAGGTATCTGTGATGACCATAGAAAGGGAGAAAGGTATTAATCACAGGATCATCATCTTGATTTTTGTTTTTTGTTTTTGTTTTTACCCTCTGATGGAGACCCTAATGGAGCCCAAAGATAGGCAGAAAGAAGCTAAGATCGTCAATCTTCTTCCATCTCTTTTATAAATCTGAAACGGAATGTTGAGAGAAATTCTTCTGCATCTTTCTTCTACCAACGTTCAACCAGCTTGATGGAAGAAACTTTTCTTCTGAAATTAAGTTTAAAGAAAGTGTGCATTTCAATGGAATTCTAATGAGTATAATGGGATGTTCCTGCATATATTCTGTGCAAGATAAGCATAACACGAATGCTTTGTCTTTTATTGCACACTCATATCTCCCTTCCTCCCCCTGTCTCAACTTCCTATACTTCCTTTAGGGAAGCTATTATGAAGGAACTCAACCCACTGGGCTTTTTCAGATGAGGAAGTGTATACAGTCAGGAAAACTTCAGACCAATGGAAAACAATCCCAGCAGTACCTTCAATTATATATGATAATAATGTGAGTTCAAAAATACTACAAGAAAAAAAATCAAGTACTTCAAAGAGGGAAAACACCTAAAAAATTTCAAAGTAGATTGAATTGAAATTGAAAGACTATTTTAAAATGAATATGATCTGCTAGAAAATGGCAGTTTTAATATGGTAGATGAAAATCATTAAATACAAAGGTCAGGGAAATAATCAGATTATAACATTAAATCTAGAATTGCCTGTGGAATTTTGTCTTGTTTTCAATTTATAAACATCATCATCATAGGACAAAACCCCCAGTGGGAAATCTTTGAAGGATAAGATTGTATAATTTGTTATACTACACTAAATGATGGGGAAATTATTCAGATTATGATATACAGGGGGGTGAACCTTTGCCCAAGTAAATAACATAGGAGTTCTCATCATGTTCTCAATAACAACTTTAGATTTTAAAACTTTAGTGGTAATTGAAGGCAGGAAGAGCTGTCAGTTGTAGAGATGATCAGGTTGAACATGAGGGAGGGGTCAAACACATCATTGGTCATGAGCCCCTGCATACTCACAAGAGACCTAAGTCCAGCCCACCTTGAATTCCTTTCTTTTCTTAACTCCCACTATTTTCCCTTGACTGTTAGTAGTTCAGATGCTTGTAATAAATCTTTATACTCATTTGAACTGCCTGAATCTCCTGACTTCCCGGGCACTTGACACTGGTGATGACAATAGTCCTATAAATTTAATAAAAACTATCATTAATTAGTGGGCATATAGATCAAACTCTTTGAATGCCCAAAGATCAAGGATTAACAACAATCATCCCAATTTTTTAAAAGGTAATAAATTATGCCCATCAAAAGATAAATGTATTAATTTCCTGAAAGTCTTTATTTTTTTAAATTTTAATTCCATTTATATCCCGCCCTTCTCCGAAGACTCAGGGCGGCTTACAAGCTTAGCAGTAGCCTTCATTCTATGTATATGCCTGCTTATTAGGGCTTTCACACACACACCCCCAAGCGGCATTATTACAAAGTCAGCTTAATTGCCCCCAACAATCTGGTTCCTCATTTTACCTACCTCGGAAGGATGGAAGGCTGAGTCAACCTTGAGCCTGGTGGGATGCGAACCTGCACTAATTGCAGGCAGCTGGTGTTACTTAAGGAGGCATTAGCCCACTGCTCCACCAATGCTATATTTTTCATCAGGATTTCATTCTCTAGTATTTTTTGGATGCTGCATATTCCAGATGGAATAAAGTTTCTACCAAAAAATTAGAGCTGTAAGTTATCCACTAAAGTGCTGACATCCAAAATGATAAATCTCTGATCAAACATTTCCAAGACAGATTTACAACAGGAATAGACTTTGGTTTATAAATATCCACCTGAGCTGTCCAGCAGTCAGACTGAAACCATCTAATTATTTAACTAATATAGTGAGAGGAGAACAATGCAAGGCATTTACTTTGGCTCATTTCAACATACTCTTCTCGATTGTATCTGAGGATTGCTATAAAAAGATTCCTTTCACCAGACAAATGTGTCCTTGAAACTAGCAGGAGGATAGAGACAAGCTGATCATGTACTTCTCTACTGCTTCTTTTATCAGGATATATATCAGAAGTTTCCCCTATTTTAAAGAATTGCATAGACAGGTCCATGGTGTTTTTATAGCTCCTGGCTGTTCTCAGATCAACGTGCAAATAACTGACACAGCATTTCTAGGTTTTCCTGGCAGCCAGCAGCATAAATAAACAAGTTGTTCATAAGGCTAAATAATCAATTAAAGTAAGCGAAATTTAGGAAACAAGCAATAAAGTAAAAAGAGATAATGAAACTGAAATGTTTGCAACTAATATACATAAGTATACATAAGTATATTAGTGAATTTGATTACTTTTTCCTTTTTTCCTGTGTTTACTACCACTAAATAAATGCTGACTGTACTTTGAAACTTGATGTTTTAATTTTGTTGCTTTTCCTGTTCTGGATTCAACTGGTCACAGAACATAGAAAATACAATGACCTCATCTGATTCTTTATTTTAAAAAGGTTATCTTAGCTCTGTCCATTTCTTTGCCTGTTGTATATAATTTAGCCAAAATAAGGCTTGATCCAAAATAGATTGTGTCTTTGCACCTTAACGTAAACCCATCGTTTTGAGTTAAGTTTCTCTATTCTGAAACACAGAGCAAAAGGAGATTCTTTTCACCAAAAAAGAGCAAAATATTCTCTTTTTTCTATGTTCTCTTGATCTTTTAAGCAGGAAAAGCTTTAGAGTTTGCAGTAATTATACATGCATATGTGTGTTTGTGCATGCATGCGTGCATAGTATATATTATATACTACATTCATTTTGTATGTATGTGAATAAGTGAGTGAAATAGCTGCACAGGCACATAGCGCATATACTGAAATCAGCAAATTGCCCCCAATCCAAAATATAAAGGCTGTTCTTGCACTATGTTCACCTCTGAACTTATTCTTCTCAGCAAAATTTTACCTAGAATATCACAAACAAGGAAAATGATCACTAAACACAAAAACACAAGATACATAAAGTAAGGTATTTTTTAAAATGCAAATAAACAGGTTTTCTGCACAACTTCTCTGAAATTATCTCAATAAAATGTGCCAGGTTTCATCCTCTTAACAAGAAATAATTATTTTATGCAATTTTGTCGCAAGAGAAAAAAAATCATCGCTTTATTTTTCTAGCTAAAGTGGCTGCCTATAGAATTAGGATGGAAGCTTTCAGCCAAATATCTGAACATATTTTTGAAGTAGGTATTAACTGAATCATTTATTTCTAAACTTTAACAACATCACTAATATTCTATATAGATCCATGCTATTGTCAAAATAAGAAGCTTAATATAATAAAATGAAGATTGGGAATAAAATGAAGGATGGGAATACCATGAAAGATTTTTCAGTAAGCTATTGAATCACTTCAACCTTTCTATGATAAATTGTTCTGAATATAATTTTACTCAATACTTCTTCACTAGAGAGCATGTTTCAATACTCACACATAGCACTTTTCAGCCCAAGAGGCAAAATTAACAAAACTACTGATCTGTTACAATGGCCAGGGCAGATGTTATATCTTTGAGCTTCAGGGTAAAAATTTAAATGATGAAGTTACTTTTCATTATTAAATATTATAATAATACCTACAATATTTAATGTGTCAGATGCTACTTTGGCTCTTAAAAGCAAAAACAAAACCAGACGGATTTTGTTTACCAGAAGTTTTCTTCTCAGTATAATTAATTCTAATCCAGGGTATGTTAGCTTTAAACACTTATTGAAACTATATATGTCTTTTCTTCTTTTGAAGGAGAAGAGATGGGAAAATGTTCATACCTCAAAAAGATGCTTGGGACTACTAATTAATCATATCCTTCCCACTGAGTAGCAAGACTAAATTAAATTTTAGGGAACTAACACTGGATGGAGGAAGGTGACTGCTACTTGAATAGCCATAAAATATTAAATATGAAATGAAGGATACACATGAAATGACACCGGGCAGTATTAAATCTCTTCTTCTTCCTGGAGTAGGAATAGCAGCTTTATTTTCCCCATTTTGCTTTGATTGCCATGGAGGACTACAGTCATTTGGAAGGTGTACATTTGAATCCTCTTTCTCTGGGACATCTGGTTCAAGTGTGACCAGCTACAACAAAGGCATAATACTGGACATGAACAGTTTTGAATACAAACTTCCTAAATCTCTTTAGGAAGTTTTTGGCTGAATGACTTAGAACAGACATGTCAAACACAAGGCCTGGGGGCCGGATCCGGCCCGCGAAGTGGTTTCATGTGGCCCGCGAAGCCATCCTGGAAACAGTGAGGGAACGGCCCCTACTGCCTTGGCCCTGGCCCAGAGACCCTCCTTCTGCCAGAGACCCTCAGATTTGTCCCACTCCTGCCAAGGCCCCCATAGGCACCCTTGATGCAAACGATGTATAGCTGGCCATGCTCACCCAGTAGGCCATACACACTCTAGCCACGGCCACCCAGTAGGCCATGCCCACCCTGGCCATACCCACCCGCCCCCCTGAGGGCAACCACAATGCTGATGTGGCCCTCAATGAAATTGAGTTTGACACCCCTGACTTAGAAGAAAGAGATCTGCAGCTGCCCATTAAAATTGTATATTACCTATTGAAAATTCACAAGCAGTTATCACAAGCAAGTGGTTGTATAAACATACATAGGAAAGGTAGTCTTTCGTTTAGTTTAGCTCTTTTCTTTTAATTTGGGCTCAGACTACAATCTTCCTGAACAACAAAACTTGCAGTCCAACAACTCTTGAATGCTATAAGGATGTTTTCCAGCTTATGTTTACTTTTTTCAGAAATGTTAACATCCTACAAGGATAAAGCTGCTCCACCCACTAGCAAACAGGAAATGGCATCATGTACATTGACCCAGAGAATCCAATCAAACAGAGGGAAAAACTCACTCCTGGATTCTCAAACAATTCTTGATTTAAAAACATACATATCCCATAGCACATGAAGATTGAAATTTGGGGAAGTCTCTAATGTAGGATGATTACAGCTGGTATTAGGATCTGTGATTCAGATTCTTTGCAATATGATTTCATAGTATCATCAGAATTTAAAAAATCAGATGAAATATGAAGAAAATAACTTTCCTGTCGTCCATATGTCTATTTAAATATTGGAAGGCAGTAGTAGCTGAATGATTTGAAATATATAGAAACATAATACCAAGTAACTATATTTACTGACACCGAGTGTGAAGAGTCATTTTTTTAAAAAAACTCAAAAGTATTAGTTTAGTTAGGAGTATTTTTACTGGGTATATTTTAACATGCAATCATTTCTTCAATTGGATTCACTGAACTTTTCAGAAAATTTCTTAACACTCAGTAACCAGACTTCAAAGCCTTGTCAGTTGTGTACATAGCAGATGTTAAACTTTAAGCTAAACCTTTCCAGGCACTTGAGTTTTACTGTCAGAAAAATGCCATTGTATTTTACAGTAGTTAACTTTCTAGGCTTGCTCCCATGATATGCCACACATATACATCATATTTTATGCTGCCTTGTGTTGTTCAAGCAGGTGCGGGCTTTGACAGAAATTTCTCTTCGGGCTAATAGCACTGAGAATATCTTATCTGTCTTCGAGTCAGGGAATTGTATTTAAGCCCAATCATAAATCAGCTAACAGCCTTCTTTATGAATCAGAGGCTAGTCTGTGCAACTGTAATTGGAATTAAAGCCCTTTTCTTAGCTTGTTTAAAGATTGGGCAGAAATTACCATGGCAAATCCAGTTACAGGATACTTTATTTGACTCCTAAGATTAAAAAAAATCTTTTAAAGCACTCCACAATATTGTTACATCACCAGGAATAAAAAAAATGACTTATGGGCATCCATCTTTATCTTTGCAGTAAGGATCAGAATCTGGCTATGGATATTGAAGTGTTCATCACATTTAGGTGTTCTTTTTGAAGAGTGTACAGGGCTCCTACAGTCATTCTACAATATCTACTTGAACAAAATAAATGCCCAGTAAGGGCATCAGTAATGGAAAAATGGGCAGAGGTGAGGGTATACCTATTCTATTTTGTTAACATTTCAAGAATACTTTCTATGGGTTATCCACTTTAACTTTCTAAATTATGTCTGAACGTAATTTTGAAATGATTATACCGCTACAGTTTGTATGTTTTACCCCTTTCAGGTATACAAGTGATGTATATAAGTGATCATACTGATGAGAAAAAAAAGAATTACATTCTAATTCATATATAATATCCTTGAGCCTATTGGACAACAAAGATGCAAATGAAAAGCTAGTGAGAAGAAGGGAGCAATTTTTTTTGTATTTTTACAAGTTGTACATACTGGAACACAAGTTGCATGTGCATCTCGGGCCATAGAGTTAGTCTCACACATTGAAGATAAAATAGAAACAAAGATGACAAGGTGCACAAGAAAACAACAGGAGCTTAATTTTTTTATAGCAGCAACAATAGAACTAGGCACATGAAATATACTAACAGCTTTAGCATCTTACCAAATGCACCTAAAAACAGTCTTCAATTTTCTATTGTCCATGTTCAGCAGCTGTAACTCTTTAAACACGACAAAATTTCTCCAGTGATTAAGGACACTCCCCACTTGACTGTACTAATCTAACACAAGCAGCATGGAAACTCAGAAACTGCCTAAGTTTTGATTACTAATTCCACAAATCACATTACTGTATGAATAATGTGATAATTCCCACCATAAATTATACAAGATAATTATGCAACAACTTTTATGGAGATATTTACAAATGCTTTTCATTTAATTCTGCTTTGTATGTTTGCCTGTATCTGTAAAGATACAGGCAGATATAGAGATAATTTATCTGCTGTCTATTTTTTTCTAGTTAAGGTTGACTTCTATTTGATCAAAATATTAAAATGTATTAGTTAAGGCAAATAGTGTTCTACGTGGATTGCACACACATATCACATATGCTTCCATAATCTATTGAGCAATAAGCATTATACAGGAATTGTTAACAATGAATGCTAAGCAAGGACAGGGTGCGTGAAACAACTTTGCCATTTGTATTTGATCCATGATGTCATAGGAGTTAGAAGAATATATTTAAAACCTATTTGTGCAGAAGCAAATGATTGAGGTTGCCAATATGTGGTTCTCTTCTAGGTGGTACAAGTTTCAGCAAAATATGAGTTTCCAATCTTACTCTTAGATCTTCCCTTTCAGTTGTTAATTACATAAAGATAAGACAGAATCTTGCCCAGTCTCCAAGAATTGGACATGACTGACAGGAAGAAAAAAAAAGGTAAAGTCTGCTCTGATTTGAGCTTGAAGGCTGCTCACCTTCTTGGAAATATCCACATAGCTTTCTTGGCAACAGTATGGATTTGCTTTGCCATGAACATTCTCTGGCGTGTTTTTTGATCTTTCAAATTTACTGTCCCTGCCTTTTTCCCCCAAATCAGCCAAGGTAAGTTAGTGTGGCTAACTCATGCATATTATTAACTCAAACATATTAAATGCATATATCTATCATGTATAATCACTATGGACGGCAAGGTAAACTCACAAAATTAGTGTATGCAGAATTCTCCAAATGTAGCCACTAACTTAAGCTTTATAATCAAATTTCATTGGGATCTTTTCAGAATGTGAATGTATCAAAAAAATTTCTTTTGTTTTCAGCACAGCAGATTGTATACCTTTCATAATTCTAAGAAAACAATGATTCTGAACAACAATGAAAGTATTCACCTCAAATACGTACAGCATTACCCCTAGATGCCACACATACAATTATTAAGGCTTTTGATTAGGTACATATATTAAAATCTTAATTGCTGTAAATTGGGAAATAATGGGAAAGCTACTTTCCCCCCTAATATTAGCTATTGCAACAGTTTATGACACTTACCTGGCCCTGGCTAACCAGAGCCATTAATATCAAAATACCAAAACTACCAAAAATCAGAAGCAATCTGGTAGTACTTTCAAAGATGAACAAATTAAAGTCATAAATGGCAACTTATAACAGTCCAGCCTTTTAATATAATTAGTTTGAAAAGTTGCTACCAGGCTTATTTTGAGTGCCATAGACTAACATAGATATTAGGGCTCTCTTCCTATAATACTAGGATGGAGTATTAAGAGAGGTAGGCTGAGACATGGGGGTGGGGAGTAGACAAATCCCAGAAAACGACTTATCATTACAGTATTTTTGCTACTAAAACAACATAGATATGTACATATAGTTAGTTACCAAGTATTGAACTTGATTCAAAGAAAGTTTCAATAATTTATCATTCTGATACAATTATTTTTGGTAGCTTTTTTCAGTTGGCTATTATTAACTATTTAAATTATTTTATGTATTATTTGCCTATTCTGTCCTTCTTTGTTTTTTAACCTGTTGCCTGTAACCTAAATTATTGGGGCTAAGTGTGCCTCTTTGAAAAGGGCATTTAATAAGATTGGTGCCAGTACTGAAAATGTCCTACTTAGATTAAACCTTTTCACTAAATGTCTGTCAACAGGAGACTAGGCTCTCAAATGATTTGCATCTTCTCAAACACTTACCATGTAGTGAGCACAGCACAAGACATTGTGGGCTGTCTCCTGACACCACTGGAGGACATCGCCAGGGCTCGCTGCCTTGGAAGAGTGATGAAAATTCTCAGGGATGACTCACACCCTGGTCGGTATCTCTTTACTCTCCTACCATCGGGTAGGAGATATAGGAGTATAGCCAGCCGTACCAACAGGCTGAAAAACAGCTTTTATCCGTGGGCTGTTAGGCTTTTGAATGGGATATAATCTCTGTGAACCTATGCAGAATTGATTTGGGAGGCCAGTGTGTGGTGTAGTTCGTTCACATGGTGCGGTAGGATGGAGGGTTTGTTGTCACTGTGTGTTGAGGGAAGGGAGCACGGGGGGAGGCTCAGCTAATCTCAACGTACACATGTTGTACTTTGACAATAAAGGTTTATTTTATTATGAGATGTTCTTCTCCACTGATATCATCATCTATTGAAGCTTTTGCCTATGCATGAATGTGTTATCTGACCATTTCCTTTATGGCTCTCATGCTTTAATTTTATATTGTTTCGACATTCCATTAATAATAATGCCTAGATTTTTATGCTGAAACTTTGTGCAATTTCAGGCTACAGAGATATGGGAAATTTACAGGAATGAATGTGCCTCCATGGAAAGAAACTTCTCCACGTAGAAAAGATCTAGCCCAGCGCTCCCTGGGTCTGCATTTTGATCATCTGAAGAAGGGAGGGAGTCCAGATAGAGATTTACTAATTCCAGTATACTGTAATGCGGTCCTGAGACAAACAAGATTTCAGAGAACCTTCTATAAATTAGTATCAATTAACACCCAAAGTATTGACAAATAGTTTATATGACTATAAGCTACACAATTTCCCTTTTTATAGATTTTTACCAGCTACAATCTGTAATCATTGCCATGTCATTAAATGTCAGTATTATGCCTACAATGCAAAAAATGAAAAAATAAATAAATGATCATTTTTAAAAAGGAACTTATCAAGGTGTACATATAATTAATCTGATAATCTACTTTGGTTCTGCCAGGCCATGTAGAATAGAATAGAGCTGGAAGGGACCTTGGAGGTCTTCTAGTCCAGCCCCCATCTCAGACAAGTGATTGTCTAGCCTCTTCTTAAAAATCTCCAGTGACGGAGTGCCCACGATTTCTAGAGGCAAGGTTGTCCTCACTGTCAGGAAGTTTCTCCATAATTCCAGGTTGCTTCTCTCTTGGATCAGTTTCCAACAATTGTTTCTTGTCCTGCCCTCTGGTGCTTTGGTGAATAACGTGACCCTTTCTTCTTGGTGGCAGCCTCTCAAATACTGGAATAGTGCTATCATGTCTCCCCTATTTCTTCTTTTCTTTAGACTAGCAAAACCCAGGTCCTGAAGCCATTCTTCGTATGTTTTAGTCTCCAGGGCTTTAATCATCCTAGTTGCTCTTCTCTGAATTTTTTCCAAATCCTCAACATCTTTTTCATGATATGGTGACCAAAATTGGCTGCAGTATTCCAGGTGTGGTCTTACTAGGGTTTTATAAAGCAGTACTAATACTTTGCATGATCTTGATTCTATGCCTCTGTTTATACAACCCAGGATTGTATTAGCTTTTTTGGCAGCGGCTGCACACTGCTGGCTCATAGTCAAGTGATGTAGAAGATTGTTGTTAAATCTGTCTTAGAAAAATGGTTTCCTACAGGTTACTCTTGGTGGAGTGTGCATTTTATCACAAGTAGATCTAACTACTGCATGAATGGTCAAGAACCTCCCAGTTCTGAATATTGAGCAACTTATGGATGTGGTGAATGTCATATATTCCTTGAGGTTCTAAGATATAAGGCAGAGTGTGCTAAAATCCGTTAACCAACATTTCTTATTCACGTCTAGACTTAAGTCCAATCTACCAGTCCTTGGCCCTATAATGACAGATATACTGAAGATAGCTGTCACACTTGTGCTGAGGCACTTCCGGGCTGAAAGGATTAGCCAGGGACATCCCCTTTCCCTGGGGGATGCCCTGATGGGGGCTTCTTTCATGTCCCCAGAGGAAGCTGGAGCAAATGATGGGAGCTCACTCCATCCTATGGCAACATTTGTGTGTCAAACACGGGCTTGCTGTTTGTTAACCTACCGTCCTAACCACACGAACCACTGTGCTCTTGAGATAGGCCTCATTAAATGTATTTATATGAAAGTTTGTATTTATGCATTTATATAGAAACTTGGACACATCAATATATAAAATAGGGACATAGGATACTTTTGGTTCCTAACTCTGCTGATTCCAGTCTAAAATGCAGGAGTTATTTTGATTGTTTGCTGACAAATTCCATTTTCCTCTCCTTGTAACTCTTTCCTTGTGTTGGAGCCAAGATGAAGCAAACATGGCCAAAACTGTCCAAAGTGAAAGAACAATAAACCAGTTGGAATTATTTTGTTCCAAGTGAGCTACAGATTTAAAAAAAAAAGAGGATGACTCACATATAAAGGCCAGCTACTAGTTTTGTTTTTATTTTATGGTTAGTCCATTTCAGAGAACGACTGCCTTGAAATGGAAATTGCCTGACCATGGAAATGATATACAGGTTATCCTCAACTTATGACCACAACTGAGCCCAAAATTTCTTTTGCTGAGACAGTTAAGTGACCTTTGCCCCATTTTATGACTTTTCTTGACACATTTGTTAAGTGAATCACTGCAGTTGTTAAATTAGTAATATGGTTGTTAAGTGAATCTGCCTTCCCCATTGATTTTGCTTGCTATTAAAGATGATCACACAATGCCAGGACACTGCAAACATAAACATGAGACAGTTGCCAAGTGTCTGAATTTTGATCACGTGACTAGGGAGCTGCTGCAACGGTTGTAAGTGTGAAAAAAAGTCATGTTACTTTTCCTGTGGGGTTACAACTTTGAAAGGTCACTAAATGAACTATTGTAATTTGAGGCCTACCTGTAGAGCAAGATTGCATTCAATCAGAAGCATCTGGTCACAAGATAATTTGATCACTAGGAAGGGCATTGCATGAAGAAGCCAGAACTGCATCAGCATCTTTTTTCTTACGCGTAAAACAAAATATAAAGTAAGGGTAGCAGAATCATTCCTTCTCTCTTTAATCCCTAGCCACATTGCTCTGCACTGTGTTGCATCCAAGAAGGCTATATGTTAATCTATAGTGGCAAAAAAACCCTCCAGTACTGCTTTTTAGTTAGTCAAATTATCAGATCCCTGATCTGATTACATCTAACAATTTGTTCCCATTCCTTTTGTTTTGAAGGCAGCTTAGGTCAAAAGCAATGACTGATACCTGTATTTTTAAATATGCTGTAAGAACAGAGCAATCCTCTCCAACTCTGTCACAACTGCATGATAGTTTGGGTGAAGAAGAATTATGTCATGTGCCTTCCCCTAAGTTATTTGACATATCAAAGAGATCTGTCACAATGATGGTAAGTCGACCCCAGAAAGTAACAGAATGTAAATGAATGCATAAATTAATATCTGAAGAAAATATGGTCCTCCAGGAATCCACAAATGTAGAATAGGACAAAGCAATCTTATACTTTTGAGAGTTCTTGCACAGAAGAAATCCTTATAACAGATCTGGACATTACTTGTCCTCCCATTCAAAAGAAGATGTCATCAAATCTTTTCCACAGCTTGGGTAAGAGAATGTGCTTCAAAAATTGAGCCCTGAATTTCTTTTATATAGGATTTGATTTTAATATATTGTTGTTATTGGAATATTTTTCTATATAAAGAAAATCCTTTTCATAAGTTGCGGATTCTTGTGTCCTTGTTAAATGCCTCCAGTCCAACCCACCAGGAAGACACCTGATATTATCCTCCAAATGTCAAGGACAATAGTGCACACAGTCCCTAGTAATTGGTGAAGATGATTGGAAAAGATATCTGGGGAGTCCAAGGCTTCCTATTCTTTGTGTGGATAAAATCTTAACACTCAAACACATTAGTTCTGTTTGAGGCCATTGCATAACTTTAAAAATCATCAATGTATCTCCATGCAAACATTCTCCTCATCATTACTTGTTAATGGAGACAGTGCTCCATGCTTTACTTCTTTGTAAAAAAATAAATCTACCACTTCTTAACACGTTTACAATTACAAACAGAGAAATATTGATGTGAACGAACAGCACATATTCTGATTGATGTAGAGGTTTTGCATTTATAGATACCAGTGTGTGAAATAGTACTTGTTTTAGCAGAACTCTCAAGACTACATTAAATTATGTAGTCTTGAGTGTGCTACAAAAAAGAATTTCACATCATAAGGCAAAAACTTCAAGTCTCAGACCCCTTGAAGCAAATGAATAAAAATGACTAGAGAATGGTTTGATTGAGAACTTGGAAAGAAATTAATAGGATTAAAGGCAGAGGATGCATTTGGTAAGAACTTGGAAAGCAAGAGTTCCTAAAGAAAATATCCAATTTTGTGTACAACAATCCCACAGTACACATTCATAAGAAGTGATTCAATATAGCATAAAATTTGAAAAACATTTGGACTTTGACACCCTTACAGCTTGCTTCATTCATAAGCACACCAGGCCCCTTCGTTACTAATTTACCAACTGACATAAGCTTAGCCGCTTTTAATGTTTAATCTATTATTAAAGGTTAAAAATACCCATGTTTTTAAAGGCAAAATGATATGAGACTCTAGAATAAAAGAGAGGATGTATTCCAGATTTTCTTTCCAAGCAACCCAAAATAATGACATTTTGCCAAATAAATGATACATTTGGTACATTTTTATCCTGTCCTTTAAAGTACACTTTACCGATCTCTGCTCTGTTAAGAGTTTATTATTAGGAGTCTGCTTTATGAATAATTTCAGGGAACAATTCATTCAGGAACTAGAAGCCTTCAGAGGTATAACACTAGATTTATGCCAGAATCATTTCCTTTGGACTGCTCTGTAGGCATTTCATGCTTATGTTTCATTTCCTTTGTCCCTCCCTGCTCTTGATAGACACTGCCACCCGAGATAGGTTTCAAAGGAGTTTATATGTTATTTGGCTGAATTTATTATGTGGCATTGTGGCTTCCTTTCTTTCAATCCAACTCCAAACTGAGACACACAAGTGCTGCATTATGCATCTAGAGATGAATTTGGTATGTGGGTGTTCTCTGGAAAGGTGTGAAGACTTCTCCCACTTACACACCGCTTAACAGCACAAGCATCAGAAACTAATCAAACAAAGCAATGGGCCACTTCGTCCAGAAAAACTAGTGCAAACACTGCTTTCTCTTATGACCTACTTATGATAACAATACAATACCGGAGCAATAGTAAAGGAGGGTTGTGGTGTGCCTTCAATCCACTTACAACAACCTCAAAGCTGGGCAAAATGTCAAAAAGGAAGGAGGCAGAGACTCGGTGACAGATTTTGATAGTCGAACGTTCTCTCCCCCCTCTCCTTCCCCGAAGTACAGAGAACATTTGTAAGAAGAAGCCGCCGACTACACGAAGGATACATGTAACGGGCGAGAGCCGATTCAGAAAGCATTTCCTAGCTTACAATAGATGGAAAACGGGCATTCTCGTGCTGAGAGTCCGGGAAGAAAATTGCCCTGCAACTGAATGGAAAATCGATATGAAAGGGTTAAAAAAAAAACAACTTCCCTCAAGCACCAACTAGGTAGGAGCTCTTCCGCGGCACCAGTCCGTGCACCCAAACAAAAGCTTACCTTGCTCCCAGAGCGGTTCAGACGCGCATGAACAGCAGCAGGCTTTCTTTGACTAAATCCTCAGCCAGATGCTCCCAACCCAGCAATCTGTTAATAGGAAGTGCACACCAACCTGAGTGGCTCCCCGCCCCCCAAGCCTGCAAGGCAGAGCCCGCCGCGAATCGCACACCTGCTCGCTCGCTCGCTCTCCGCCGCTGGTGCGGCTGCTCCTCGACGAGCAGTCGCCCTGGGCAGGAAGGGAGGGCAACACCCTTCTTTGCGGGGTCACCACTTCGCGCTTGCAGGGCAGCGGGAGACCGCTCGAGATAACATTGCGGGGAAGAGCCTCGCCGTCTCTCCCTCCCTATTTGCCTCCGAGATGCACCTCCAAGCGCGCGCCCCAGCCTGCCAAACGCCAAGTGCCCGAGAAACGTAGAGCGGATCACGCTGCATTCCGCCCTTTCTCCCGGTGAGCGGGAGACCGCTTGTCAAAATGGCAGCTTGGAGACATTCCGGGCTCTACTAAGGAGACGCGGATGGCTTGTTTCTTCAGCTTCCTCACGATAAATCACATACACCCCCTTTTTGTGGCTGTTTACTCCGCGGTAAACCCAGCATAACGTGCTATTGTCTCCTTACACCCCCCCCCCAACCCCCAACCCCCCAGCAAAATGGCTGGTCCTTTCAGCTCTCCTGTAGACAGCTCATTGGGTTCCATGAGCTTTCTGTAGTCATGGCAACAACCAACGGACAGCTCTCCCAGGCATGGTTGATCATGTGCAGCTTGTCTCCCTCTGCTCCAGTCAACGTCGAAAGTAAAATGCGGCTGGACTTCATTGTTACGCGGGGAGGAAGCGCGCAGACCTTTCTGCGGCGCGCGGTTGGTCTCGCTTGCTCTAAAGCGGAGCAGAATCGGGCAACATTCTCGCTTGCACGAGACACCGTTAGAGAAAGTCAGCGAATGCCAGTAGAATTATCTCTTTCCCTTTTCCCGTTCTCCTTTTCTTTCTCCTCTAAAATTGGACTGTGGCTTGAAAAATATTTAGAAAGCCATTCTGACCATTTATATCGAAGTGCACCTGTATGCATTCATAGGGAATCCGAATGGGGCCCTGTAGGTGCAGTACTACAACTCCCATCCCTGATTCTAATCATGCTGGCAGGGGAGGATAAAAGGAAGAGCTATCCAGCCCTAACCTATAGGGTACTTGCTGTAATCGAAATACCAGTATCACTAATAACAAGGCTTTGTTAATTCAGGAGATTAATACTAACTTTTCTAGCCTAAAAGGAGTAGAGCAAGAAAACTTCTTTTCTTTCTGCAATAGCTAGATCTATATATCAGAATAAATTATACTTTTAAATGCCACCAGTGTTTCCTGGCAAGGTTTTAATAGGTCATCACAGATAATAGCCATAGTCCAAAATGGCACTAATTTCCAAATGAGACTGGCACAGCAACACACATTAGGCAAAGCCAATATCAAATGACATCACAGTTAGTATAGAATACATCTTTGTACAGGTAGTCCTTGACTTACCTCAATTGAGCCCAGAATTTTTGTTGCTAAGTGAGATATTTGTTACTTGAGTTTTGCTCCATTTTACAAATTTTTTCCACAGTTATTAAGTGAATCACTACAGTTGGAGCCTTGGTGGAGCAGTGGGCTAATGCCTCCTTAAGTAACACCAGCTGCCTGCAATTAGTGCAGGTTCACATCCCACCAGGCTCAAGGTTGACTCAGCCTTCCATCCTTCCGAGGTAGGTAAAATGAGGACCCAGATTGTTGGGGGCAATAAGCTGACTTTGTAATAATGCCGCTTGGGGTGTGTGTGTGAAAGCCCTAATAAGCAGGCATATACATAGAATGAAGGCTACTGCTAAGCTTGTAAGCCGCTCTGAGTCTTCGGAGAAGGGCGGCATATAAATGGAATTAAAATAAATAAAAATAAATAAGTTGTTAAGTTAATAACATGTTTGTTAAGTGAATGTGTCTTCACCATTGACTTTGCTTGTCAGAAAAGGTGAATACGTGACTCTGGGATACTGCAACCGTCATAAGTATAAGTCAATTGTCAAGCATCTGAATTTTGATCACATGACTATGGGAATGCTTTAACAGTTGTAACTGTGAAAAATGGTTATAGGTCACTTTTCTCAATGACATTGTAAATTTGAATGGTCACTAAATGAACCATTGTAAGTTGAGGACTTCCTGTAATTCATAAAACATAGTTTATGGTTTAGTGGTATATGAGAATACAACCACTGCATACAGTTCAAGAAAGCTTGATTGGAACAAATAATTCTGTTGTTGTTGTTAGCTGCGAAGTCGTGTCCGACCCATCGCGACCCCATGGACAATGTTCCTCCAGGCCTTCCTGTCCTCTACCATCTTCTGGAGTCCATTTAAGCTCACGCCTACTGCTTCAGTGTCTCCATCCAGCCACCTCATTCTCTGTCGTCCCCTTCTTCTCTTGCCCTCAATCTTTCCCCGCATTAGGCTCTTCTCCAGTGAGTCATTCCTTCTCATTAGGTGGCCAAAGTATTTTGAGTTTCAACTTCAGGATCTGGTCTTCTAAAGAGCAGTCAGGGTTGATCCTCTAGGACTGACCAGTTTGATCGCGTTGCAGTCCAAGGGACTCGCAGGAGTCTTCTCCAGCACCATAGTTCAAAGGCCTCAATTCTTTGGTGCTCAGCCTTTCTTATGGTCCATCTTTCACAGCCATACATTGCAACTGGGAAGACCATAGCCTTGACTATACACACTTTTGTTGACAGGGTGATGTCTCTGCTTTTTAGGTTGCTATCTAGATTTGCCATGGCTTTCCTCCCCAGGAGAAAGTGTCTTTTAATTTCTTGGCTGCAGTCCCCATCTACGGTGATCTTGGAGCCCAGGAAAATAAAATCTGTCACTACCTCCATTTCTTCCCCATCTATTTGTCAGGAATTGAAAGGGCCGGATACCATGATCTTGGTTTTTTTAATGTTAAGTTTCAACCCAAGTTTTGCACTCTACTTCTCCACCTGCAAAAAAGGCTCTTTAGTTCCTCTTCACTTTCTGCCATTAGAGTGGTATCATCTGCATATCTTAGGTTGTTGATATTTCTTCCGGCAATCTTAATTCCAACTTTTGATTCATCTAGCCCTGCCTTTCTCATGATGTGCTCTGCATATAAGTTAAATAGGCAGGGCGACAGTATACAGCCTTGCCGGACTCCTTTCCCAATTTTGAACCAATCAGTGGTTCCATGTCCAGTTCTCACTGTTGCTTCTTGGCCCACATATAGGTTCCTCAAGAGACAAATAAGATGGTCTGCTACTCCCATCTCTTTAAGAACTTGCCACACTTTGTTGTGATCCACACAATCAAAGGCTTTAGCATAGTCAATGAAGCAGAAGTAGATGTTTTTCTGGAACTCTCTAGCTTTCTCCATGATCCAGCGTATGTTGGCAATTTTATCTCTAGTTCCTCTGCCTCTTCGAAATCCTGCCTGTACTTCTGGTAGTTCTCGATCCACATACTGCTGGAGTCTAGCTTGTAGGATTTTAAGCATAACTTTACTAGCATGAGAAATGAGTGCAATGGTGTGATAGTTTGAACATTCTTTGGCACTGCCTTTCTTTGGAATTGGAATGTAAACTGATCTTTTCCAATCCTGTGGCCACTGTTGAGTTTTCCAAATTTGCTGGCAAATTCAGTGTAGCACTTTTACTGCATCGTCTTTTAAGATTTTGAATAGCTCAGCTGGAATACTGTCACCTCCACTAGCTTTGTTGTTGCTCAGCTTTTCTAAGGCCCACTTCACTTCACATTCTAGGATGTCTGGCTCGAGGTCAGTGAGCACCTCATTGTGATTATCAGGGACGTTAAGCTCATTCTTGTATAGTTCTTCTGTGTAATTTTGCCACCTCTTCTTAATCTCTTCTGCCTCTGTTAGGTCCCTGCCATTTTGGTCCTTTATCATGCCCATTTTTGCATTAAACGTTCCCTTCATCTCTCCAATTTTCTTGAAAAGATCTCTGGTCCTCCCTATTCTATTGTTTTCTTCTATTTCTTTACACTGTTCATTTAAGAAGGCATTCTTATCTCTTCTAGCTATTCTCTGGAATTCTGCATTCAATTGGACGTATCTTTCTTTTTCTCCCTTGCCTTTCACTTCCCTCCTTTCCTCAGGTATTTATTTATTTATTTATTTATTTATTTATTTATTTATTTATTTATTTATTTATTTATTTATTTATTTATTTATTGATGGGATTTATATCCCGCCCTATCTCCCGAAGGACTCAGGGCGGCTAACAACAAAACATATAATAAGTACAGAAATCAAGATAAAAATAAAATTGAGAACATCTGTGCAATAAATTAAAATTAGAGAATTTAAAAAATAAATTAAAAATTCTAAATATAAATTAATTAAAATGCCTGTCAGTCCAGGTCAGCCTGGTGGAACAGGAGTGTTTTGAGGCCACGGCGAAAGGATTTGAGGTTTTGGGCCATCCGAAGCTCAGGGGGGAGCTGATTCCATAGGGCTGGCGCTCCCACAGAGAAGGCTCTCCCCCTGGGGGTCGCCAACTGACATTGCCTAGCTGACGGTACCCTGAGGAGGCCTTCTCTGTGTGAGCGTACTGGCCGATGGGAATTTGTTCCCGGCAGCAGATGGTCCTGCAAGTATCCCGGACCTAAGCCATGTAGGGATTTAAAGGTAAGTACCAGCACCTTAAATCTCACCCGGAGGGCAACTGGTAGCCAATGTAGCTCATGCAGAATGGGTGTAATATGGGAGTATCGGGGAGCTCCCATCACAACCCGTGCAGCTGCATTCTGCACCAGCTGAAGCCTCCGGGTGGTCTTCAAGGGCAGCCCCATGTAGAGAGCATTACAGCATTTGCAAAGCTTCCTCAGACAACCATTTTGCTTTCTTGTATTTCTTTTTCTTTGGGATGGTTTTGGTTGCTACCTGTTGTACAATGTTGCGAACCTCTGTTCATAGTTCTTCAGGCACTCTGTCTATCAGACCTAATTCCTTAAATCTATTTGTCACCTCTACTGTATATTCAACAGGGATATGATTTAATTTATACCTGAGTGGCCTAGTGCTTTTCCCTACTTTCTTCAGTTTAAGCCTAAACTTTGCAAGGAGAAGCTCATGGTCTGAGCCACAGTCAGCTCCTGGTCTTGTTTTTACTGACTGTATAGAGGTTCTCCATCTTTGGCTGCTGAGCATATAGTCAATCTGATTTCTGTGTTGACCGTCTGGTGATGTCCATGTGTAGAGCCGTCTCTTGGGTTGTTGGAAAAGAGTGTTTGCTATGACCATCGTATTCTCTTGACAAAATTCTATCGGCCTGTGCCCTGCTTCATTTTGTACTCCAAGGCCAAACTTGTCTGTTATTCTGGTTATCTTTTGGCTTCCCACTTTAGCATTCCAGTCCCCCATGATGATAAGAACATCATTTTTTGGTGTTAGTTCTATAAGGTGCTGTAGGGCTTCATAGAACTGGTCAATTTCATCCTCTTCAGCACCGGTGGTTGGGGCATTGACTTGGACTACTGTGATATTGAATGGTTTGCCTTGGATTCGAACTGAGATCATTCTGTCATTTTGAGGATTGTATCCCAGTATTGCTTTTCCTACTCTTTTATTGAATATGAAGGCTACTCCATTTCTTCTGAGGGATTCTTGCCCACAGTAGTATAGCTGATGGTCATCTGAATTAAATTCACCCATTCCTGTCCATCTTAGTTCGCTGATACCTAAAATGTCGATGTTCAGTCTTGTCATCTCTTGTTTGACCACGTCCAGCTTTCCTTGATTCATGGATCTTACATTCCAGGTTCCTGTGGAGAAAAAATCTTTACAGCATCGGACTTTCCTTTCACCACCAGACACATCCACAGCTGAGCGTCCTTTCAGCTTTGGCCCAGTCACTTCATTCTTTCTGGCGCTACTAGTACTAGCCCTCTGCTCTTCCCCAGTAGCATATTGGATGCCTTCCGACCCGAGGGGTTTATCTTCTAGTGTCATATCCTTTTGCCTTTTGGTACTGTCCATAGGGATTTCATGGCAAAGATACTGGAGTGGGTTGCCATTTCCTTTTCCAGAACTCTCTGCTATGGCCTTTCCATCTTGGGTGGCCCTGCACGGCATAGCTCATAGCTTCATTGAATTACGCAAGCCCCTTTGCCATGACAAGGCAGTAATCCATGAAGGGGAATAATTCTATATAATGTAGGAATCTAGGTTCTTCCACTAAAATATATAGCAACCTCTAACACTGCCAAAATGTTGAGGCAAAGTGGAGATATTTGTAGGAAATGTGAGAAATGTGGACATTTGTAGAACATATTGGAGCAGTGTTTCTGAATTGACTTAACTTAAAGATGTATGAACTTCAACTCCCAGAATTCTCCAGCCAGCCTCTGAATGTTGCTGAGGTTGAGAAGCATTGTATTAAGATTACTGAAAGTCTGCATCCAGCTATGCAGAGCAAAATTGTGCAGCCCTTGCAGCTAACCCTTTAATATTGATCCCAAAACAGTGGTTCTACTACCTTATGTAATTTGAAAAGTGAAATGGAGAAGGTCTTGGTGTTTTGCAAGTTTTAAGTTAAATTTGTTGCTGATTAGACAAAAATGCAAGTGTTCTCTGTGATGTCAAACATTTTTATAATGTAGATACTGACCGCAAATAGCACAATCCCATTGTGCTAAATAAAAACAAGCAGGGTCAAAATTGAGGTTGACTGCAGATGAATTCATCGTTTTTAATTTCTGGGTAAAAATAAACTTTTGTGAGCTATAAATGAACAGCCGGAAATAGATGCTTTTATTTTTTATTAAAATATTTTATAAAGTTTAAAAGAACCACAGAATTATAAAGGAAGTATAAAAATAAATTATAAAAGAAAAAAAGAAAAAAAGGAAGGATAAAGAAAATATCTAAAGAACCGACTTTCTTCTGTGCACTAATTACACACATAGCAATTACTATCTCCTCCCTCCCATATGGCATATATCATGGTTCCTTTCTTCCCATAGACAAATATTTTAAATCCAGAAATCATCAGTTCATTTTATCCATTTTAAGCAGAAAGTTCTTTAAGGGTTTCCAGTCTTTTGTAAAAATAGTTGTAATTCCCTTCTTAATCAAATAAGTCAGTTTAGCCATTTCCTCAAAGTCAGCCATCTTCACAATCTGTTCCTCCATCTGATGTTTCTGTAGCCTTCCATGTTTAGGAAATAGTTGCTTTTAAATAAAATAAATATTATAGCCTTATCAACAGAAAGAGATATATATTTTCCATTGTACTTTGTTTAAAGAGCAAAAGACAAGCAAGACTTGAAGGCTTTGTTGACCCTTCATGTTTTATGATGTCATAAGTGAACAAATATATCACATGGTTAGAAGCTATGGTAGATAAAAAGAACATGATGATGATGTGATATGTCTTTTAACCCTTTTTCTCTTTTCGGATGAGGGCTAACCTAGACATGGCTATTTTTGATGTTCTTTAAGATAAAAAAGTAGGCATCATTTGTAATAAATTTGTCAGGGAGATGATTGGAGAAACACTTATATATGCTACTTATATTCAGAAACCATATAGAAAAATAGAGACTTTGCATTGTTTAAGAGACAGTTTTGGACCGGAACTTTAACCATGAAAGTTTAGTATGCTGTCCTGTAATTTATTGGCAAGTGTAATCTACTTCACTTAACATTAGTAAAGATAAAATGAAAAACAAATCTAATTGCGAATAGCCCCCAATTTCATGAAGGAAATATTTTATTTATATGCATTTATTTCCCATGTGTTCTCTGGGTTGTTAAGGTAGTGTGTATAGAAGCTCTCCCAGTTTAATTTTCAGAACAACTCTGTGAGAGATAGATTGAATTGAGAGACAATGCCCAGACCAAAACTGACCCAATGGGGTTTTGAGTTTGCATTACCAGTCCAAGCTGAAGCCCTTAATTCGTATACATACTGCTTAGTTTACATAGTAACATAGAATAATAGGGACCTTGGGAGTCTTCTAGTTCAATCCTCTACCCATGGCAGGTGATCCAGTACTATTTCAGACAAATAGCTATCCAATCTCTTCTTAAAAACCTCCAGTAATGGAGCACCCATAACTTATGGAGGCAAGCTGTTCTACTGATTAATCATTCTCACTGTCAGGAAATTTCTCCTTAATTCTAGACTGAATCTCTCTTTAATGATTTTCCACCTGTTATTTCTTGTCCTATCCTCAGGTGCTTTGGAGAATAGTTGACCCCTTTTTCTCTTATGACAGCTTCTTAAGCACTAGAAGACTGCTATCATATCACCCCTAGTCCTTCTCTTTGTTAGTCTAAACCAGGGGTCTTCAAACTTGTCCCTTTTATGACTGGCTGAGAAATTTGGGGAGTTGAAGTCCACAAGTCATAAAAAAGGCCAAGTTTGAAGACCCCTGGTCTAAACATACCTTGTTCCCTTAATTGTTCATCGTATGATTTAGCCTCTAGACCCCTTATCATCTTTGCTGCTTTTTTCTGCACTCCTTCAATAATAAATAGTAATTTGTCTTTTATGATACATGCATCCCAATCTGCAGGGAAGGGTGTTGTCCAATGGGTCCATAATTTTATACAATCATTCTAATTAACAGTGGTAGAAAATACTGAGATGGAAACAAGGATCTGAAGTACACTTTCCGCATAGGATTAGTCAGAACTAATCCTTCCATTCACCCCACCCTCCAATCAGAACTGATGAGATGCAAAATGTCTTCAGGAAAAATGAAAGAAAGTCCAATTGCCTTTTGAAAAAGCACCTTTGAGACAAGCATCACCTGGATGACTGGATGACTCCATAGAAATTTTCTGCATGCTGTAGTTTCTGAATTAATTGCAATGAGTGGTATTTGTAAGTGATGCTAAGTAATTACATGTCAGTAATAAATCGTAGAAATTGCTACTTGAATATATTGCAGGCAACTTTTGAGTCAGCTGCAAAATCACCACCTTGTTCTGAGAAAGGATTCAAACTGGTTAGAGCCTGTATGCCATGATTCAAAAGAGAATTTCATTCATAATATTTGACATGTTTTCTGTCTAAAGCTGCCAGGAATCTTTTCTTTTTCTTCCTCATTTTTAAAGAATATTTTGGCTGTTTCCAAACAGAATGTTAATATCCAGTTTTAGAAAATGAAACTATTCATCATTTCAATGGTTGGTGTACCATCCAAAACACAAAGGCTAGGTTAGAATGCATAGCAATAATATTGACTTTTACTCAGAAGCAAGTTAAATTATGTTCAACAGATTTTACTCCAAAGTCAACATGCAAAGGATTATTGCTTCCAAAAAGTTTATGGAAGGAAAAAGTCTTATGCTGACATCTTGCAGAGTCTTTTTAGAGGCTGGTATGTGGGAGAAAAATACTTGAACAATGGGAAATTAGAGATTTCTTTTGATGGTAGGAAAACTTTGTTCCATAAATTTCTTAGAAGTATTATTTTATTTTTTAAACATATTTAACATATTTATTGAGCATTTACTGAATCAGTCTGGGCAGTAAACAAATAAAAGTGACAGTCTTGTAGAAGGCCAGGAGTATTGGGACCACGCTTATCTCAGTGGGAGGCTGTTCCAGAAGACAGAGGCCATGCCATACAAAGCATGCTTCTGAGGACCCACCCAGCAAATATATGGCCCAATTTAATTGAAGACTTGAGTGCACTTGTCACCAATGAGTGGATTGCCTTTAGAAGTACACTTTAGAAGTACACTTTGTATACAAGTATACAAAGTACAGTAAGTTAAAAAAATGTAATAGTTATATAAGTGTATTAGAAATATAATGCATTTTAATATTTGCATCAGATAAATGTATATAGGATTCCAACAATTCTTAAAATGATTTATCATATTAGATTTTTTCCTCTATTGTTTTTTTTTTGATAAAGCACTTTTTGGCATTAATTTACCACAAACAGTAGTTACAAGTCTTGACATACTGCAAACCTAGGCTTATCAGCTGTCAGTTTTATTTTGCTCCCCACCTGTTTTTTAAATAATATTTTTATTAAAGATTTTTAAAAGAAAAAATATATTATGTAAGAAAAAGAAAAAAGAAACAAATCAGAGAAAGCTAAAAGTGCAAAAAAGAGAAAAATAGAAAGGAAAAAAGAAACAAACAAGCATCTTCCTGCTATGTCTTTTTTTACATCAGTTATAGGCACAATTATAAATTTATCCTTATTCTACATTACTCTTTTTGCAATTTATCCTGTCTAATCATGAAAGCCATAAATCATAAATTCATTCTTTCCATTTCACTTAAAAAGTCTATAAGGGATTTCCAATCAGCAATAAAACTTTGTTCCTCTGTTTTGTAGAAAAGAAGGAAAGAAATCTGCATTATATAAGGATCCCAGCTAGGCCGTCTCAAACACCTGATGTCTCTAGGAGCTTGAGCTACTGTATTTGACATTTCTGTTTCTCTTTGACTCTCATATATTTACATACTTTAATCCTAAAATCAACCAGAAGATAAACCAAATAATTTCATAGACTTCCATCACTTCCCAATATAGCTGAAACAACCATACATTTATTTTTTTAATAGAATATTAAAATGAAAACTAATAGTATCATAAACAATATACTAAGCCACGGTTGCTTAACCATAGGTTATTGAATAAACTACATTCAGGGTTCAAATACTGCATTAAGCCAGAGATCATGATCTACAAAATACAGTGGCTATACAATGCTCTAACCCCAAACAAAAGAAAATACACTATGACTTATATGATAGGTGAACCTGCAGTCTTTTTTGGGCTATGGGAAATAGAAGACTTGGATTCCTTGCAATCATTCTACTCCAGGGGTGTCAAACTCAATTTCATTGAGGGCCGCATCAGCATTGTGGTTGCCCTCAGGGGGCCGGGTGGGTATGGCCAGGGTGGGCGTGGCCTACTGGGTGGGCATGGCTAGAGTGCGTATGGCCTGCTGGGTGGGCGTGGCCAGCTCTACATCGTTCGCATCAAGGGTGCCTATTTATTTATTTATTTTTATTATTTAAACTTGTATACTGCCCTATTCCCGTAGGACTCAGGGCGGTTTACAGGGAAAAATGAAAAATACATACATACAAAGTTAAAATCGATTATGGGGGCCTGGGAAGGAGTGGGACAGATCTGAGGGTCTCTGGCAGGAGGAGGGTCTCTGGGCCAGAGCCAAGGCAGTGGGGGCCGTTCCCTCACTGTTTCCAGGATGGCTTCGTGGGCCACATGAAACCACTTCGCGGGCCGGATCTGGCCCCCAGGCCTTGTGTTTGACATGACTCCATCTGATTATCTCAACCACTTTTCTCTCTGTGTAGGTATAATAACAACAAGAATAACAACAAGAATAATAATAGAGTTGGGACCTTGGACGTTTTCTAGTCCAACCCTCTGCTCAGGCAGGAAACCCTATACCATTTCAGAAAAAAATGGTTGTCCAGTTTCTTCTTATCCCCTGAGAATTTATGTTCTATGTTTTCTAAGGCAGAACTGCTAATGGAGACTCCCACCTCCCCAAATCAAATTAAAAAAAAATACTATCCAAGGACAGCCAACAAGGATATCTCAGGCAAAAGGCCCAGACACAATAATTTTTCTACCTTTTCTTGATATCCCAAATTAGCTAACCCGAGATGATTGCTGGAAGTCATGGGGCTTAGAGGCCAAACTCTTAAGGGCCATTTAAGACTTGCAGTGTTTATTTTTAGTGAAGCTTCAGCTACCTGCTAATTGCTCTTGGTTAGTCCATAAATAGCCAAACCAGCCTCCTGCATCTGGCAGAAATTCACAGTCCAGTACTGTTCAGCTCAGTTCAAATTTGTTTGCTGGGACCCATAAGCTACTTTTTAATAATTGCACAAGCGGGGATGAAAGCTGATTTCTTGGCCTAATGTTGTCAGTAATGATATCACTCTTCCTTTGAGGACAAGAAGGGCAGACATTCTTCACAGCTTGTTTCCAGACAGTTACATTTTCCCACTCATTATGTGCTATTCCAGATGATGGCTTCCAGTTGCTTGCTACATTCTTATGTCAGCAGAACCATCCAATTCTACTCAGATGAAAACTGCAGTATTTTTCAGCATCAACAGGAGGGGCATGCAACCCTATGTTTTCGTCTACTTGGGTTTTTTGAGATTAACATAAAAATAATTTTTGCTTCATTTTTTTAAAAAAGAAAAAACAAAGGGCATATTTGTGTGTGTGAGAGAGAGAAAAGAGAGACTTTCAAGAGAGTTAGCTGCAAATGCCAGAAGGTTAAATCTTAGTGAAGTGTAATAATTACAAGAAATAAAACTACCCTTTCTAGATATAGGGTTGCTATAATTATTCTTTAGAGGAACCAAATATCCAAAGTGTTGGAAACAGCACTGATCCAGTTGGTTCATTACATGTGCCGTTTAGTAGGAACAGCTAATCCATTCATGGAAGAGCTACCAACAGGATGGAATTCTTTTCTCATCTAAAAGGGCAGAAAAGATGCTACAGGCAACTTCATTTATATAGTCATACACAATAGTTGCAAACAAAAATGGGACCTTGGGTACCACATCTGAGATATTGATGCACAGTCTTTGCAATGGCCAGAGCATTTGCCAAATAACACTCAAGAATGCAAAAATAGCCTCTCCAACATACTGGGAGAGAACATGTAGGTAAGAGATTTACTGCAGAATCCTGCACAGATATATTTTCACCAATAAATTTTTAGAAAAATATATACAGTAAGTGGGAGTGTAAATGGATTTTATTCACATTCAGTAAGGGGAAAAAATCCTAATCCTTTGCTTCAATCATGCTGTGATGTATGCCAATTTCCCTTAGGTTACTGTCTCCTTAACATGTTGAGTGACATCTGCTATCATCCAATCAGCAGGGCAATTTACTCTACCTTCATGGTTCAGAGCCTGGATATCTGCAGGAGTCAGGACCATTTTTCTCCAACTGTATCTCCTGTCCTCTCAGATCTAGTAAAGTTGACCTGCTCCAACTCCCACTGATAAAATAAAGTAATCTTATAGAATCGTGAAGACATGTCTTCTCTTCGGCCACCTCCACCCTTTAAAACACTATTCCCGCTGAGGTTCACATGGCAGAGTAGATGTTTAATTCTTTGGCACTTTACAGTGCTTTCTTCTCTGTATGTAGTAGTTTAATATTCTTATTTTTTCTTGTTTTTTCTTTTGCTTTGTTTTAATGTTATCACGTATGACACATTACCTAGTGTTTGTTCAGTGAGTGAGGTGGCTTATAAATTCCTTGAGTAAAGAAAAGTATGTTTGGAGGATATCTTTTGGGGAAAGATGGCATAAATTGAAGTTCCTGAAGAAAAGTCTGAATTATAATCATGTACTTCACTAGATGCAGTTATTACCAAAAGTTAAATGGTGTTGGGGAAAAATGATTTGGCTTCTGTATTTAATAGAATACAAGCATGGGACTATGTTTGACTAATTATGGCAAATAGAGCAGTGGTATGTTTGACTTGCAAGGTTTTCTTTCATTCATAAAATGTATGTAGATATGGAGATGTGCCTTGCATGTTTTTATGTCATGTGGCATTATATATACAGTATGTATATATGAGAGTGCTCTTAAATGCAATTATGTTGTGGAGGTTAACACATGTATTACTAAATCATGGTTTAGCTTTATAGATGAGTGCTTGCATTCACTTAGAACCTGGGTAACAGAAAATTAAAAACTGCTTTGGATTAACATTGTTGGGCCTTTTCACTTATTTGCAAATTAATTATAAGGTAGTTTGAATTACATTTAAGCACCTAAGAATTGATTCACTTCAGATTTGTAAGACCCTCTAGGAAGTATTTTTCTGGAAAATATTAACCAACATTTTAAATCGAAGTACAAAGGCTTAATAGAAATGGAGTCAGTTTGGAAGTATCACATGATTAATAAGTAGCTTACCCAGACTTCACAGGAATGAGGAGAAGGGTGGGTAAAAGGAAAATATTCACAGCTTTTTCATTAAAAGTCTTAATACAGCATAAAGATGATTCAAGAAGCTTCATTCTAATCTTGATGTTAAAGGTTTTTCATTGTTAGAAATTTTAAAAATTTCTAACAATGGTGCCATTAGAATATATAATCAGTTTCAAAAATAGGCAGTAAATGACTCCAGTCATTCTTGTTAAAGTATAAATACCAGTGAACATCATACTTGGATAATGTTAACATCCAGTTGACAACATGACTATAATTGTCAACTTGATAAGGAGCTGATCAGCTTATCTCTAACATTCTTTTCATTAAGAGGTCATTGTTCCTTTGATTTTCTGAAGTGCAACTATTCCTGATCTTTCCAAAAAGGTCTTCATCAAACTATATTAATAACTTTGACCTCACTCATGGTTTTTAAGCTAGTAGCATTGTGGCATTTGTGTTCTTTGAAAAAGCAATTCCAAACATTGGCATTTTGTACTTTTGTCATTTTGAATCTCATACTCTTAATGAAACGCTGCTTTCTCAATAACGTTTCTTCCTGATTCTAATTTAGCATAGAATACCACTTCAATTTGATTGTTCTCATATTAAGCTTTAAAATAGTTTTCATGCCATAAACTGATGCAAAATAACAGGAGACCTACCTGTTCTCACAACAAATTCTGATGCATATCTTACTTTTAAAGAACAGAAACTGAAACAGTATGTTGAAAATTTAGTTACAAAATGTAAGTTGATTAGAAGACAGTTTGAAAGATACAGGAAAAGAAATCAGCATACCACTGGTTTCTATCTTATACCTGTTGGCTCAATAATTATGAGGATTACTGCATTTTTAACCCATTGTGTTCTTGTGTAGCATTATATATTCAATATTCTAAATATTGTATTTGTCCTTGAATCTTTGCTACCAACACAAAACATCAAAATTCTAAATCATACTTTAAATACTTTAAAATTGTAATAGGCATATCCATTTATGATATAACAATAATTTTCATAGTAGTACCAAAAGTCAGATTTTGTCTGTTTTAGACAATGCAAACTTTGTATTCTTTAATATTTTCTAGATAATGGCTAATTGGAAAGCACCTTGTCTCCACTTCACCTGAGACAAGGAGTGGGCATTCAAATCAGTTACTACGAAATGAATTAGTAATACCTACAATTAAAAATAAATATAAGAAGACAATGGCTAAATCACTTATAGATTGAGAAAAGATTGATTAATAATCAAGGTGTGAGCAATTTCTGTTTTTTTATATATTCTAATACCAGATAGATAATTTTTGAACAAGCCCAACAGTAAAAACAGATTAAAAGCCTGAAGACCAGCAGACCATGCTGGTGAATAACAATTTGAAATAACTCAGGTATTAGATATAACCATCTGAAAAGATACTACAAATATTTAAGGTCAGAATAAAACATTAACACTATACAGATTTCAAGTACAACTCATTTTCTCTCATATAAAAAGAAGCAGAGGTCAGCAGAGGGGCCATTTCTGTGTAATCAGCATTATTAACACTCTGTAGTCTCTGTAGTGTCAGATATGGAACTAACTTCCATTTTCTACAAGCATATTTATCTCAGTTAATTCTGAACTAATTAATTCTTAATTAACCCAGTTAATTCTTCTTTTTTTGTAGTGATGGATGGATATTGTACCTCCTTTCCATTGATTTGAAAACTATTCTGGAACAACCTGTCATCCTCTGCTTATCAAGATGTTGCACTATGGGTAACTTCCAAGATCTACATACAGTCTTCAGGACTTTCTGTCTTGTATTTTGTTTATATAATGTCTTACAATAAATACACACATAACAAGGGGAAAAATGCCTTTTTAAAGATGAGCTAACAGTACATATTTAGTCATCTGTCCATAAATATAGTATTTACAAATGTATAATTTAAAAATTTAGTCCTATACAATTGCATAAGTACAGCTAAACTCTGTCCTATACTACATAGAGAGTATGTGTAGTTTTTCTCTGCATTGAATCCAAAGTCTTTTCAAAGGGCATTTTATTGATTTGTAAAAGTTCCCAAAAACAGCTAGACCCTGAATTCATCCACTGACCTCTATTATGGTAATCAGTTTTGGTATAAAATTGCAGAAAAGTGTTTTCTGGCCATCAGGAATCAAGTTAATGAAAAATGTAAATATTTTATTTCAAGAATGTTAGTCAAGGAATCTGATATTATGCCAGAGACTACGTTTAGGGTTGCAGATTTGTTCGTTTTTTTAAAAAGCATCTTTTAAAAAAAGCCTGCAAGAGTGACGCAGTGATATTGCCAAAGGGGAGGGGCCAATTTTTTTTGGGGGGTGGCATTTTAAAAATTAACTTGATATAGACAGAGGTTAACAGACCTACTATCAGCATAAAAATGTGTATGTGAACATAATACAAAAACAATTAGCTAACAAATTATGCTTCTTGGGGCAACAAAACTGGACACTTCAAATAATTTGCAAGCTGTTTTGCACTGAATGTGGCATGTTGCACATTTCTTCTGAATGTCAGTCATGCAAAAAGTTTAGGCCCCTTGGTCTAGCTGCATATTTTAATGAATCCTTAAGTAACGAAAGCTGATATATGACATAGAATTAGCATTAAGATTTTTTTTCACTCTCACTACTTGCAGAACTCTTCTTGCTCAGAAACATTCTTAGCACTCCTTGCATCTTTTGTGGTCTCCTGACAGAATTGTAATAATATTTGAGTTTGGAGAGTGCAAAGGTAATCCCCAAACATTTATCTTTCTTTCTTATGAGTACTTCATAGTTACTTACAAGATACATAGAATCTTGTAAGGGTCTTTTCCTTCTGAAATGTAAGATCTCTTTTTAGGTTCAAATGTTTCATTGACCGAGGTATATTAATTAGCTTCTTAGATAGGAATTGAATCCATTCTTTTTCACAAAAGACTGTACAGTATTTTCTGTGCAACAGGCTGCCCTACAACCCCAAAGCATAATACATACAGTCTCTGCCCAGCCCCTCAAGTGGTTGACAAGATGTTCTTTTCTTCAAACGTTTCACTCATTTTCTAATATATCTTGTGTTGTTAAGATGGAAAATTAGAATGTTGTTCTATCAACCCAAAGCACTTTGTTACAAAACATTTCAAGGTTTATCAAGATTTATTTCTGCAAATTTTGTAGAGTTTTGTGATGGGTTCAGAGAAAAAGTTTTCATCTGACAATTATCCCATATAGATTGTTATTATATAAGCAACAATATACTGGGCATGCATAACATCGATATTAACTAAACTTTTCAGCAGGTCATATGTAATGATTGTGGGTTCTCTTTTGCAGATTTAATCAGTTTTCGGGTAAGTCTAGTAGAAAATGTTACTTTGACTTCTAGAGTTTTGATTGATTTCAACAGTTTCACATCACATCTATTTTTGTAACAAAGTTTCTCAAGCTGAAACTAGTTTTTGCTAGCTGGAAGCATTTTGATATTTTTATAGCCTTTCTCTGCTTTGTAAGAATGAATTATCTTCATTTTTAAATGTTCAGCTGCTTAGAGGAGCTTACTGGTATTAAACGTAGACAGAACAACAATCACAGCCTGAAAGATTAGAGGGGTCAGGGTGTTTATTCACAAGTAGAATTGTCTTTGCCTAGCTAATTAGCTTAACTAGTCTATAATCTTTTGGGACCTTATTAATAGCTTTAGAATATTAAAAAGGACTGAATCAAGTGGAAAGGTGTCCACATTTCCACATTTGTTATATGCTTAAAGCTTAAAGAAGGACACTGAAAGTAACAGCATGAAATTTAACAAATTTAACAAAAACAAGAACATCACCCATAAAATAAACAAACCGAATGCACAACTATGGGATCAAGAATATCTGGTTTGGTATTATAAAAAAAGAACTTGCAACAGTAGTTGTTCATAACTTGAATATTACCCAATAATCTAATGTAGCTGGAAAAGCAAGTGCAGTTAGGATGTTACACAAGTATAATTTGGAAATCACAGGTAGTAACGTTTCCATTTTATTTCACTTTTTGCAGTTCTTGCAGATCATTAGGTCCAGTCTGGGTTCACATTTTCAGAGAAATTAATCAGTTTGGAGGAGGCCTACAAGGATGATCATGGAACCATACCCAATTGAAAGCTAGGTGGAAGTTAGACCAAAAGGTTGGCATCACAATTACAGATCAAAATTTAGTATTACAAATTAGAGATTTAAATCGTGCACATATAAAGAGGATATATAATGCTTTAATTGAATTGGATTCGGAAACGGAATTAGTTAAAGATTGTATGATAAAGTGGGCACAAAATATTCAGGAACCAATTTCGTTGGACACTTGGGAGATAATTTGGGTTAGAAATGTTAAATTTACTCAGGCTCAAAACTTAAGAGAAATTTTTTATAAAATGTTTTATAGATGGCATCTGGATCCCAAGAAGTTTTCTAACATGTATCCTAACTTACAGTCTAAATGTTGGAGATGTGGTAGTTTAGAAGCCACCTATTTTCATATGTGGTGGACTTGTAGAAATATAAAAGCTTTTTGGATTAAAATTTGGTGGAACATTCAAAAGATTTTTAAGAGAAAGATAAAGTTTTCTCCGCAATTGTTTTTATTGGGTATTGTTGTAGATTGTGATGTTAAAGAAACTAATTTGATGTTGAATATGATAACAGCAGCACAGTTACTGGTGGGACAATATTGGAAGAAGGATAGTTTGCCTACTATAGAAGAATGGGTGCTTAAAGTTTCGAATCTTCCAGAAATGTCTAAGATTTCTGCTTACTTGAAAGATCATTCACAGGAAAGATATATTTCAGTTTGGAGGAGATGGATAGATTGTATTCAGAACAAATATGGGACTAAAAAGTTCCATTTAGCTTATGAGTAGATTTTAGTGGGATATTGTTATTGGTACTTTGTATGTAGTTATGTTAAAGGGGAGTTAAAGCACATTATGAATTTGGTTAATTGTATATTATGCATAATTTTTATTTAGAATATGATTATTATAACTATAATCCTGTATTTAGCTCTGGGAAGTGGGGGGGGAAGTGGGCGGGTTTGGGGTGGGGGGATTTGGGGATATATTGTAAAATTTTGTTTTTGTAAAACTCTTTAATAAAAAAAAAGGATGATCATGGAACTAGACACAAAAGCCTGTGAAGATAGATTGAAAGAACTAAAAACTTGAGAAAAATCTGCTAACAGGTGATATTACAGAAGACTCTCTAAATCACTGACAGTATAAAAGATAATCAAGATCTGTTTCTCTTGTTCTCGTGTTCCAGACTAAATGAAACAATAGGCTTAAATTGTGGGGAGGTAAATCCTAAGTGAATTTCATAAAAGAAAATGTTCCTAAGATTAAGTGTAAACAAGTACAAAGCAAACATAATAAATGCATAAATAAAACAGTGCTAATTTTGCTTTGCTTCTAAAAAACACTGAATGAAATGTGTTAAAGATGGCTATTTTCAATATTTGTCATGAGTAGGAATCATTTTTTGGCTCTATGACAACAAATGCAACAGGGAAAGGACAAGCAGGTAATACCATACCCAAATTCTTTTCTCTCCTTTTACATTCTCACTCATCCTGAACCTTCAAGCAATTCTTCAGCAAATCATTTACACTTTAGCGAGCACCTGTGTGGGTTACTGCAGTGTGCTCTACATGGCATGGCCCCAGATTATTTGTGGAACCCCTTCTCCCCGGTTGTTTCAGCCATTCCGCTATATCCAACAGGAGAGGCTCTCTCCAGATCCCCTTAGTTAAAGAATGCCATGTATTGAAACCTACAAAACACTCAAACTCTGAAGTACCATGTTCCCTGAAATTAGATTATCCCCAAGCCTGCCAATCCTTCACAAAGCATTGAACACCTGGATGTGGTTTACTTTTGGCATCCTTTGTAGATTTTTGTTGATTTTTTAAAAAATGTTTTTAATGTGTTGTGAACCACCCACAGTCTCATCTGCTAGATGGGTGGCAATATAAATTCATATAATAAAATAAATAAGCATCTTGCAAATGCAGAAGTGACGAGAAGCACAAACTATGGACCCAATTTGGCAGAAATACTTATCTATTAAACCTCTTCCCACATTCCAGATGCTTTATGCTATTTCATAAATATTCTGGCAGCAAGGCCGATACGTTTGGGACAATTGGCAAAGGCATGATAGTTTTGTGTTAGCACATATGCCAGTCACCATGTTGCTCATCTGATTATATATATAATTTGTAATAATGCCGCTTGGCGGGTGTATGAAAGCCCTAATAAGCAGGCATATATATAGAATGAAGGCTACTGCTAAGTTGTAAGCCGCCCTGAGTCTTTGGAGAAGGGCGGGATATAAATGGAATTTATATATATTTTGGGTTGCTAATGAAGAATTAAAGGGAGACTGATATGCATTTTAAACTTATTTGTTCTCATCAGTCAGCCATACCCTTCTGAGATTCGAACCTGGGCTTGATTGCACATTAGGCAGTTGTTTTAACCTCTAGGCCAAAGGCTCTTTCTCGCTTTGTTAGCTGAGAAGCAAGGGAGATATGTGTTAAATATTTGTTAAGTATTTAGATTACCTTGCTAGGCCCCAAACATGGGACAAATCTTATTTCCTGTTTCAGCCTAACCCAAGGCCATCCACAGGCAGTGGTCACAGTAGTGACAGCTCATATTTGTGTAAATTTTTTTTGGGTTGCTAACAAATAATTAAAGGGAGACTGATATGCATTTCAAACTTATTTGTTCTCATCAGTCAGCCATACCCTTCTGAGATTCGAACCTGGGCTGATTGCACATTAGGCAGTTGTTTTAACCTCTAGGCCAAAGGCTCTTTCTCGCTTTGTTTTATATACATACATACTGTATATATGTGTCCCTTTTGACAAAAGTGAAGGGGGTCTAAATAATTTCTGAATGTACTGTATGTGAATGTAGGCACAAGTCTAATTGCTGAACCATTAAGATGTTTTAAGATTTTTATTTTGCCTCCAGTAGACAATAAATTGTTGAATTGTTATGCAGATATATGTCTTATTTTGCTACATTGAACTATGCCTTAAAATTTAATTTCAGTGCTATAGAATCGTATATTTTCATTGTAGTTGGTGTAGTTTGTCCTTGATAGCTCCTTGATTAGAGTTTTGTTCTGGGTGTTGGTTGCTGGAAAGGATGTGTTCTGGTCTTTTTGTTTCGTTTCAGCTTTTTTTAATTTTTGAGAGATTTACATTTACATACTATGTATACATGATTTATACAAGATTTACCCAACACTTACACACCATTCAAAAGTGACAATAAATGTTTGGAACAATGCAATCAAATGTAAGTTTCAGCCTTGCTTAGGAAATAGTTAATTATTAAATTTAACTGGAGAATTAATTGGAGATTGTTCATTTTACCCACTGATGCCAGAGCTGATACACAAAATTAATGGTTCATCACCAATTGCGGGATTTTGGTGCTCTCTGAGCTCCGTTGTTTTCTTGCAGATGTTTCATTATCAAGCTAGGTAACATCTTCAGTGCTACGTTTGCTCACTCTTTAATACTAGTGGCTTGCGCTCTCGGTGTTGGTGGGAGTGGTCTTGGTGGTTCCTTGATTAGGATATTGTTTAAGCTTGTTTGTCTGAGATGGTAGTTCTGTGACTGGAGTATCTTTATCATGATAAAAACTGGGGACTCGATGGACATAAAAGCAGAAAGTTGTGTTGCTGTAATTCAGTATTTTGCCACTAAATAGCTGGGAAACTATACTGACCATTGTTGGATTAAAAACAAATTTTAACCACTGATTCTGAAAATAAAAAAAAAACTTTTTAATCTAAGGTCATTTCTGTACTAGTGATAGTGTCATCTAGAGTCAAGCATCCAGTGTTACACTGACATAATAGCGGTGAGATCAGACTTTATAGTACTTCAGTTATGTTGGATCATTCTGTGAAGATATAATAACTAATTGGGGTAGAAATGACTTACGTCTGCAATCTGACATATACATTGTTGAAAATCATTGCACTGCTCTGTTCTCCTGCTCAACTGTGCTACATACACTTTTCAGTTTGGAAACAATGACCACCCCACCTATGGCTTTATATTAAGGCAGTATGAGAAAATAGAATAACAACATTCAGAAACACAAGAAGCACCAACCATGAGCACTAACACTATCTTTATTGTGAGATTACAGTAACAGAATTTTGCAGGTCAGAAAACACTTCTTCCCTCCTTTACTTTTACTTTTCCAAAACTAGGAAGGGATCCTTATGAGATGCTTCCCATGCTACTTTTCTTTCTGTAGGCTGAGATACCTTTTGCACGATGCCTATCTGGACTATGGCTCTTTTCCTGTATCCCTATGTCATTCCTACAGACCTCAATGCTATGCTCCATAGTTACTCATGCCTTAGTTATCTTCCAGTTGGACTACTGCAACCTACTATATACAGTATTCTCTGTGAAAACCATCCAGAATTTAGTCCAGAATGCAATTGCACAGATAGTTATGGGCACTCCACAGAACTACAACTGCTTCACATGATATAGTCCCAGTAGGTTTCTGAGTGCAATTCCAAATGCTGGTTATCACCTACAAAGCCCTGCAGGACATAGAATAGTTTTATTTGAACCCATCTTCAGTCATTTCTACTGATACCACATGCTCTCACATGATAGGCATGCTTCTTGAGGAACTGTCATCTGTTCGTATCTAGGTATCAGTTTTCCAAGACAGACCAGACAGAAAGTACAACCAGATGAGTTAATTCAACTTTATTGTAAGGCTGTATTACAGTAGCAGAATCTTGCAAGTCTGAAAGTACAAATCTCTTGCCATCTTTACTGACTGAGAAGCTAGGGAGAGTCCCTTCTGACTCTTGCTCCATCTGATATTTAGATTTAGATTTTAGATTTTATTAGATTTATATACCGCCTTTTCCCCGTAGGACTCAGGGCGGTTTACAAGGTGTTTAAAACATCAATACAATACAAAAATTAAAAAACAATTAAAAATAATTAAATTCGATCCCTGAAGTGAAAATATAAAAACCCCAATTAAAAACTCTCAGCCTGGGCCGGAAAGCTCAAAGAGCCAGGTCTTTAGGTCCTGGCAAAATGAACAAAGGTCAGGGGCAGTCCTAAGCTCCACGGGCAGCTGGTTCCAAAGGGCAGGCGCACCCAAAGAGTAGGCCCTTCCCCTGGGCGTCATCTGCCAGCAGTCTTTTACCGGCGGCACCCTGAAAAGGCCCTCCCTGTGGGAGCGCACAGGACGAAGGGAACCTGATGCCGGCAGCAGGTATTCCCTCAAGTATCCCAGACCCAAGCCATTTAGGGCTTTATAGGTCATTACCAGCACCTTGAATCTCACCCGGAGGGCAACCGGAAGCCAATGAAGCTCGCGGAGTAGAGGTGTTACATGGGAGTATCGGGAAACCCCCATCACAACTCGCGCGGCTGCATTCTGCACCAGCTGAAGCCTCCGAGTGGTCCTCAAGGGCAGCCCTATGTAAAGAGCATTGCAGTAGTCTAACCGGGAGGTCACGAGCGCATGAGTGACTGTGCGTAGGGCATCCATATCAAGCTGTGGACTATGCCCTCTGTTATCTGATTATTTAGTAGATAGCATCTCTTCACCCCATCTTCCAAAATCTTTCCCACATACTATTACACAAGGGGGTGTACTTTGTAAAATCTGCTCTTTAGATGAGCTGACCCCAAGATTTGAATGGCCTTAACCTCGTTAGTCTTCAAGAAAGCTTTAAAAACTTGATTTTCCCCCTGGGAATTGGACAAGAACAAAAACGTGCTATTTCCTAGGTTATGGAATGTCTGAGGACCCTTAGTTTGTAAATTCATTTTTATAAATGATATTTATCTAATTTTGTTTTTGTGTACTTGATGTATGCCACCTGAAATTGTGGTTATGATAGTTGTTTGTGTATGTGCATTGGGAATATGTGGATCCACAGGGCAGCACAGGTCAGGCCACTACACACACACACACACATACATACAAACATACTGGGTTCCTCTGAATATACAAAAGGCTGCAGCTTTGAAGTGCATTGCAATCCAATTGGAAGGTATTACATTGGGAAGGTTAGCTTATGCTGCATGTAGCTATAGCGATTTACAGAAGTGGTCTACCCGTTTGGCTTCTGAGGAAGGAAATGTCCAACATTTCTAAAAATATTTTTAAAAGCAACTAAATAATCTTGCCTTCCAATGATAGCCAAAGACATGGTATCTAAGGCATCTGGCCAACTTTGCTAATGTTTCCTTTCCCATTTGGTTATATGAATACTGGTAAGTACATATTCTCACTCTATGGAAGAAATAAGAAAATTACTTTGGAGAATGAAATTACAAGAGTAAAAGTGTTAGTTAAAGGGCAGTATTAATTACTGGTTATGTATAAAATGGAAGGAAGATTATCATACTGTAGGGCTTTCAATATAATTACATAACATTATAATAACATTAAATGATAATTGCATAAGATGGGGAATTATATAGCTAACATAGACTGTGAGTTCAAGTCCTGCCAGGAAAGCCAGCTGGGTGACTTTGTGCCAGTCACTCTCTCAGCCCAACGCATCTCACAGGGTTGTTGTTGTGGGGATAATAGGAGGAAGAGTGTTGGATATGTTTGCCATTTTGAGTCATTTGTAAACATAAGGTAGGATACAAATAAGTAAACAAAAAAATAAAAAAATACCTTTCCTCTCCTAACCCCTTTTACACTATTCTTCGCCTCCTATCGTTTCTTTTACTTATGAAACTTTTTTGTTCCAATCAGAATTATACTATCCTTTCAGCATACAAATGTTCCAGCTTTAGTACATCTATTTCCTTTTGCAATGGTTTCAGATTCAATTTAGTTCACTTCCTGTGGTGAACTTTGGGGGACAACCCAGGTTTGTAAAAAATCATTACCCAAGCTTGGAAAAGATTGCTTGCTTCAGCTTGAGAAGATGTATGGATCGTAATAAAAGTGATCCTAAAAGAAATGCAGAGTAATGTGGAAGAGTTTACCAAGCAATTATGTATTGTAAAGAAAAATCGCTTAAATTTACAATTGGAACTCTAGGGCACAGTAAAACAGCAAGTGGATTGTAAATCATTTTCCTTCCTAAGAAATTCTCAGCATGACTGTTCTTGCTAGAGCATGACTGGCAGATTGAAATTTTATAAAAAATAATAATAATTAAATGGTCATATTTGGTTTTAATATGTCATGGGTCTGAGGAACAGTCAACTTTCATCTTTTTGTTTCTCTCATCAAACTGATTTGATTGTCTACTTCATCAACTAAGCCCACCCCATTTTATTAGACTGCAAATAAAATTATACATAAAATGGTTTATACTGTATATAAAGGATGTTCTCGTATGAATGTATTTCTGCTAATATTTTTAGGCAGTAGGCTTGCCTAATGTAGTAGCTTGTTGCTTGTAGAGGCAACAGCTCTTACATTGATAAGAATTCTGGAGTACTAATTCCAATTAGACTCCATCAAATATGCAGCTTGCAGCTGTGTCTTCATCTATATACATGGATCCTAATACTGGAACTTGCGAGTGGTATCCTCAATAAACACAAACATAAAATAAAATATGGTAAAATAAAATTCCATTGAAAAAGTAACACTGGAATCATACATCAAAAGAGATGATAACATCAGGAAATATACTGTTTGGGTTCACTTATGGGTTCTTGTACTGACAAGTATGTAAAGGTTTAATTATGATAGAGCTACCTTTGCAAAGTTCTGTTGACAAACTCTGAATCAACATTTTGTTTACATTACCTTTGTTAACATCAATACAGGGTTGTGCCCAAGTTTTTTTCTAGTTCCCCAACTAGAGGAACTATATTAAATAATTCAAATATTACATCATCCTGGAATCAAAGAAATAAAGCAGTGATATAATAAGTACTTTTGCATACATATTTCTCACACATATATTACCAGAAGCCAATACTGAATATTTCCTAAATGTAGATTGCACTGCACAATATTCAGGCTTAGTAACTCAAAAATATTTAAACCCTACCAAAGCTGGTATACATTAACAATATTTGGCATTACAGAAGGTGATGTGGGAGCATAAGAATGTGGGAAAACACTTTTTGAATACCAGAGCACAGAGCGTTAAGACTAATTTTCATTATTAAGTCACTTATCAGTACTCTTTTTATAAAACTTCAGTAGCTCTTGGGAATTTGAAGAATGGTAGTATTCTTTTTGCTGATATAATTCATTAAAAATGCAGACTGTTGATTTTTCCTAATGAAGATCATGAAAATTCAAACAAAGCATTTACTCAACAGAATCACTTACCCATCTCAGTGATTCAGAGACTCAGGTATATGAAATATTACCATGCCATAAAGATCATTTATGCTAGGTCAAATAACATAAACTCAAATAAACCTATATTTACATCTTTGGAAGATTTATATAGGCCAGCGGCCACAGAGAAAAAGCATTCTAGAAAAAAAAAACCAATACATCTTTGTGGAAGAAGCTTTTGGGCCTCAGCTTGCAATGTTACTGACTGTTTCGTTCTGTGCCTCTTCCTTCCTAGTCTCACAGCTCAGAGAACTTTGTATGTGGCCTGACCTGTGCTGCCCTGTGGATCCACATATTCCCAATGCACATACACAAACAACTATCATAACCACAATTTCAGGTGGCATACATCAAGTACACAAAAACAAAATTACATAAATATCATTTATAAAAATGAATTTACAAGCCAAGGGTCCTCAGACATTCCACAACCTAGGAAATAGTTGTTGTTCTGGCCCAATACCCAGGGGGAAAATCAAGTTTTTAAAGCTTTCTTGAAGACTAACGAGGTTAAGGCCATTCAAATCTTCGGGACAGCTCATCTAAAGAGCAGATTTTACAAAGTACACCCCATTGTGTAATAGTATGTGGGAAAGATTTTGGAAGATGGGGTGAAGAGATACTATCTACTAAATAGTTAGATAAGAGAGGGCATAGTCCACAGCTCGATATCAGATGGAGCAAGAGTCAGAAGGGACTCTCCCTAGCTTCTCAGTCAGTAAAGATGGCAAGAGATTTGTACTTTCAGACTTGCAAGATTCTGCTACTGTAATACAGCCTTACAATAAGGTTGAATTAACTCATCTGGTTGTACTTTCTGTCTGGTCTGTCTTGGAAAACTGATACCTAGATACGAACAGATGACAGTTCCTCAAGAAGCATGCCTATCATGTGAGAGCATGTGGTATCAGTAGAAATGACTGAAGATGGGTTCAAATAAAACTATTCTATGTCCTGCAGGGCTTTGTAGGTGATAACCAGCATTTGGAATTGCACTCAGAAACCTACTGGGACTATATCATGTGAAGCAGTTGTAGTTCTGTGGAGTGCCCATAACTATCTGTGCAATTGCATTCTGGACTAAATTCTGGATGGTTTTCACAGAGAATACTGTATATAGTAGGTTGCAGTAGTCCAACTGGAAGATAACTAAGGCATGAGTAACTATGGAGCATAGCATTGAGGTCTGTAGGAATGACATAGGGATACAGGAAAAGAGCCATAGTCCAGATAGGCATCGTGCAAAAGTTATCTCAGCCTACAGAAAGAAAAGTAGCATGGGAAGCATCTCATAAGGATCCCTTCCTAGTTCTGGAAAAGTAAAAGTAAAGGAGGGAAGAAGTGTTTTCTGACCTGCAAAATTCTGTTACTGTAATCTCACAATAAAGATAGTGTTAGTGCTCATGGTTGGTGCTTCTTGTGTTTCTGAATGTTGTTATTCTATTTTCTCATACTGCCTTAATATAAAGCCATAGGTGGGGTGGTCATTGTTTCCAAACTGAAAAGTGTATGTAGCACAGTTGAGCAGGAGAACAGAGCAGTGCAATGATTTTCAACAATGTATATGTCAGATTGCAGACGTAAGTCATTTCTACCCCAATTACTTATTATATCTTCACAGAATGATCCAACATAACTGAAGTACTGTAAAGTCTGATCTCACCGCTATTATGTCAGTGTAACACTGGATGCTTGACTCTAGATGACACTATCACTAGTACAGAAATGACCTTAGATTAAAAAGTTTTTTTTTATTTTCAGAATCAGTGGTTAAAATTTGTTTTTAATCCAACAATGGTCAGTATAGTTTCCCAGCTATTTAGTGGCAAAATACTGAATTACAGCAACACAACTTTCTGCTTTTATGTCCATCGAGTCCCCAGTTTTTATCATGATAAAGATACTCCAGTCACAGAACTACCATCTCAGACAAACAAGCTTAAACAATATCCTAATCAAGGAACCACCAAGACCACTCCCACCAACACCGAGAGCGCAAGCCACTAGTATTAAAGAGAGAGCAAACGTAGCACTGAAGATGTTACCTAGCTTGATAATGAAACATCTGCAAGAAAACAACGGAGCTCAGAGAGCACCAAAATCCCGCAATTGGTGATGAACCATTAATTTTGTGTATCAGCTCTGGCATCAGTGGGTAAAATGAACAATCTCTAATTAATTCTCCAGTTAAATTTAATAATTAACTATTTCCTTAGCAAGGCTGAAACTTACATTTGATTGCATTGTTCCAAACATTTATTGTCACTTTTGAATGGTGTGTAAGTGTTGGGTAAATCTTGTATAAATCATGTATACATAGTATGTAAATGTAAATCTCTCAAAAATTAAAAAAAGCTGAAACGAAACAAAAAGACCAGAACACATCCTTTCCAGCAACCAACACCCAGAACAAAACTCTAATCAAGGAGCTATCAAGGACAAACTACACCAACTACAATGAAAATATACGATTCTATAGCATTGAAATTAAATTTTAAGGCATAGTTCAATGTAGCAAAATAAGACATATATCTGCATAACAATTCAATAATTTATTGTCTACTGGAGGCAAAATAAAAATCTTAAAACATCTTAATGGTTCAGCAATTAGACTTGTGCCTACATTCACATACAGTACATTCAGAAATTATTTAGACCCCCTTCACTTTTGACAATTTTGTTATGTTACAATCCAATTTTACAATTGTTGAAATTCATTTTTTCCTCATTAATCTACACTCAGCACCCCATATTGACAAAGTAAAAAGAATTTTAGAAATATGATGTAGTGGGTCTGACGCAAGGAAGAGACGCCAGCCGGAGTATGTGTTCAGCTCTTTATTGTGGGGGGGTTTGTACTGGAGAACAAGGGCTACCTGGCCTCCTTATATACCTGGCCAGGTAGGCAGCTAGCCAATGGGGTTGGCCCTAGGTTTCCCGCCGAAACCGGGTTTCCTGCCAAAACTGTCCAGGCCAACGCCCTCTAGTGGCCGCTGCTATGCAGATGCCTGCACCTGGATACATAACAAGAAATGTCTATAAATTTATTAAAAAGAAAAAAATTAAATAGCACATTGGCATAAGTATTCAGACCATTTGCAACAACACTTGAAATTTAGCTATGGTGCCTCCCATTTCTCTTGATTGTTCCTGACATGTTTCTACACCTTGATGGAAGTTGACCTGTGGTAAATTAAATTGATTGGACATGATTGGAAAGGCACACAGCTCTCTGTAGAAGGTCTCACAGCTGACAATGCATACTGTAGCAGAGCAAAAGCCATGAGGTTAAAGGAACTGCCTGCAGAGTTCAGAGACCGGATTATTGCAATACAGAGATCTGGGGAAAGGCTACAATAAAATTTTTGCTGCATTGAAGGTTCCTAAGAGCACAGTGGCCTCCATAATTCTCAAATGGAAGAAGTTTGGCACAACCAGGACTCTTCCCAGAGCTGGTCACCTGGTCAAACTGAGCAATCTGGGGATAAGCACCTTAGTAAGAAAGGTGACCAAGAACACGTTAGTCACTCTGACTGAGCTCCAGAGATCTGGAGATAGCACAAATTTCTAGTAGGACAACCATCACCGATCTCTCCTTTATGGCAGAGTGGCTAGACAGATGCCTCTCCTCAGTACAAAACATATGAAAGCCTGCTTGGAGTTTGCAAAAAAGCACCTGAAGGGCTCTCAGACTGTGAGGAACAAGATTCTTTGATGAAACCAAGATTGAACTGTTTGGCCTCAAATCTAAATGTTATGTCTAGAAGAAACCATGCATTGCTCATCACCTGACCAGCATCATCCCAACAATGAAGCAACACAGCCAAGACAACACAGGAGTGACTTGGGGACAACTCTGTGAATGTCCTAGAGTGGCCCAGCCAAAGCTGTGAATTGAACCCTATTGAACATCTCTACAGGAACCTGAAAATGGCTGTAAACTGACAGTCGCCATCCAACCTAACTGAGTTTGAGAGAATTTGCAAGGAATAATGGCAGAAAATTCCTCAATCCAGGTGTGCAAAGCTTGTTTGTGTCATACCCAAAAAGACTCAAGGCTGTGATTGCTGCAAAGGTGCTTCAACAAATTACTGAGTGAAGGGTCTGAATACTTATGCCAATGTGATATTTCATTTTTAAAAAAATAAATTTACAGACATTTCTAAAATTCTGTTTTCATTTTGTCATTAAGGGGTACTGAATGTAGATTAATGAGGAAAAAATGAATTTCAACAACTGTAGAATCAGGCTGCAGCATAACAAAATTGGCAAAAGTGAAGGGGGTCTGAATACTTTCTGAATGCTCTGTATCACACTAACATGGTATGTTATTTCTCTCACAATATGCTAAGTTAACATAAACCACTTCCTCTTGGTTTACTGTAATGTAGCAATCCAGCCTAAATTGGCTGATTACAAATTTCCTAGAATTGCTCCAGTAGGAATCGATAGTTTAAAATTTTATTGAAACATATTCACTAAAGAATCCTTAGCAAACATATTTAAAACTGCAGACAGTACAGCATTCAAGGGTCAGAACTAATAAATGTAGGATCTAGAATGAATTGGCAATGAAGCATACAGTATATGGGCCCAGTAGCAGTTTTTATATTAGTGATGTTGTGTAGACTTCCACAAATTTAAAAAAAATGGCTAAAATCTTGTACATTTTTTATAAGCGTCAGTCTTTTTAATTTAAAACACACACGTGTATTCTCTCTTTCATACAGATACATGAGTCTTGAGAGTCCACAGCATCATGTGAAATTTTGTAGGGGTACCTGCTTCCTGAGGTTTGCTGACCCCTAACAATTTCAGAGCTGTAACAAGAGCCAGCTCTAAGGGATTCCTTGATACTGAGCCTAAAGTATTCATGCTATTAAATGCACCATTCTTTCTGGTCTTCCTTTTAAGAAATACTTAAAAAGCTTTGGTAGGACAGAGGGCCTCTATAAGGGTAAATATGGTGATTGCAGCAAGCAACACTGAAGATGCTCCTCCAATTTCAGAAAATAATGTGAAGAGAAAGATTCCTCCTAGTTCAATGGAAGAGAAAGGATAGCATACTCTTGTGCATTGTAATCTCAATAATACTTCAAGCAGAAGCTGTCTGAACTTTAAAGTTACTGTGTGCACAACAGGCAAATTTTAATTAAATGTTTTATCCAGTGCAAGTCTTAGGTCCTGATCTAGTAAACAAATAAGGTGATGTCGTTGTCTCAGGTGTTCAAAAAAACAGGAGATGGGTGAAGCTGCAAAGGATTTCAAGGTGGGGCTGTGGGTGTCTTGTCTCTGGACTCTTGTCTTCTAAAGTATGCTGTACCAAAAATGCAATGAAGGATGCTCATTCAACACCAGGGTTAAACTTTATTTTTAACAGAGTAAATTTCCATGAATCCCGTTCTTTGCAAAAAAAAAAAACCCCCAACAACAACCAGAATTGAATACCTGTTCTTTCGAAATAAAATAAAATAAAATACCAGAATTGAATAGCAAAATGACAAGGAACACATATAGAGGTCAGGGAATTATTTCTTGACCATCACCAAATGAAAGGTTTTTTTGGGAGATTTCTCAGGGCGCCTGTTCTATGGATTTGTCGCAGGTAGCACTCCTCAGAGCTGAAGTAAAGTATGGGCAAAACCTCCATTATTTGAGATTGGCCTCCTTATAGCAATGCAAAAAATAAAGGACATTTATTACTTTAATCTGTAATGGCAGGACAGGTACATGAACTTATTCAACATTAAAAACGTGTGCAATTTCCATTCAGTATCATTTAGCTGGTTCTGTAAGATACACTGCACGATAGCTTCAAGTGTGATGGTTAATTTTAACCTCCCTATCAATCTACAGCTGCCTTTTAAAGTTCTCCCCACCTCAGGTTTTCCACTGTTATCATCAAGCAGGGCAGCATGCTATCATTTGTATTAGTGCAGCTATAAAACTGACAGCAATTAAATCCAAGGAAAGACATTTGTCACCATTCAGGCAGCCAGATCAGAAGTAGAGGCTCTTCAGATATTAAGAATCCAGCTGAAATAATCTAGTGGTGTGCTACGAAATGCATGGCAAAGGCATTACATTCACTATCAATGTAAAAAAAAAAACCTGTGGAAGAAATGAAGTCATGTTGATGACAAAAAAGGGAGTCCAAAGGAAAGTAGATTCTTGCAGTGCTTGTCAACGTACATCCCCCCTTCAAATTTCAGTGGTACCTTGGTACTCAACTGCATTGAAACTCATTGAATTTGGTACGCAACACATTTTGATGTCCTGGTACTCATCATTTGTTTGGTACTCAATGCACAAGCTAGAACTTGTCGGTATCAACTGCCTTGTGACTCACTATATTATTCCTTATGGGAAAAAATTGTTTGGTACTCATCACACTCCTGGAACCAATTACGGATGAGTACCACTGTATATGTGGAAGGGCTTCAAGTCAGCTTTTAATTACTGGTCCCTGCCTTGACTAGATCCTGCAGTTTCTTGGGAAAGTTTTTCAAACATTGTCATTACCTGCTTTCTAGAGCTGGGAGAGAGTGACTAACCAATGTCACCCAGCTAGCTTTGTGCCTAAGGTAAGACCAGAGCAGATAGTCTCCTCGGTTACTACCTTTCACCAAACTGGGTTGTTTGCTAATACCCAGAGACTGTCTGGACAAGTCCCTGCATTTTCGTGACAAAGATTTTTCAGAAATAGTTTGCCACTGTTTCCTTCCTAGGACTGAAAGAAAATGACTGGTCTAAGGTTACACAGCTGACCTTGTGGCTAAAGCAGCACTACAACTCACAGTCTTCTGGTGTCTAGCTTGATGCCTTAATCACTACAGACCTATGGTTATCACTTATCTTCTATATGGATGTGAGTCCTGGTGTTAGCTGCCACCTCACATTTGTGCTTCACAACCATTCAGTATCACCTGCCATGAACTCTAGGGGGGATGGATGGGAGGGGGGAGATGCTTCGAGGGAAATAAAACTTCACTGTAGCTCTCTGAGATTAGCTTCAAGGACAATCAGCTGGGAATGAAATGCAGCTGCATACCAAACCTATGCCCGAAGTGACTGTTCTAAAATTACCTTGTTTAAATTTGATTGGGCATGGGGACCTAGTGATGGGTGGCAACTAATGGAGGAAAAAGTTAGACTTGGGGATTTTAGCATGCAAATTTCAGTTCTGGCTATGCATCACTATAATTCACTTGGCTTCTAGTAAACTATACCTTTCTCAATAACTGGAGTTAAAGATTGTTCTTATTTAGAGGTTCAAGATGAGGCAGGTCTGACACCTGGACTCTGTACTGTAACTAAAGGCACATCAAACAAGTGGAGAAATTTAACATGCGTGTGTTCTGCTCTATCCTTAGCCTCCATTGGATTGTGTCTCTAACCTGGAGGTCTGGATAGAATTGTGTGGAATCCACCAGGGTTGAGCATCTGATAACCAGAGCCCAGATGAGATGGGTGAAAAACATCAGCAGAATGGATGACTGCCATATGACTTGCCGGTTGCTCTATAGCACGGGGATCAAATTCGCTGCATCACGTGATACGTTGCAACGTATTGCAACTTTTTTTGCATTCCTGGAGCTGGGGTGGGCATGGCCTCCGCATGATGCAACTTGGCCCGCAGGTCAGCAGTTTGACACCCCTTCTCTATAGTGTTCTGGAGTCTGGAAAAAGACCTTGAAGTCATCCACACAAGTGCTACAAAGACACTGAAAGAAACCTTATACCACTGCGGCATTCAGTCAAGGGCACTAGAAGCTACAACTGCTGACAGAATCTGCTGGTGAGCCCTGCGCTCTGAAGCCACCACTGGCTTTAAAGACAAGCACCACCAAAACCTGATAGAAAATGATGAGCGTATCACAGTTACTACAGCTATGGCCTTCCAGTGCCCCTGTTGTGCTAGATTCTGTGCTTCCACAGGGGGACTGCAAATAATTCTGGCTGTACTTTGCTGGGTCTCGAGAGTCAGCACTGAATCTGTATCTGAATAATTATTTTCTTTAGTCTGAGCATCCTCACTTCCCACCTAAGCAGCTTCATCCCTCACACTGTTTTACTAGGAAAGCATTTCCCCATATCTATTGAAATTAACACTTTCACATTGCTGTTAACAAGCATACAAAACAAGGATGGAAACAAATTCACAGATATGAATAATAAAAGAATAGACCAAACATATTTTTTAGTATAACAGCTGGTTCTTGCTGATGGGAAAATGAGACCATCTATCTGCTGGTAAACATTCATCCTCACCTTTATATGTGGTGAGCAGCTTCCATTATGAGGATCGTATGGAGCTCCCAACTTTATTTTCTAGCATTTGAATGCTGCTTCCTATCCACCCATTCCAGCAATTGCTGCTTAAAAAAACTTCTCACTCTACCTATTTGCATAGTAGTACAATTGCCTGAAGATCATTTCAGTTTGACCTTTGCGCCCCTCCTTAAAAGGATTTCAATAAGACCATGGATAACCACTGCAAATCAGAGTCTGATTCAACAGAAAGCATTCTACTAATCTACCAGTAATACACTCCAGAAAAAAAAGTTAAGTATCACCAAAACATTAAAAGTGAATATCAGACATCAGTAGTACAAACTGATGTCTGATACCACATTTGTTAGAAAAGGCAAAAGCAAGCCCTACTAAAACAGCACAATTACATTTGTCAGTCACAGTGGCAGAAAAGTGGGAATTATGAACTGATATAACTTTATTCCCAATATAATTTGTATGACTCTTTAAAAATGTAGTCAGTTTGACTAATATAGCCTATCCCATTTTTATTCGCTCTCCCTTCTGGCACTTGGTATGTTTACAAGCAACCAACAGCTGCTGAGATGTCAGCAACTGCTCACGAGGGATTACAATTAATAGTAAATCTACTTTATAGCTGACTCCCAGAAAGATCTCCTCTCTTCTCTGGCATGCACGAAGGTGGCAGCTGAGCCTGACCGGTAACTCAGGGGCTCAAGAGATTCAGTCTCATTACCTTAATCTAACCTAATCTACCTTCCTTTTTACCTAAGGATGCCCTTGAGAAGTATTGTGTAGTGGGTTCTGGACCACATGGAAGACAGCAGGCAGATGAGTACAGCAAAAGCTCTTTATTGTGGGTAGGACTGTACTGAACAAAGGGGGTTACCTGTACCCCTTATATACCTTGCCAGGTATGCTCTCGGCCAATCCGTTCATCTGAATCTCCCGCCGAAAACTAACCAGCCAATACGGTAATGGTACAGCGCCACCTGGTGGTATTTTCTGAGCTGCTGCTTAAACCCCATACATAACACCCCTTCCCCCTTAAAAGAACAAACAATATATTTAATACAAAACATCATGCATATTTTCCTGCAGTTACAATGGTTAATGGCAAACTATGACTTGACTCTAGGCCTGTCCCCCCCTCAAGATTGTACATAGTCTGCGAGATAGGCAGGTGGCCTGTGAGCCCTGGATGACTGCCTCAGAGTTTGCCATTCATCCGGGACAGCAGAGTTAGTGGTTGAGTCCTGGCTCAATGTTCCTGGTTGACCCATCCCAGGGTCAGCCCTTGCAACCACGCTGTCGTGATGGTCCTGGGCCTGTTGTTGTAAGGACCGGCTCTCCTCCAGTCCTGTTGTTGTCGGTTGTTGGGGTTGATCGATCTGTGACCTTTCACAAACCCGCTTCCTGATTTGATCTATGTGTCGTCTGATCTGACGGTCCCCCTCCACCCCTACAATGTAGGACAAGGGCCCAGTTCTGTCAACCACCACCCCCGGAATCCATGCATGTCCCAGCCCATAGTTCCTTGACCAAACCAGGTCATTGGTGAGACGATCTCTAGAGGGCTTGGGTTGCTCAGTCTCTGCAGCCACTCTGTCGGGGTATAGCCTGTCCAATTTGGTGATGAGGTGCCTGCCCCAACAAAGTTCCGCTGGGCTCTTCCCGTGGCTGTGCAAGGTGTGGTGTGTTGTGCTAACAGGAATTGTGCCAACCTTTGATGCCAGTCACCACTGATGATGCGCCTCAATGTGTCCTTGGTACAGCGCCACCTGCTGGTATTTGCTGAGCTGCTGCTTAAACCCCATACATAACAAGAAGAGTCTAAAGTAACTTTTCCTTAATTTGATTTGCAGCTGATTTCCATCATGTAGCATAGTGAACGAATTACTTTCTCATTTTGATTTTTCTTGTGCTGAAGTGGTTTTGCCTTTTTTTTAAAGCATGGAGCTGATTTGTGTTTTACTTAAATTGCATTGCAAAGAAACTAAGAAATGTTTATATATTATTTTAGGCCACAGAATAATTTTGGAACTGAGTTTAAAAAGTTTTACAATGAAATGAGGTAGACTAAGCTTTCATAAATTTTGCACAAGTCCAGGCATAATAATCATATTCATTACTTTAAAAATGCTAGAGTGTTTACTTTTTATTTAACATTTCTATTAGTTTGTATAAAATGTTGCCGTGCTTATGTTTCTCTGGAGCAAGTTTGTTAAACTTAAGTAAAATATTATAATGTAATGTTATCAGATTATTTTCACTTGGCCAGTGCTGCTTTGTTTTAAAGAAGATTGCTGTTAAACTGAACAAAAATGTAAGTCTGGAAGCTGAAATACATGGGCAGCCAGTAGTAAAAATGAAGCTCTTCAGGCGGGGTTCCCCAATGTTGAAAGAGTAAATGGCGATTCTCCCAATCTATGCAACTGAGGACATGCAGAAGCACGAAGTTCACTGAGTCATTTTTTTTACCCCTGTTATTGCCACAGGGGTGACCATATACCTCCCAAAGTCTCCCTTCAACTCCTCAGTCCATGCAGGAAAAGACAGACAGAGGATGTGGATGGTAATGGTGCTGCCACTGTCAACTGCGGCAATAGCTGACTTGGCAGCAGCAGTAGACAAAGAGGTGGGCCAGGACTTGCAATACTAGCTCTTCCTTCACACTCTCTCTTTCATTCATGCTGTTCCTACAGTATTATGGTTCCTTTGAACCATAGGAGAACCAAAGTGTTTTTTTCTCCTGCCTGCTATCTCACTTACAGTCCAAGTCCTCATACTAATATATTCTCTTTACCAACTGTATCCAGATAAATATAACTGCTGCACACATTTTCTCCCTTATTATTTTTGGAATTGCAGCTGCACTGCTAATGAGTTAAAGACATTTGTTGCTGGAGTAAAAAACTAAATCTCATTACAATAGATGGCTGCAAACTTTCCATTATCAGTGAAATCAGGTAATGTTTCTGGAGCTCACGATTGTTCATATGTAATTATATATTATTTGAGCCTGCTCTTGATCTTCAGGGCTAGGGTTTTAACAACTGGTTTCATTGTTATTCCCAGGCCTTGGGAGACATAATGGTGATCTATTCTATTACAGAAGGCCCATCACCCTGAGACTAAATCTATTCAATCCTGTGGTTCCTTGAATCAGTATTGGAACTCTTCTTTTATCCTTTGGTTAAACAGTTCGCCGCCATTAACATTAGCACAATAATGTTATACAAAGCCACTGAATAGTAGAATGAATAGCAAAGAGAAGAGGTAAAGCAAGGATAGAATGAAGTTATGCTGAATCTTGAATCATCCTTAAAGACAGTTGCATGATGATGGTGATTTTTCATTTCATCCTTTCTGACTATATAGCTAATTTAACAATAGAACTGGACAACTTTACTCTCTTGCAAGGTGAAGGGATTTTTTGTTGTTGTTTTGAGCAGAGAGGGGTGTCTTCAACCCCTTTCATTGTGAAAGTCAGTCTGTCCTTTTAAATCTGCACAAGCCATCTTAAATGTGGGTTGCTCAAAAACAAAGCTGCAGCTTAGGTAGCAGTCTCATAAATGAGCAAATTTAGAGATCTGATCCCAGATCTGCTAATTGTTTAGGAAATTCCAATGAAAACTTCCAACCGTGAGGATGCATGAATTAATTTCTGTTCATGCAAATCAAACTGCCCTATCAACATGGACAAAATAAGCCTAATATAGAAAGTACCAGAGTGCAAATCCTGTCTCCTTTCTGTAAGTTAAAAAATGTTTTTTTTCTCCCTTTTATTGTTCTTACCCTATTTCAACATGGTATACTTCATATGTTTTTAACTACTGTTCTTGCAGACTTTTGCCATCGATTGTATCAACTGGAGCTGTTATGCTGTAAAATAACAAACTTATGGAAAATACCAGGATGTCTCTTTCTTTATTGTTTGTTCCTTTAATAGACAAATGAGCATATATAGACACACAGTGGTGGACATGTCTTCTTCCCCATGGCATCTAACATTTTGATTTGAGGAAAATACAAGTGTAGTTTCTCCAAAGGGTTATTATTTATAAAATCTTTTATCATTTACCTCATTAATATTATTTGTTTTTTTAAAAGTAAGATAATATTTGAGCTTGTATATAAAGCAATATTTGGTTTTAACTGAGATTGGTTGATGGTTCATATAATGTTATACTATAAGATAATGTTTAAATAGAACAAACTGTTGGCTGGATTCAACATCTTGTTAAGTCAAAACTAAACAAGATATATTATGATTTAGTAAGAGGTATGAATTCAGTTAGACACTTCTCTTTTGCAAATGGAAATGTTGTGTACTTCCAACCAGAAAACTGGTTCTTCTTCTAAAGACTGGGCAAATTATTTACTGATTATTTTGTATAACTAAGTGGATAACTATATCATGAAATCCTGTTCCATGACAGAACTAGATAATTAAGCTAACCATTATATTTTAAATAAACTATAAAAAGGGGAAAACATATACAGGTTTATCTCTTTAAAAAATTCTTTTGCTTAGCTAAGGTTCTCTCTCAAAATTATACTTATATTTCAAATATTTATCAACGTAGGCTTGAACTGCTGCTAAGAGAGCTACATATTTTCATGTCACTATGAAAAAAATCAGGATGAAGAAAGATCAGCTACCCTGCTTAATTTATAGATTTCTGCACATAGTATATTGGTATTGTGGCCTGGATCTGTTTCAGCAAAATAATGGATGGGCTGGTCTCAAAGATTTTTATTAGCATGAACCTTATCAAGATTATGTGTAGAAGCAATCTGAGGAATGAAATACTGTGGTAGAAGCCTTTTCCATTTACATAATATATTTATCCCAAATAAAAGCAAACTGAATTAACATAATCTATCCAAAATGGAAGAGTAGAATCTCTCTCTCTCTCTCTCTCTCTCTCTCTCTCTCTCTCTCTCTCTCTCTCTCTCTCTCTCTCTCTCTCTCTCTCTCTCTCCATCCTTTGCAATGCCCAGCTTTCCACCACCCCGGCAGGTTATGAATCACTAATTCCTGAAAAGCTGGAGAATATTAATGACACCAAATGCTAAAACTCTAATGCCATGATCTTAGCACTGCCAGCTCCAAGTGAAATGAATCCTAGGTAGCAGACCCCCAAATAAATCTTTGCATGTGACTCATGTCTTTGTTTTTCCATGCTTCCCTTAGAAGTCTATAGATTTAATTGACTCAATAGCTACTAATTGAATTTAATTATTTCTAAAATCAGCTACCCTATTTTCTTATACTAGTCATTCTGTCTTTGGAGAAACACACACATATACATATATTCTTTCTGACAAAGAGAGATAAAACAGCCAGCAAAGCTGAATGGAAACTAAAACACAGGGAATAGTAACTGATCAGGAAAGAAAAAAATTGAGAAAAAAATCCCTGCTTAGATATCACAAAAAACACTACAGTGAGGAGACAATTTTCCCTCTGAGCAATGATTTAATCTTCAAAACCAGCCAACTTTTCACATCCAGGTCCTCAGCCACTTTATTGTCTCGCACATCCCTTGGTTTTCAACAATTATTCTATTCACAGGGGGGGTTTTTTGTAGGGAGGGGCAATCTCCTCTGAAATTAAATATATATATATTTCCCTTTTCTCTGAAATACTGTAGTTTCCACATAATGAAAATAAATGCTTATATTTTATTCTTTTGTGTCATAGTGAAGATGGATTTACTATAGATCTTTGAGCTGATTTAACAGTCAATTCATGGGTTACATATTAATGTACGATTAACCATAACCAATGTGGATTATTTAACAACCAGCTCCCTGTTCAAAGATCATGAGAATTTTACTTCTGTGAAGGAAATTGGAAAGACAATCCAATTGCTTTAGAGGAAGCTCCATCACTCTCAATTGCCTCTAAACTTAAGTGATAGACTATCTCCAGCGTTCAACAAAGTTTCAGTGAGAAGGGAAGAAAGTAGGGCAGCTTTCTCCTTATTCTTTCCAGGAACTACTCACTATATGTTACAATATACCCCCCAAAGTACTTCAGGCTGATGATCGATTTCAAATGGCTTTATATCAATGATACCACTGATCTAGCCAAGTGTCATCAGTGAATAGTAGTGCTTCTCTTTTTCCAGACAGGAATCTTTCTGAGTCTTACAGGAAACTCAAAAGATTGCAGGGGAGAACTCTCTCTCTCTCTCTCTCTCTCTCTCTCTCTCTCTCTCTCTCTCTCTCTCTCTCTCTCTCTCTCTCTCTCTCTCTCTCTCTCAAAAAGATCTATCCATTTTCTGATAGCTGGGATGGATACTCAGCGATGGGATCTATTAAGGGGTGCTTGAAGTGGGAAAGACTGAACAAACAGCATACATGAAAAAGTGAATGGGAATGATAGCCTGGAATCTCTGGTACCCATTTCTGCTGAGCAGCAAAAATAAAGGACACCAGAGATTGGAATGTTTTGCATGCCAGGGTTAAATCAGGCCAATGAACATGTAGCATCATAGAAGTTTGCGTGCTCTCTAAGGACAGAGGCTGTCCATTCATACCTGAAGGTCTTTGGCATTGTTTAACAAAGATAAGGTACAATTTCTTAGGATAGCTCCAAAGACTGGAATGAGATATATAAATGTGACCCAAGTAGACCTACAAACAGGAAAACTGCTTTTTCAGAGTTTTTGATCACAGATGTTTAGTCACTTTCAGATTTTTTTTTCCCACTAAATACTTTAGCTTTCTGGAAACTGACATATACAGTATGAGACCAATGGAGAACTGTTTGCAGATGTGCCCAAATTTATTTCCCATTTTAATCCAATTTCCTGTAAATAATAGGCAAATGACTCCACAGAGCTAGTATATAATAAACATTTTTGTGTGAGTGCCTTCGATACAGTGTTGACTTCTGGTGACTTCCTAGAGAAATCCCTGCAGTTTTCATGGCAAGATTTCAGAAGTGGTTTGCCATTGCCTCCTTCCCAGGGCTGAGAGAGACTGGCACCAAGTCACCAGCTGGCTTTGTGCCTAAGACAGAACTAGAAGTCACAAACTCCTGATTTCTAGCCCAGTGCCTTAACCACTGTGCCAAACTGATTCTTATTTAATAAACATTTGGAAAAATATTATTTATGCACCCCTGCCCTAGTTTGCAGAAAAAAACACACCCCTATAAATTCATGTTTTAGCAAGAAAGCTTTCAGCTGAAGTTATTTACTGAGACAGCAATTTTTTCACAAAGTATACATTTTGCCTATGCCATGATAAATCACACCAAGGAAATGGAGACAGCTATAATATTCTAAATAATAAAATAAGTATTGTCAATGAGGCTGCACATCTTCAGCTACATGGCAAACCAAATCAGATTATAAGTGAATGTGTACTGATTGTCAAGCCTGATTAGGATTGAGGGCAGTGCAATCAAGGAATTAGCTATGAACAGTCAAATGTGACAGGTCACCTAGCTTCAAGTTATAAACATGCCTTAGACACAAAATTATCTGAAGCTATCCTAATGCAGTATATTGTACTCCATTGTCCCACTAGTGACTTAAAGCATCTTCATTGCACCATGCAGCCATAGTTGAAGTGAAAGCCTGTTCTCATTACTGTTATTTTGGCAAACAAAGGCAGATGACTCTATAAGATGCTATGTATCACTAGTGGGTAAATAATTGGTTTTAACTAAGGGCTAGCAAATTGGGGCTGCAGAAATCAGTATAATTCTTAGATTGTGGGAAATGGGTACGAAAAGTTTATTTTTTCACTACTATTTAATGTCATCCAGATTTTTGTAGTCCCAATCTAACAACCTATTTCAGCCTGGCCTTGATAGATGCAATGTAGTGGGTCCAACACAAGGAAGAGACGCCAGTCTGTGATGCTAGTCCCCTTTGATGATGCGCCTGAGTGCATCCTTGGTCGTCCTTACCATCCATTCAGCTTGCCCGTTAGTCCATGGATGAAAGGGCGCAGAGGTGGCGTGCCTAATCCAATTCCCCTTCAAGAATGCCTGGAAATCAGTAGCGGTAAACTGAGGCCCGTTGTCTGATGCAAGGACATCAGGGAGGCCGTGTGTGGCAAAGAGAGCTCTGAGCACCTGGATTGTCCTAGCCAAGGTCATGTTGGGAACAGGGACTACCTCCAGCCACTTGGAGTCGCTGTCCACTACCACTAAGAACAGTTGGCCCTGAAATGGCCCTGCATAGTCAACGTGGATGCGGGACCAGGGTGTGTGTGTGGCCGTCCACCTGTGTACTGGTGCATGGGGCATTTCTGGCCTGGATCTCTGGCATGTGTAACAGGCCTTGACTCGTTCCTCAATGTCCTTGTCCAGCCCTGGCCACCAGAGGTAGCTTCTGGCCAGTGCCTTCATCCTAACCACCCCCGGGTGTCCCTCATGTAAGGATTCCAATACCCTGCCCTGGACTGCAGTGGGGATAATGACCCTGCTTCCCAAGAGGAGGTAACCCCTGTGCGTGGAGAGCTTGTGACACCTGGTGAAATAGGCCTGGAACTCAGGCCTCGGGGACTTGTCCTGCCACCTTGTGCAAACCCATGAGTGTACCCTGCTCATGATGTTGTCAGTGGCTGTGTTGCTGGCAATGTCCTTGGCATGAACTGGGCATTCTGGTAATTCCTGCAGAGCTAGCATCTGCATTGCTGGTGCCGGGTCTGGTTCGGTGGTGTCAAGGGGTAGCCTACTTAAGCCGTCTCCGTGGCCCATCTCCTTCCCTGGCTTGTGCACCAGCTTGCAATTGTAAGCTGCAAGGAAGATGGACCACCGGAGCATTCTGGGGGACAGAATTTGGGGCTTTGCTAAAGCTTTGCTCATGAACGGAAGTCCAGGCCCATGCTGCCTTTTTATCCAGTAACCTGTGAAGTGGCTCTGCAATGGCTGCCTTGTGTGGGAGGAATGTATGATAGAAATTTAGCAGGCCCAGGAATGCCTGTAGCTCTGCCTTGTTCTTGGGTGTGGGTGCCAGTTTGATTGCCCTCACCTTGGACTCTGTGGGGTGGATTCCCTTGGCATCTACTCTGAATCCCAAGAATTCTGTGGAGGGAACACCTATGCTGCATTTCTCCCTCTTTACTTTGAGGCCAGCTGTGCGCAGCCTGGATAGTACCACCCTCAGCCTACCTGCCAGCTCTTCTGCTGATGCTTCTGCAATCAGGACGTCATCAAAATAAGGGCAGACTCCTGGGATGCCCCTGAGTGTTTTGTCCATAATTTCCTGGAAAATGCCAGGAGCTACGCTGATCCCAAACTGCAGCCTGTTCACCTGGAACGCTCCCCTGTGTGTTACTATGGTCTGAATGTCAGCTGTTGCCCTAGTAACCATGAGTTGCTGGTACGCCTGCGCAAGATCGAGCCTTGCAAAAATGGCGCCGCCTTGGAGGGAAGCGAGAACGTGGCTGACCGTGGGGACCGGGTAAGCATGCGGGTTTAGGGCGCGGTTCACCGAGCACTTGTAGTTGGTGCAGATCCTTATTTCCCTGTTGGATTTGAGCGGGGTGACGATTGGGATTTCCCACTCCCCCCCATCTACGAGCTCTAAGATTCCCTAGGCCACCAGCTTGTCCAGCTCGCACTCGATTTTGTGTTTGAGCGCGAAGGGGACTCGCCGCGGCCGGACCCTAACAGGGTGAATGTTCAAGTTAAGCTTGAACGCAATGGGGGGCCCTGTGTACCTGCCCAGCGTCCCGTCGAAGACGTCTGCAAATTCCTTGCAGACAGCCTTGACGGAGTCTCCCTGGATCCGGTGGATCCTGGATACTGTGATTCCCAGGGCCTCAAAACAGTCTAGACCAACCAGGCTGGCTCTCTGGCCCTCTACCACTACAACCTCCAGGTGCTCTTCGCGACCCTTAAACCCCACCGAAACGGTAGCCTTCCCCCTTACCTTGACTGGCGAATTCTGGAAGTCGTTCAGGGTTAAATTTGTAGGCCATAATTTAATCCGCTGCTTGCTCCGGCTATTAATATAGTTAAGGGTCTCATCCGAAATGATGGAGACTGCGGATCCGGAGTCAAGCTCCATGCTGCAAGGAACGCCTTGCAAGCGGATTGTTAATCTAATTTTGGGTTTGAGCAGCCGGTGGCTACCTGTGTGGTTAATGGCCAGCCGGCTCTCAACATAGCCAATTCACATCTTGGTCAGGGCCCCAGTACCTTCGAACGGCGATTCCTCCGGTTGTAGCTCATGGATCTCTTCTCGGGGGCGGCGGCTACGACAGACCGCGGCTATGTGGCCTGTTTTCTTGCAGGCCCGACACGTGGCCAACCGGAACTTACAGAGGCTGCGCACGTGGTTTCCACCACACCCTGCGCACTTCTGTGGGTTGGTGGCATTGCTAGAGGACCTAGGCTTGTCTGGGCATCTGCCTCGCTGGTCAGGGGTCGACTTCCACTGGAGGAGGTCGATGCTCTGCTCATCCTCGGCTGCGGTGACCTGCCGGTGAATGCTGGCCACCTGGCTGTCGGTTCTGGTCTCCTCTTCGTGGGCCAGGATGGCGTCTTTGGCTTCCTGGAGTGAAACCTCCTCTCTTTCGAACAGGCGCTCTTGCAGCCACCTGTCTCGTAGGCTGCAAACCAGCCGGTCCCGAAGCCGCTCCTCCAAGTTCAAAAACTTGCAGTCTACGGCGGCTTCTCGCAGGGCAGCGAGGAATTCGGCACCGGACTCGTCTGGGCGCTGGTCCCTTTTATCAAACTGCGACCTCGTGGCCAATTTGGACCGCTGGGACCGGAAGTTGACGTTGAGCTTGGCAACAAGGTCCCGGTACGCGATGGTATTGATGGCCTCTGGGGCAAACAGGTTCGTGGCGATCTCTAGGGGCGTGGGTCCCCCGATGCAGAGCAGGGCTGCCGCCTTCGCACCGTCCTCTGAGATCTGGTTGAACCGCATGTACAGTTCAGCGTGAGCCAGGTACCGGGCCCATGTCTCGGGGTGGCGGGTGTCAAATTCGCGGGGTTGTCCGGCCCTTGCCATCGCGGTGTTGGTTTCGGGTCTTGAGTTGCGGGTGCGGTGACTGGCGTGGTCCGGTTGGCTGGCGGTCTCGTTGGGAGGAAGGGAAGATGCCCCCTTCCTTCAGCGTGCAGTGTGCTCCCCAAGTGACTTCAGCTCCTTGTTGGCAGCAAATCCCACCCTCATCACCACTGCAATGTAGTGGGTCCGACACAAGGAAGAGACGCCAGCCGGAGTACGTGTTCAGCTCTTTATTGGGGGGGGGGGTAGCGTACTGGAGAATGAGGGTTAACTGGCCTCCTTAAATACCTAGCCAGGTAGGCGGACAGCCAATGGGGTTGGCCCTAGGTTTCCCACCGAAACTAGGTTTCCCGCCAAAACCGTTCAGGCCAACGCCCCCTGATGGCTGTTGCTATGCAGGTGCCTGCATACATAACACCAGACTTCACTATTATTTCTGTTCCTGGATCAGCATTGTGCTCTAAAGTATTAATTGTACACTGCAAAATTCCTTAGAGAGTGATCATACTAGAGATATGCTAGTCTGTGCCAAGTTAATTAAATCAATTCACATCTACTAGCTTCCTTTTTTTTCTTTTGCCTTCACAATTATTTGGATCAAAGTTTCCAGCCAGTAATAATCCTTGGCTTGTTGATTTTCTTCCTGCTAATAGAAAACAGACCCTTTTCCAAACTGACTTCACAGCAATTTCTCTCTTTACCAATATCTTGAGCATCTGGAAGATTTAAGATCTCAATCTTTGAGTAAACATCTGTAGATGCAATCCTCTAAGTCCCAGTATCCCAATGCTATTGTAAGATATGTTAGTTCATAATTCAGAAATATATTCTTCTCTTAGCAAGCTTATATTTTATGATGTTGATATGCTATAAGCAATCAATTAGCTATGACAGGTAATAATGTTTTTTATTGTTGTAAGCCGCCCTGAGTCCTTCGGGAGATAGGGCGGCATATAAGTCCCAAAAATAAATAAATAAATAAATAAATAAATAAATAAATAAATAAATAAATAAATAAATAAATAAATAAAATAATCATATGGATAGGCTGACATTCAATTACTCTCCAGATTAGATTTATGTGAAAGGTAAGGTCTGGTGTTGGGATTTATTGTTTTGTTGGACAGTCATATAATACAGTTTTCAATATTCACTATACAAATATTTTTATATAATTAAGAGTTGTCTGATTACCTTTCTTCTAGAAGACATGTATATTTGTTCTAGGAGTGAGCAATGTGGTTGTGTGGTTTCCCAAAAGCCAGGTGCAATGGCTGTCAACCAGAATAAAGATGCTGGCTTGTGTATGATCTTTCAATAATTCTTTCAGGCCTAATATATTAAATTTAGTCTCTGTCTAAAATTCAGCCTTTTTTCCAGTCCTTGGAAGAAAATATTTGGATTGCTTTTCTATTGAACAGCAAAATTAATAGATAGAAATCAGACATCCCTAATGAATACCTAAGCTATGTAAATTATCTCAAGGCCAGAGTGGAATTTGCTGAAATATTATATATTATAAATATACTGTCAACTATTTCTCCAGAATGAACTATTGACATTATTTGTCAGTATTTTCCTAACAAATCTTAAATATTGGTGCAAGCTGCTAAATGTTTGGAAAGAGGACCAGTTATTTTGAAGTACACAGCTTCAGTTTTAGATAGTGATGGCAAGAGATCACAATAAAATGGATTAAATAAGCAGTCAGTGAAAGATAGTTATCTTATACTTGGCTAGATGGAGCATTTAGAATACAACTTACGACCACAATTTGCAACTGAATTTTCATAGCTAAGCAAGGTGGTTATTAATTGAGTTATGCCTGATTTTACAACTATTTTTGCTATGGTTGTTAAGTGAATCACTGTAGCTGTTAACTGAATCACAGTTTAAGTGAATCATATGGTTATTAAGTAAATCAAACTTCCCCATTGACTTTGCTTGTCAGAAGCTAGTTGCGAAGGCCAAAAATGGTGATCTCATGATTTTGGAATGCTGCCATAAATACATACCAGCGACATGAATTTGTAACACATGACTGTGGGGATGCTATGACTGTCCTAAGTACAAGGATCGGTCGTTAATTATTTTTTTCAGTGCCATTGTAACTTTAAACAGTCATTAAACAAATGGTTGTAAGTCAAGGATTGCCTGTAGGTATTAATCCTGTATGCCTAACTATAAAGCCCTGCAAATTGCTCCAGACTGAAGCTGAGGCAACATGCTGCTTCTATCAACTGCAGAATTGGTATGCAGTGATTCAAACTATATCAGCTGGACTTTGAGCAAACACCTTGATTTGTTTCCAATGTCCCACACTCTGGGACTACTTTTCTCAGTGCTGGCTAAATAACTCTTAATGGTAGACATTATAATTGAGTGGAGCAAAAAACAAGTACTCAATACATGCCACCTAACCCTGGAGTCTCAGGGAGAATTAAATTCTCTCTTTCAGCTGCATTATAATTGCCACCCACTCAAGCTTAAAGACAAGTTATCTGGATCTACTGGACTGAAGCAAGGAGGCTGGAGGTAGGCTTGAAATCTCATGGCACAAGGATAAATCCCTGTGACCTCTTTCAGGGACAAATTACCCAGATAGAGAAACCAAATCAGCCAATAGAAGGACTGCAATATGAGGTGATTTCCCTCATTGGAATTTCTCCACCCCTTGTTTCCAAATAATCTATAGCCCTTGATCCACAGAGCTCCTGGTTTGAACCACACAGTGAACCTATACAAGGATCCAGAAATTCTGAAGTAAAACCACAAGTTCAAAGCAGATAACCACTATCACTTAGAATGCTTCTCTGAAACAGCTCTCTTGATACACACATCAGATTGTGCATATGGGACTTGAGTGAGAAAGGCTTTGGGAGCTAGCTGCAAAAAGATAAAAAGATTCAATGTTTCCCTTTAATTAGAATAGGAAAATACAGGCTGTTTAAACAATGCAGAAACTGAATCTACAAATGGCTTTTTTCAGCAGTAACCTGTTTATTTCAAAAGGCAAGAGAAGCTTCTTCTTCCAGCTATTATTTAAACAAAGAGACATACCTTTAAGATTAGTACATAGTGATGCAGAGAGAATAAAGGGGACTGGGTTTGCCAAAACACAAAGATTTACAAAAGTCTCATTGAACTGGAATTAGTTGCTGAAATGAGCAAAACTACTGGTGAGATAGTCAGCTTGTGCGCTGGTCAGAGTAAACAGCTATTTTAGGAATTAAGAACTGTCCCCTTAAGGGATAGCCTTTTGGGTAATGTAGTTTTAAGTTACTTAGTCACATCTGTGTTTCGGATTGGGCAATGGGAGAGACTTCTGATTAGCTACTTGGGATTACTGGCTATGTGCAGACCAGCAGGGTTTTTATGAATTCCAGCCACTGGAGCTGTTTGCTCCTTCAATATGATAGATCAGCGTTTTCCAACCTTAGGAACTTGAAGATGCGTGGACTTCAACTCCCAGAATTCTCCAGCCAGCTATGCTGGCTGGGGAATTCTGGGAGTTGAAGTCCACGCATCTTCAAGTTCCTAAGGTTGGGAAACGCTGTGATAGATACTACCTCTTTTCACATACGTGTTGGGTCCAGATTATGAAATGTGCTTTAGAAGAATCTCTCCAGTAACTGTGAGTTAATGTTTAGAGAATGCCTGATGAATTAAAGTAATGTGCATGAAACCCTTTCCGTGGAGTTTATCTGCCTGTATCAAGCAATAGTAGCCCCCTTTGCTTGAGACAGAACAGCTTGTACTAGATTTTTTTGTCTTAAAATGCATTTCCTGTAGGCAAATACTGAATTGTAGAAGCCTTTCTTTCCCTACAGTGTATGACTATCATATTCTTTTGCAAATTCTTTCTTCTAGCAGTTAGTTAATATTTATTGTATATTTCTTTCTGTCCCTCGATGGCTGGAAATGACAGAATTTAAAATACATTGAACTTAGAAGATGTCAGTTAGAGAAGCCTGATTTATAATCTACTCAGTTTTTACCTACGTTGAACAATTGTATGTTATCTCCAAACTTTGGCTAACTCATCTTTTTCATTCATGATTCCAGATAATGTAAGAATAAACTAATAAACAGTTCTAATATACTGTATCTCTATGTTAAGCCCACTATGTTTACTTCTGGGATTGTGGAAATTGTCAATTTACTTAAACAATTTTCTTTTTAACTTTTAAACACCATGAAGAATATTTCCTTGTAATTATTTTAATTTTTAAAAATGTGTAGCCTAATCTCCCAATCAAAAAAGGAAGCAGTTACATCCAAAATATTCTAAATATTAAAAAAGTCATTTAATACATACAGATATACATATACATATGCATATACATATACATATACATATGTATATCTGTACATATACATATACATATGTATATCAACTCCCCTCCGCCCCGTGCGTTCCCACAGAGAGGGCCTCCTCAGGGTGCCTCCAGTCAGAGAATGTCGGCTGGTGGCCCCCAGGGGGAGGGCCTTCTCTGTGGGCGCTCCGGCTTTGTGGAACCAGCTGCCGGTTGAGCTCCGGATGGCACTGGATCTCCGCTCCTTCCGTCGCGGGTTAAAGACCCATTTATTTGAACAAGCTGGCCTGGCCTGATGGGGAATCACTTAGGGTTTTAATATTTATATATATTTTTATTGTTTTTATTGTGGGCAATAATTTAATTCTTTTTTAATTTTTGTATTTTTGTAGTTTTAAGATATGCCCTGTTCACCGCCCTGAGTCCTTCGGGAGAAGGGCGGTATAAAAATTTAATAAATAATAATAAATAATAATAATATACATATACATATACATATACATATACATATACATATACATATATAAGGTAAGGTAAAGGTTCCCCTGCACATGCGTGCTAGTCGTTTCCAACTCTAGGGGCCGGTGCTCATCTCCGTTTCAAAGCCGAAGAGCCAGCGCTTGTCCTAGGACAGACATGTCAAACACAAGGCCCGGGGGCCGGATGCGGCCCGCGAAGTGGTTTCATGCGGCCCGTGAAGCCATCCTGGAAACAGTGAGGGAATGGCCCCCACTGCCTTGGCCCTGGCCCAGAGACCCTCCTTCTGCCAGAGACCGTCAGATCTGTCCCACTCCTGCCCAGGCCCCCATAGGCACCCTTGATGCCAACGATGTAGAGCTGGCCACACCCACCCAGTAGGCCATACGCACTCTAGCCACGCCCACCCAGTAGGCCATGCCCACCCAGACCATACCCACCCGGCCCCCTGAGGGCAACCGCAATGCTGATACGGCCCTCAATGAAATTGAGTTTGACACCCCTGTCCTAGGACGACCATATATATATATAGGGTAGAATTAGTATTGTTAGAAGAAGCTGCAAAAATCTAAAAGTACTCAGTCAAAATTAAATACAAATACATTGCTTATCCAATGATTTTGATGTACTGATTTTATAAATTTTAATAAATAAATGTTTCAGAGTATATAATTCTCATATTGTTGAAAGTAATATATTTTGAGCTTTTAAAGGAAAAGCAGAATATAAATGATAAACATTTTTCTTAAACTCTTAAACAGGTTGTCCTTGCTTATGAATGGCAAATGGGATTATTGGGAACTCCATCACTAAAGGATGTGGTTGTAAGGTATGACATCACACAACTGCACTGACTTAGGACCACAATCCTGTCAGTCCATCATTAGGTGAATCTTTCACATTGCAGTATCTTACTGCATTCTGATTGCTATTTGCAATCTTTTGCCAGTTCCTCCATCACCTTTGCTTGTCAGAAGTTGGCAGCAAAGATCACAAAATGGCATTTGTGTGACCATGGGGATGCTGCAATGTTTGGACAGCAGTAACTATGAGGACCGGTCATAAGTCCCCCTCATTCAGTACTGTTGTAAGTTTGAATGGCCATTGAAGAAGTGGACATTAAGCAACAACTACCTGTATCTGTATGTTACCAACCTCAGTGGAGTAAATTTTTCTGCAAAAAAAAGATACAACTTGAGAGTGATCACATCCTGGCTTTCTAGAAAACTCTTTGTTTTTCACTTAGACCAGGGGTGTCAAACTCAATATCATTGAGGGCCACATCAGCATTGTGGTTACCCTCAGGAGGCCGGGTGGGTATGGCCAGGGTGGGCGTGGCCTACTGGGTGGGCGCAGCTGGAGTGCGTATGGCCTACTGGGTGGGCATGGCCAGCTTTACATCATTGGCATCAAGGGTGCCTATGGGGGCCTGGGCAGGAGTGGGACAGATCTGAGGGTCTCTGGCAGAAGGAGGGTCTCTGGGCCAGGGCCAAGGCAGTGGGGGCCGTTCCCTCACTGTTTCCAGGATGGCTTCAGGGGCCACATGAAACCACTTCGCGGGCCGGATCTGCCCCCCGGGCCTTGTGTTTGACATGTCTGACTTAGACAGTAATGGTGGTAGGGACATTGCATGGCTTCTTATGTTAGAGAAAAAAGTAGGGTTTTATAGCATGAAACTGCCAGGGAGAAGTTTTTCCCCCAATCTCATTGGTACTAAAGATACTAAAACCAATCTGGTTCTCCCTACTCACAATTATGACTTACACATTTTCCTTCCCAAACAGAAGCTCTTTTGAATTGAATGCAGTGATGAATATACCTAAATCTTATCAGAAAAGACAGAAGCATGAGTGATTTTATTTGTAAACATCCCAAAATGAAACACTAGTTAGAAATCTCTCTTGAAAAGCTCAACCTACATAGTATTGTTGCAACACAATGCAATACAATTATTTTCAAATACTTAACAGGTCATTTATGCATACAGTATGCATATATCTAAACAGTCATGGAATTGTCATCTTAACAGTTCTGAAGGGGATCATAATGGAGGCTGGTTACTCCATAGGCCAGACTTGAACTCATATAATCCACCATGTCAAATGCAATGGAATCTGCCTTGTTATCTCCTATGCTTTTTGCTATAATCTAGAACAAAGTTCCCCAATTTTTCCTGCTTTACAGACCATCTGGGTGGAGGAGAGGAGATGGTTCTGTGCAAGTGGCAGGCATGTGCATGCAAGCAGCTCAGTGGTGAGATTCAAATATGTGAACAACCAGTTCTCTGTGTGGATGCCACTTCTGGAAGTCCATTCTGGGCCTGGGCAACAAAAAAATTAGCTACCATTTCTGCTGAAGCGGTGCAAACTAGCTGAATCCCACCACTGACACAGCTCCATTTGCACGAGCAGGGGCACATGCACCCACCACTTGCGCAAATGGAGGGCATGTGCACACATTCACCCCCTGCTAGCACAAGTGGGGATGCGCACATGCGAATGGTCACCCACCATTTCTGTGGCCCAGTTCTGAACAGTTCAAGGTCTGGTAGTGGGCCACAGCCTAGGGTTTGGGGACTTCTTATCTAGAAGGTGCAAGCTTCCTATTTTTCCTGACTGTCTGGAGCAAAGCCAAATGAAGGATATTACAGCAGTCAAGCATTTGCTCTGATATATAACTGGATCTGATGATGAATGTCCACCTATTTCTTACATTTTACCTTGGCCACTGCAGTGTACAAGTAGTCCTCAACTTAGAACAGTTCATTTAGTGACCGAAGCTACAATGGCACTGAAAAAAGTGGCTTATGACCATTTTTCACACTTACGACTTTTGCAGCATTCCCATTCTCATGTGATCAAAATTCAGACTCTTGGCAACTGACTCATGATGGTTGCAATGTCCTGGGGTCACGTGATCACCTTTTGCAACCTCCTGACAAACAAAGTCAATGGGGAAGCCAGATTCACTCAACAGCCATGTTACGAACTTAACTACTGCAGTGATTCACTTAACAACTGTACCAAGAAAGGTTATAAAACAGGGCAAAACTCATGTAACAAATGCCTCAATTAGCAATAGAAATTTTGGGCTCAATGGTGGTCATAAGTCGAGGACTACCTGTACTTTAAATTGGACTACTTTTGAAAAGTGGCTAGAAGTTGCAGCTGGTGCATAATGCAATAGCTAGACTGCTAAGAATGATATGAATCTTGTATCATAAATTTTGCACTGATGCCAGTTTTTTTTAGTGGTCAAAATTTAAGGTGTGGCTTTGTGGTGAAGGGAAGACACTAGCTTCTTTATAAGTAAGCCACATATCAAGACCATAAGTGACTGCAGGCTCAGGGTTAGCTAAACTTAAAGGCTGCTCTGCTAAAAGGGCAGGTACAGGGATTGAAGAAGAAAGAGATTTTTCACTTGATCTAATTTCATTAGAGTTTCCAACTAACTATTCTAAAGCTGAGGCAATTGTCTGTCTAATAGGTGTTCTGAGGGCTTCAGGATATCATGTGGCATAGTTACACATAAACCTAACGCTATGCTGACTTATTTCTAAGAGACATATTATATCCATGGCTATCTTGCTAAAGGGAATACCCAGCACAGGAAAAGGGACCATTGCAGCCTTTGGAACTTTAAAGAGGTGTGATTTGGGACATTCTATACAACATACACAAAACTGGCGAGTATTAGTATACAGTTTTGGCCACCAAAAGACACGTGTAACCCTGGCACATATATGTTGACATCCTTGGTATACTGCCCAGGGCATGGTATAACTGATTCTCATTATGAAAAATCTGTATTCCATGGGAACAATGAATCTAGAAACATGTTTGTCAATTACATCGAGGATATCATTCTTTTCAGTGGCCTTTTGACTACCTAGCAATAGGCTTCTGAGTTGTGAATAAACTTTCTGTAGAGAAGGGTCAGATGCTTGGTTTGGACAGCTGACACTCTAAAAAGTTTCAACCCCTGACCCTAAACGTTCAGGGCACTGGGAAGAATGCTCCATCTCTGGCATCTAGAGTCAGCTTTCCACCTTTCTGACCACAAGGAGCTTTAACATTTATAGCTCTATCCCTGACTCTCTAAGGATCCACATGTTCCTTTGCAACCAGCACAAGAGTTAAGATCTACAAGAGAGTGTCTCTGGAAGATAGCCTTGGCTATCTAAAAGTCAGGACAGGACCTTCTGCAGCATGGGTTTTGCATTCAATGAGATTTTTCCCCCTCTTTTTTTTCTTTTAAAAGAAGCTGACATTCTTAAAGTTTAATTTTGGGTTTTCTGCATTTGATTATTAGCTACCTTTAATGGTTACATTGTCTAGAAAAGCAATAAATAAATAAATAATAGATAGATAATGGAACACTTTCTCCCCATATGCAAATATGCCTTTGGTGTATCTGTACTAAGGAATTGCAATTATTTTTAACCTTGCTAAGTACTTATGATTTGTGTTTACAGAGAAAGGGGGAAAAAACAAGTTATTCCTACCACCCAAAGCCTACCTTTTAGTCAGCATGTTTTAGACAAAGGGGTCAGATAAAAATCTGACATCAAGCCAGTTCTCACCATTTGCAAGGAGAATCCAGGTCTGTTCACAGATAGAATTCAGGGAAACTAAGGAAGATCAATTTACGGCAGTACAGAAGCTCTACTATCTTTGAACCCTGTAACTTCACGAGGAGAATGATTTTGTTGTAACTTGTACATCATGGATATGTAATTGGAGTCCAATGCTGCACAACTGGCATAAAAGAAGTGTACCATATTTGGTCAATGAGCTTTGTAATCAATCCAACTTTGTTCAATAGGTACAGTACTGTTTTTAAGAAACTGCTGTTTTTTTCCTTGGTAAAGGATTGCATGGTCAGAAAACAAAGGAAAGCAGATATGAAGTGTCCTGTGCCCTGAAAGAAAACAGTAAAGAAAAGAGAGATATAATATTTGGGACTCTTCACTCTCCTTGAATGCTTCTACAGAGCATGGAAGGATTCATACATGAGCTGTGTACCTTCTTCCTAGGCTATAGTGAGTGGCATGCACAGCTTTGTGTGGTTTGCTGAACCATATCACCTGCCTATTTGTTTTAGAAATCATCAAAAAAGTATACTGAATGATTCTGAACAAATATACTTATTGCAAATATCGTGAGGAAATGAAATTGGCAATATCTATGTTATTTCACCCAATCTACAAAGCACTGCCTTTATTCTGCATTGATCATAGGTAAAAGGTAAAGGTAAAGGTTCCCCCGCACATGCGTGCTCAATAGCAACATGCTTAGCAGCAGAACCTGGAGACTGGCCTGGATCTGGGCAGCAACCAGAAAATGAACAATCATGCTGAGGCAGCATCTAATTCCAACAAGTGTACAAACGTTTGAAGGAAGGCAAAGGTTAGCTTCAACCAATTCTCAATCCTTAGATAAATAAGTTCAGGACTGTTGTGTAGTGAGTTCGTTGCGCAGGAATGAAGACCAGGCGAGTGAGTTCAGCAATGAACATGTTTATTTGCTTGCAGGATCTGAACTAGAGAACTGGGCTGCAGCTTGCAGCAATTTATAGTCTGACCCCTAGGTGGCAGCCAATAGGTTTAAAGCAGCCTATTGCTGCCTAGGGACAACCAATAGCAGCCCTGGAGACGGGGTGTCTGAGGTGCTGGGAGCCTAGCTAGTTCCAGCTTACCACATGGTGTTACAATAAAGCCCAATACATTACAAGGACAATGTAAGGGCCCCATTTGAGATGTTTAGCTTGGTTTCCTTATTAAAATGTTGTGATATTTTGGCAGCAGATACAGAAATACTTTGCTGCCAATAAATATATCAAAAATATTACTTCTGATTCATTTCACCCATTTGAAAGTACCCAGTTTTGTCTATTAATAAAAGGGCAACTGAGATTGTTAGTAGAACCTGTCCAACTCCAATATTCTTTTAAAGGGAACTCTTTTAATAATTTTTGAAACACTACCAAAAGAAAGGCAAAGTAAATGTTCTCTGCTTACTTAAGGCCTTGTATAGTGAGCAGATTCTGTCTGAAGAAAATGGGTTTTATAGCACTTTCAATTGGACTTGGATATCAACTGGCAGCTAACATAGGTCCTACAGCAGGGGTCCCCAACCCCTGGGCCATGGACCAGTACTGGACAATGGCATGCCAGCAACCAGTCCACACAAACAAGCAAAGCCCCATCCGTGGGATGCAGGCAGCACACAAAACCACGCACTCTCCGGTCTGTGGAAAAACCTCTCTCCACGGAACCGGTCTCTGGTGCCCAAAAAGGTTGAGGACCTCTTTCCTATAGAACAGATGATATTCTGCTAATGGATAATTCCAACTAGGAAGAAAGCTATCACCTTCTGTTTCTTTTTTTAAGTGTCACATATATGTCAATATATTTTAATCTGCTTTCTTACTGTTAGTTCTTAAAAGAAATGTTCTTCATAACAGATCAGACAAATTTAATCTGTGTGTGTGAGAATTACCCAATGTCAATGAACAAGGGTACAATATCCTTGCTTGTTTGCTTCAGATTTTTTAAAAACTACTTCCCCCATTAAAATCAAATGAAAGGGCCGTTATAGATGCCAGATCCAGGGCTGTCATCAAGCTTTTTGGTCTCAGTCCAAAGTTCTTAGATGTCATGTTGAAGGTTTCAGTCTCGCTGATCAGCTCATGACAACTCCCTGATTCACCTCATTAGCTTTTACTAACATCAGAGATCCATTATAGGAGAATCAAGGAGTGTGGGAGATACTATGATTCAAACTTTCCTATATGCCATCAACACCATGCCATGCACCAGGAAATTATAGATTTATTGTTTTAAAGCTTTCTTAACAGTTAGTATAGGAAACAAAAACAGAGCATCATTCCAAAGGCAACAACAATAATGAAAATTATAATGATTCTCACTTTTCCCATTTGATTTCCCCCCCCTTTTATTTTGGCTGCACTTAGTATGGAAATAATTTTTGTTTTCATTTGGTTTATTCCAGTTTACAATTCAGATTTTCAGTATATGAATGATGACTTCCAAACTCACATAAAGTGAATTTAAGTGATTGCTACTGAATCCAAATGTGCAGTACTGTTATTAATTATTAATACACATTTGCAAGTGCTTACATTTTTCCTTGACTTTTCATTAGGCAGAAGAGTGAAAGATCTAATTATATTCTCCTTGCTAACAAAGAGCCCCTGAATAAAATAAATTAAGAAGAGATTCATATAAGAGAAAGATAAGATAAAATAAGATAACCTTTATTGTCATTTTTTTCCTGTGGACACAACGGCACACATCAAAAATGAAATTTAGTTGCCCGCTCTCAAAGTGGAACACATACATGACACACACCTAAACTTACTATATACAACATATGTATAGACCCACACCCCTACATATACATAACAATTAAATACTGTCCATGTTGAATATATAACAGAAGGAGGAAGCTTGAGAGTTTACAAGGCTAATGCTGTATGGAATGAAACTATGGCTGAATCTGGATGTTCTGCTATGGATACCACGAAGCCTCCTCCCAGAAGGTAACAAGGAAAACAGGTCGTGAAGAGGATGAGTAGTGTACCAGATAATCTTACGGACCCTGTTCAAACAACGCTTCTGTGCTATGTTCTGGATGGGAGGGAGGGAACTGACAATGATCTTTTCGGCCATCCTCGCCACTCTCTGCACCGCCTTCCTGTCTGAAGCAGTGATGCTTCCAAACCAGACTGTGATGCTGTATGACAGGATGCTCTCGATTGTTCCCCTGTAGAAAGTGGTCAGGACAGGGAAAAGAAAATGAGCTTTTCTCATGCGACACAGAAAGTGCAGGCGCTGTTGTGGCCGCTTCACCAGTTTCTCACTGTTGAGCAACCAAGATAATCTTTTAGATATGCTGACCCCAAACCATTTATTTTATTTATTTATTTATTTATTTTTATTACATTTATATCCCGCCCTTCTCCGAAGACTCAGGGCGGCTTACAAGCTTAGCAGTAGCCTTCATTCTATGTATATGCCTGCTTGTTAGGGCTTTCACACACACCCCAAGCGGCATTATTACAAAGTCAGCTTATTGCCCCCAACAATCTGGGTCCTCATTTTACCTACCTCGGAAGGATGGAAGGCTGAGTCAACCTTGAGCCTGGTGGGATGCGAACCTGCACTAATTGCAGGCAGCTGGTGTTACTTAAGGAGGCATTAGCCCACTGCTCCACCAAGGCTCTGTAAGAGTAGTTTTCAAAGTGTGATCTGGAGACTGTAGGGTCTCTCTAAGACCCTTTCAATGGGGCCACAAAGTCAAATGAATAAATATTTTAAAATTTCTTAGTTCTAATTTCTAATACAGTAAATATTGGTAAATATAACTCACAAATCAAAATTCTTTGGGATCCTCAATCATTTTTATGTCTAAAAGGGTCCTGAGATCAAAATATTTGGGAACCACTGATTTAGAGCCTTATAGAGAAGAAATAGAACCTCAAAGTACAAGAGACAAAGGATGAGTCATTATAACTGAGACCTAAAATAATATGTGGTTCTGTAAGAGCACCTCTCTCCCAGTCATAAACATTAAACTAAGCATATGCATCTCAACTTTATTTTACTTCCTCTTTAATCTCAGATATTCTAACCTCACATCTCATTAATTATAATGATAATATATTGTTTTAATATTTTATGTTGAGTATGATTGAATGCAGATAAATAATTTTATTGACATTTTTGCCTCTTCTCTTCTGCTGATTTGGATTTTTTTTCTTTCTTTGTTTCTCTGTCTCCATCACTCCAGCACCAACATTGGGCTATGGAAGCTCTATTTTATATGCCTGCTCTAGATATCAAGAGTGTTAGGATCAGTGGCATGCAGTGCAATCTATTTTTTTTTACTCAGAAATGAAGTTTAATTCTATTAAGAGTCCTTGCTTCCTATTAAGTACATTTAGTCTATACCTTGAGTGTTGCAAGCCTATGATCTTACTCTTTTGAATAGGTAGGTTAAAGGAGAACAGATTCTGGTTCCTGACAGTTAATCTGGTAAATCCTACAGGAACACATTACTCAACTCAATCCCCTTTGCACTGAACAAGCCACATGCCAAGCACATTCCTGTATAGTTTACAAGACTAATGCCCAGCCTCAGACCTTGAAACCTTAACACAACTTTCCCCAAATCAGTTCAAACCTATTGTAATTAAAATTTGCAGCATTCCAAGGCAACATAATCAATATAGATATGTTGTTATGAAAAACTTTATATACATAAAAGTGGTAATAATATAATGGGAATGGGCACCAATGCTTATTATAACATGCAATGACCAACCACAAGTGTATTAGCAAAATTATGACATGTTCATAAAGTGAAACATCATATGACCATGCCAACTTATCACATCAGTTCTGACTGCAATTGTTAAGTGAATCTCTTGTCATCTTCCCCATTATTTTTGCTTAGAAACCAGCAGCAAAGGTCACAAATGGCAATCATGTAACCGAAGGATGCTGTGATGGCTACAACTTTGAGGACTGGTAATAAGTCTTCTTGTTCAGTTCTATTTTAACTCTGAACAATTGCCGAACAAGAGGTCAGTAAACAAGGACTAACTGAAACCTCCAAATCTGTCACTTTGCTCAACCCAAGCCTATCATAGTTTTGCCATTAAACTGTAACTATGCCCCCATTTCCTCCAACTTCGTAACCATTGCACCTCCTCATTTCCTTATTTACAGAGGCCTGGAATTGATTATTATCTCTGGCTTAGTTTTGATGACAATGCAGCAAAGTCAGGAATTTGGTTACAATATCTGTCTGAATCTGGTCAATGTAAACTGATATTTATTCATTAGCTCTTGAAAGCCTTCTTTAAAAAGAACAACCCTGATCTGGCATTTCATGGTTTAGAACTCTTAAGAGGTCTATTTTAGAAATTATAAGTGTTCTATTGATTTTAATAAATCATTTTTAAAACCATTTTGAAGCCTTCTAGCACTATCGATGTGCCACAAGCTGTATATTTTCAGTGTTAGACTTCTGGCATATTATGTGTTTATTTCTACACACAAAAAGTGTAGTACATGACTTATACTCCAACCTTAAGTCTGTTAACTCTGCCACTGCACCTTCCTGTGGAACAGCATCCATCACCATCTGAGTTTCCAATGGCTCCAATTCTTTGAAGGCCTTTCTCAAGGCATTAAAGACCTGTTTGTTCCCTCAGATCTTAGGGCTGAATGCTTAGGTGAATGCTGTTGTCTGTTTATAAAATTGCAAGGACAATTTTGGACCTCTGGTACATCTATTGATTATCACTGTTATTGTTTTTAATTATTTGGACTGTTAATGTTTTGCTTTATTATTGGTAACTTCCCAGAGTCACTGCACTGAGATGGATAGCCATATGAGTTGTTTCAATAATTTGTTTAAATAAGTGAATAAAAAGGCATCAAACATTAGAAACTGTAGGATTTTCTGTGTGATAATGCCTGCTACAATATTTGTTTGTTCCCAGGGAGAACTTGTTGACATGACCTCTTTCCCAAACAGGAGTCACCTTTTATCTTGGGCTCTAGTGAAGAATGTTTTCCCCATCCCTACAAACATAAGATATGTGTGAAGTTACTTCTCACACTGATAGGAATGACAGTTATCAAAACAATGAACAGATGTAGGCTGCCCATCCATTATATTAAGAGGCAGATTTCCAGTCCATTTCATTGGAAAAATACAAGGGGATGGACAAGAGTTTTTGGTGTCCTAAATTGCAGGGACACATACATGAATGCATACATGCATACGGTACATACACTAACATATGTATACATGTATGTACACACATACACATATATAAAAGTACTTGCTGGAATTCTGTGAAAGAGAATGAGTGATTCTTTAGGGATCTGTGTTTTTAAATAATTAATAAATGTCTCATGTCTGGAAGATTCCTAAAGTGCTATAACTTTCACTTCCCACAAACTTATGCAATGAGCTGAGCTACCTCTTTCTTTCTGACTGTGTTAGTAAAAGATTCCCACACTGACTTGTTACTGCAGACTCTAAAAATGAAAAAAACACCTTTATGTAACAAGGCATCTGCTTGCTACTAAAAACTGACAATAATAACCACAGAAAACATTAAAATGTATCTCTCATCACTAATGTCTAATACACTTACAACTAACTTGCATCTGTGTCTAAGCCTTGTGAATTCAAGCTTATTCTCATAAGTAAATAATCATAATGCAAATAAGATATTACAAGAAAATATAACCAATTTCATCTTAGTCTTTGAGAAAGATAAATCTGTGCAATTCATTACTCTTTATTATCTATATATTCTCCACCAATTTCTCAGTTTACTAATTTGATCTAACAATGTATGGCACAAGTGCATTAAAAGATCAAGTTCTACCAGATGTTTGAGGCTTTAGTTGACTCTAATATTTTTTAATTTTTATTTATTTATTTTAATTCCATTTATATCCCGCCCTTCTCCGAAGACTCAGGGCGGCTTACAAGCTTAGCAGTAGCCTTCATTCTATGTATATGCCTGCTTATTATGGCTTTCACAACACACCCCAAGCGGCATTATTACAAAGTCAGCTTAATTGCCCCCAACAATCTGGGTCCTCATTTTACCTACCTCGGAAGGATGGAAGGCTGAGTCAACCTTGAGCCTGGTGGGATGCGAACCTGCACTAATTGCAGGCAGCTGGTGTTACTTAAGGAGGCATTAGCCCACTGCTCCACCAAGGCTCTTGGACATGACTGTTGGGCTCTGATATTACACTATGATACAATGTGCTTTCTTTTTATTTTGCCTTAGTGAAATGTATGAATGCAATCATAATTCATGAGCCATGATTCATGGCAGAGCTGGAGAATTTCAGGTCCAGAATAGTATGTGGTTCATGAGAATCTTTGGTGATACCCCTAGAGATCTCTAAAAGTTGCTGTCATCTGGAGATTTTTAACATGATAGACGGTAAAGTAATCAAGGGGAAAATAATTAAATGTGTGGCATAAGATAATACGATGAATAATTTAATTTTTAATGACATTTAAGTGGCAAACTTAGTATTTGTCCTGGCCTCACCCACTATTTTTGAGAGTGTGACCCCATCAAAAGTCACATACAGTGCTTTTCTCACAAAATCTTGCATATCATGATGTGTGAATCCAGCCAGTTTTGATTTAGTTTGGTCTTACCAGAAAACTTCTCACCCACCAATATCTTTCACTGCATTTTATCAGAATAGATAATTTTAAGGGATACAGACCAAGTTCTATAACAGAGATAGCTCTATCTGCTTCGGTGCCATTATCTAGTCCCAATACCTGCCATATGAAGCAGTTGTCTGAACCCACCCAAAGACAGAACTGGCCCTGTTGCCCATGGTTGATTAATTATGTGCCATCAAGTAATCTTCGACTCTTAGCAACCACCTAGATAGATTTTTTTCCATGAGCTCTGTTGCGCAGGCCCTTTGCCAGTTCAGCTATCTAATATCCTGGAATATAAATTTCTTACAATATAAGAAGATGACTCATCCTCTTCTACGACAATTGCCTGATGTGGCCATTTAATGTGCAGGAGGAAACCAGCCCTCCCAACCTCAAATGGAAATGACTTCATGACTCAAAGTGATTTTGCTGGAAACTGGAAATAGACTTAGCCCAGTAAGATTTCTTTTTAAAGAGGTTAATAACAATTCAGCCACTGGAGCAAAATAAATAAACAAAATCAAGGACAAGGTGTCAAGTACTGTGATGGATTCCAAGTATTATAGGGGTAGTAAAATGTTAGCATAGTTATAGCATAATCCTAGCAAAATAAAAATGGACTTTTGAAAGAGGGATTTATTGATAGCTGGCCTGAATTCATTGTGCCCAGCATGAACTGGCAGAGCAAGGAAGCATTTAGGATTTGCTAGATAAGCAGTGAATAAACTTCAGAGGCCTCCTGGGGAAAACAACAGAGACATTTGTTGGAAAATGTGTCATAGTTGGAGGTAAATTGCAGGCAGATGGTAGCCAAAGGGTCAGCATCATCATTTCTGCTGTACAAAATAGGGAATTACTTCATGTCATACAGTGGTGCATGTTGAATGGCTACCAGTTTGGGTCTTATAAAAGGGAAGAAGAACATTTCTGGGGGTAAAGATTCCTGGTAAGGACTCCTTGTGGTGTTTTGCCTCCACAGCTATACCTTACTGTCAGTGTTAGAAGCTACAGTATTTATCCTGGATTATCAGTTTGGAGTCAGACATATTGCTCTTATGTTCTTCCTTGAAGGTTTCTTATAATCACCTGTTCAGTTACTGTGAAAATAAAATCCTGGATCAAGCAGGCCAAACTCTCTTGTTATATTCAAGGGCATGCCTGTAATTTCCATCTATTATTTTGTCCCTAGATATACCTATTCTTTCATCATACTTCTCTTTCAAATTGCTTGCTTCAGTCTTTAGTGTTATCTTGAACAAATAGTAATAGACCTTAGCAACCCTTTTCCAGGTTATCTCACAATAACTACTATACAAATGCATAATAGAAATAAGCCTGTATGTCTGCAGACGGGATTTAACAGATATAAACTGTTGCTTGATGATAGAAAAACAGCATGTCAGAGATGAGACCAGGTAATTTTTTCACATATAAAACTGAAATGTGTAACTCCTGTCTACAACTGAAAGGGTAATAAGGTGGGGAAAAAATCCTAGGGTACTACAGACTATATTAACTGACCTTTTTGAGTCACTTAGATTTCCTTTGGACTGAGGTGGTATCAAATGATATAGAAATAAATAATAAATATGCTTGGATAGCATGTGCTTTGATAACTTTCCAAAGTCCATCATTTCAAATACTATCATTTATATTCAGGAAAATACAAATAGAAAAAGATCAACAGAAACTATGAGTGGAGTATATGAATTTTTCATGAAACACAATATTGCAGGAATAAAGTCTTTACAAGGTCATGTTAAATTTTTTATTTACCCTGGGTGGTTGCACCACTACATAATTTTATATGTTACTATTATATGCTGTTCAACATGATTTAAGCTTGTACTACATTTTAAATACATTAAGAGGAGGTTTGGGACTTTCAGTCTCCCATCCTGCAGATTTCAGCATTATCTCTTTGCATATGTGTCTGTGTATATGTGTATGTGTATATATGTGTATATATTCTTTTGTTCAGTCATGTCCAATTCTCAGAGATCACCTGGACAAGTCCCTGCAGTTTTCTTAGCAGAGTTTTTCAGAAGTGGTTTGCCATTGCCTCTTTATAGAATTGAGAAAAAGTGACTGGCCCAAAGTCACCAAACTGACTCTCCAAACACACACACACACACACACTCACACTCACTCTCTCACACACTTTGACTAAGACTTCAATTGAAAAGTCTTCCAAAATAAGTTAAAATGATTAAAAGAATACCAAGTCTTTCCTTGCTTGTAACTGTACAGACTAAAAAGTACAACACCAAAAGAAAAGTTGCAGAGATCATATTTGGAATAAAAATATTTCTGTACTTAAAGTTTAGTAGCTCTTGTCACAACTATTAAGAATGGAGAAGAAAAGTATGTTGTTGCACTCTGCAACTTTGGTTAGTGTATGAGTTACTGTGCTGTGTGAATCCATAAAACTAATTCAATAAACCATGGGACTGAAAATCGGGGGCTAGTCCATAAAATGATCACTGTTCAAATCTTACTATAATGTATTGTATGCCAAAAACAATAAATTACCCTGAGCTCTATATGTTTTAAATATCTCATCTAATCTGAATTCAAGAGTATTCTAAAGCATATTATTTCACCCCTCTTACCATTTGAAAGGGCTTCAGAGTATTTAGGTAAAAGGTAAAGGTTCCCCCGCACATGCGTGCTAGTCGTTTCCAACTCTAGGGGCCGGTGCTCATCTCCGTTTCAAAGCCGAAGAGCCAGCGCTTGTCCGAGGACGTCTCCGTGGTCATGTGGCCGGCATGACTAGATGCCAAAGGTGCACGGAACGCTGTTACCTTTCCACCGTAGTGGTTCCTATTTTTCTACTTGCATTTTTTACGTGCTTTAGAACTGCTAGGTTGGCAGAAGCTGGGACGAGTAACAGGCGCTCACTCTGTTACGCGGCACTCGAGATTCGACCCACCAAACTGCCGACCTTCTGATTGACAAGCTCAGCATCCTAACCCACTGAGCCACCACATATTTATTTACTGTTAGATTACACTATATACAGTGAAGCTATGTTTAAATACCTGTGTGTTCATGAGGTCATAGATTTCAGGATTCACATGAATACTTTTGTCATATGATAATAGTAATTATTACTTATATACGGCGAATCCACAACAAAGCAGCACTTACTTGTACAGCACATTTTTTAAAACAGAGAGGAGTAACTTGATCCCAAAGAGTCACTTGTTGTCTACAGTTCTCATTTTGAGAACCATGGTTTGGGGCAGAGCTGCCCTAAAATTGACAGCAAATGACCAGCTTGGTTTGGGTAACCAAATTCATAAGCACTATTATTTTAATTGTGTCTTAAAATTGTATTATATTTTGAATTGTTGTATGCTGCCATAGTGTGTGTGTATTGAAGAAACCTATAAATATTGTTAAATAAAATGATAAAAACCCGATTCCTGATTTAAAAGCAAAAATAGTATTAATAATTTATCTGTTAAGCCTCTGCAAAGCAAAATACACATACCTACACACCCTTAAAAACACCAACCCTCCACAAAGACAAAAATATTCAACCCAGCAGCATGGCAGGGCTTCATCCTGCCTGCCAGCAGATAGAATTCCATAGCTTACAAAAGCCAAGTCATTAAAAAATGCAGGCTGTAGGTCAAAATAGGTTGTCCACACATGATTCTTCAGCCCTAAATAAGGCAGTTCCAATGTCCTGATGAAAAAAATGCCACTCCAGAAAAACATATAGGCAAAGGTCTTCAGTATAAACTGGATATAAATAGGAAACAAGTGTAGATGCATAGGGACGTACGGTGCAATTTGAGTAGATTAGACTTAGAAATGACCTGAAATGCTGGGCATTCACTCTATAGTAGCTAATACCACCTGAGCTAGAACACAGATGATACCAGATTGTGTCCAGAGAGAAGAAGAGAATCAGTTAAATTTTCACTCATCATTTTCAATTAAATGACATTTAATTACATACATCTATACCTATACATAGCATTATTTGTCCTGTACCCAGTATGAAACTAGAGTTAGAAGTGTTACCATGGTTACACTCATACCCTGTCAATGGGTGGAAATCAGTTTTATATAACCAACACCCAACAGCATTTAAGACAGAGATTTACTAATTTAAACATCTTTCCTTCATGAAACAAGAAAAGGGAATCAAAAGAAAACTGCACAAAATGATCACAGCTCCAGTAGACTTCTCCAATAGGAATAGTAAGATCTACTTCTGCAAAAGCACATGGAGAAACAAGCTACATTTATTCATTTTCAACATTGTTTGATTCAATTAAATTAGGCATTTTCCATGTATGTCTTAAATTGAAATGCAGCTTTTGGAATTAGAAGTTCTCAATTTCTCTGCAACCCTTCATATGTTACAGAACTACCACTCCTAGAATTGCTTGCCCTTGGTTATGCTGTTTTTTAAAATTTATTTTTATCCTGCTTTTATTATTATTTTTACAAATAACACAGTGACAAACATATCCAGCACACCTTCCTCCTCCTATTTTCCCCCCAACAACAACACTTTGAGGTGGGTTGTGCTGACAGAAAGAGTGACTGGTCCAAAGTTATCCAACTGACTTTGATTGCTAAGGTGGGACTTGAATTCACAGTCTCCCACTTTCTAAAATTCACAGTCATTTCATATACAATTACAGTTAGTCTTTGACTTACAACCATCTGTTTAGTGACCATCTGAAGTTATAATGATATTTGAAAAAGTGACTTACCAGTCCTCACGCTTATGACTCCACAGCCACATGATGAAAATTCACACACTTGGAAACAGGCATGTATTTATGATGGTTGCAATGTCCTGGGGTCATGTGTTCACCATTTGTGACTTCCCAGCCAGCTTCTAACAAGCAAAGTTGATAGAGTTAACAACTGTGGCAAGAAAGGTTGTAAAACTGGGTGTGTCTAACTCAGGGGTAGGCAACCTTGGCTGTTTTATGACTCGTGGACTTCAACTCCCAGAATTCCTGAGCCAGCCATGCTGGCTCAGGAATTCTGGTAGTTGAAGTTCACGAGTCATAAAAGAGCCAAGGTTGCCTATACCTGGTCTAACTTAACAACCACTTTGCTTAGCAATGGAAATTCAGATCCCAACCTGCATAGGCCCACCTCCATCATGGTTACTTACTGGTGGCTTTAGGCCACTTACTCTCTCTTTCAACCAATCTCACAGGACTGTTACTGAAGAATTGGAGGAGAAAGTGCTATGATGTTGCCTTGAGCTCCAGAAGTTATGACAGGATCTAAATCTAACAAATACTATAACATGAACATTGATTATAAAGATAAGGCCCATACCCATTTCATGAAAGACATGTATTTCAGCGCCCTCAAATTATGCAGCACAAAGCAAGGAGCACTTTTTAGCAGAGTAAATGTCTTCGCAGCTTGAAACTATGTTCCAAACTCCAATATGATCAGTGTAATGTATTGGCCATTTCTGTTTAAAATCACTTGCTTAATGTCTGACCTACTTTTTGTGTTGTATAATGGTTGCTGTTACTGAGTCAAACTTGCTGTCTCCAGGCTGATAATTAGGTTTGGGGTGGGAAACTGTTACTTTAAACCTATTGGTTGCCGCCTAGTGGCCAAATATAAATAGCTGCGCAGCAGCCATTAGGTTGCTTCTGTTCTGTTCTGAGTTAATAAACTTGTTTGCTGTTTCAACACCTTGTCTTGCTTAATGCGTAAAGAACCGAAGATATAACAATCAGTTTCACTGAAATTAATTGTTTCCATTTTTCACCAGAAAAAGCAGGTACTAAACTGAACCAGATGTGGTAGGAAAGTTCAATAATACAATCAGTTATACCACAGTGATTCCTATTATATCAGTGAAATCATTCTCTTAACTGGTTATTTATTTTGAGTTTTCTGCCAATGAAAGCACATTGTATGCAACTTGAAAAGTACCATTATGTGGTTAGGTTATTGAAATTTTGCCAAAGTCCCACTCTACTTTAAGTTATACCTAATCCAAATAAGACTAAGTTGTTTCGATGAAAAATCTCAAATTCCCCATGTTGCTCCAATCTCCAGTTCAACAGCCAACTCAGGAGCAACAGTGAAAATTGGATCTGTATTAATTTACCTAAACAGAGATTTCTCATTTGAAAGAAAAGTATTAGATAGAATTATTGTGTTGTAACTTTAATTAATCTAGTAAATCTTATTAAACTGAGCTCAGGAGACCTGTTTTCTTGGATGGATCATCTCCAATCCTGACTGCTGTTAAAAAAGTCTGACAGTCTGGATTTTTATTCCTCAGATATGATTGGTTGCTTTATCATGAGTAATCATGTTCATTGAAGTCAAAGAACATGGTGTGAACAACAAGGGATGCCTAGCAAGGTCTTCAGGCCTAAGGCAATTGCCTTGCCTGCTTTCACTGTATTTATACCACTGTTAGAAAGAGATGGTTAAAAATCATTTTCTTTCATTTCTTACTCTTCAAAACAGCCTTCAGTGGACAAGACTAATATTTAACTTTCCATAATTGTGAGTGAACTGAACAAGGTAAATAACAGTATTGATGTTTCACAATAGAGAGCTTTATAAAGCAGCATTTGCATATGCTTGCTAGAAAAATAAGTCAAGTGAACAGGATTAGCTGAAGTGAAGTGTTTTAAGTTCTTAGCATAATCTTCCTTAAATGAAAACAGTAAAAAACTTGATATTAAGGAAACTATTTTAAAAATGTTAATGAAACTGTTAAACAAGGAGCTAATCCACTTCAGCAGATGTCTTACACCACATAATGTAGCAAAATAATTAAGTCTTGTCTGAAATTCAGCGAAGTGTTGTTTAAAAAAGTGCAAAAAGTGCATTTTTATTTTAAAAATCTAATAAAACAAATAATTATATGTACATATAAAATAAAGTTTATCACTGATTATAAAATCTTTACTACTAATTTTATTTATTATGCACAAAGTAATTGCATGTTTTGGTTACTGGCAGAAATGTAGATTTGAGAAGTGTAGGGCTTCCTTCTGAAGCATGGGAACCAGGTCTTCATTAATGAGGGTGGGTGATAGATTTTAATTAAAAGAGCACATATTATTTATTTAATTCTGGTATTTTATTACAACAAGGAGCAAAAAATGCTATAAAAGTGCCTTTCCAAGAATTAGTATTACTTTGTTACATTGTATGAATATGTATTTAAATCCCAATAGATGTTTTTGAATGAAATGTGAAAGATTTACTCAAAAACCTCTACCTGGATTTAATCAGTTATTTCTGCTTATTCCTCTATCCAAATGCTCATTATTATTATTATATTATTATATTATAATATATTATATTATATTATATTATATTATATTATATTATATTATATTATATTATATTATATTATATTATATTATATTATATTATATTATATTATATTATATTATATTATATTATATTATATTATATTATATTATATTATATTATAATATTATATAATATTATATAATATTATATTATTATATTATATTATATTATATTATATTATATTATATTATATTATATTATATTATATTATATTATATTATATTATATTATATTATATTATATTATATTATATTATATTATATTATAATATTATAATATTATATTATATTATCATTATTGCTCAGGTAATGATTTCAAAGAGCAAAGACAGATGATAATATCAGCTCTTCATAAATACAAATAATCTGGGAACCTTTAATTTAAAAAAAAACATAATATAACCAGAATCCAACTTTTAAGCAGATCACAGTGGCTACATTGTATTAAAGGTCAGTTTAGATCAGGGGTGTCCAACCTTGGCAACTTTTAGACTTGTGGACTTCAGTTCCCAGAATTCCCTAGCAACCCTGGTTTAGATTTTCCTTTCTCCTTGAATGTAGGATATATAACCTCTCCTTTTCCCAACAGTAACTGATGAATCTGCTAACCATACCCATTTCTTATAAAAAGAAAATCACAATTGCCAATAGGTATAGCTTCCAAAATATGTTTAGAACACCTAGGTTATTATGATAGCCTTCTCAGACATCAAAAAAATGAGAAGATTTGAGAAACAGGAAATAGCAATCTCATCTTTCACTGATTAGGATACACAGTTAAGATGCAGTGAAGCATTACCATTATTATTTAGTGGCAATTCTGGAACATATAGTCATTTTGCTTTCAGCAATTTTATTTGGCTGAGAGAGTAAGAGCTACAGTGTAAAATTTTTACAGCATCTGTGCAGTGAAATGCTCTTCTGTAGTACTGAAATCTGCTATATTTAAATATACTTCTCTATTTCATACGTATATGTACGTTCCTTGTGTTTCTTCCAGGAAGCATTGACCATGGATACTAATTTTCCAGTAAGTGTTATCAGAATTATCTGAATTAATACATACATTACCTTTGATGTTACTAAAACCAATGAAGCAGACATAAGGAAATGAACTACTTGTTGATCACATACATCTTTTTTTGAAAAATATATTATATTTGAGAAATATATTATTGATCAATTCTCTTTGTCTTTCCTTTCGTCATTCATTTTAGACAAGAATCAAGTTTTCAGTATATATTAGCAACCTAACATGTTAACTTGCAAATTGTCTTAATCTGATGTGGTTTTATATGAAGTATGTGTTTCTTAATTGCCAATAGAATTCCTTTTTTAAGTGATTATGACATTTTGAAAATATTTATCTTAAAAATCAAAACTGAGAGAACTGCCTTGGCACCAATACTTTTAAAAGCAAACATATTATATATATACACATTTAATTTGTGCTTAGATTGTAAGCCGCCCTGAGTCTTCGGAGAAGGGTGGGATATAAATGGGATTAAAATAAATAAAATAAATATTCAGTTATTGGGTTGAAACTAAGACTTTTGGAGAAGCTTGAGATTTAAATTATTTGAAATACCTTGTTTATAATGTCCAACTGTAGCACACATTCACATTGATTGGTAAATAAGGACTGAAGTGGCTTGAAACATTGAAGCTGTGGTCACATGATCATGATTTCTGACAAGCAAAGTCAATGGGGAACCTGGCAGGAAGTCAGAAGTCACTCCTTTTCCCGTTGCTTTTTGGCCCACCTGTAGCAATTCTGTTTATCAGTTTAGGAAAGGAAATATCTCTTAAACAATGATCCAATGAGTCATGGATCATCTAGTACGTGTGTATGAAATCAGTTACACAACACAAATGCACTATGTGGAAAGAACAGCATGATAAAGTCAAAGGGAAGATAAAGCTGGAGGGACTGCAAATTAAGGTTGGGGAAAAGTAAACGTAAGAGCAAACTGGATTTTAGGCAGTCAGATATAGTCTATTTACCAACTTATAACTGGTTCTGAAGGTTGTCTGCCCTATTTTAGAAAGAAGAGTTGTTGATTATTGTGTATTTAGCTGAAATGAAACAGCAGCCAATTCTAATGTGAATTACAGGGATGGCTGTGGTACATAGACATCAGCAGCAGAACAGATTGGCTGCTTGATAGTAAAAATGCTTGAAAAACATCATACATTCATAAGTTACTTTTATTATTTATGAAAGCCAATTTATTTATGAAATCTAGACTCTTGTTGTGATTCAGGGTCAGCCTGTGGGTTTGGCAGTTGGGTCAGACGACTCAGAGGAGGAGGAGGGGGGTGTTGAAGAGCTTGCTGATGAGAGCCCTCAGCCAGGCCCCTCCCACCTGGTCACGACAGAGACCCAGCTGTGTGAGCCTGACAGCGTGGATGAAGATGACCCACAGCTGGCCCTGTTCAAGGACGCCCGACGCAGGAGTAAACAGAGGAAGGCAATGGAGCACCTTGGAAGGAGGCAGAGAGAAGCCACGCCCTGAACTGTTTAAAAGGGGAATGCATGGGACGGCTGGTTTGCTGAAGGCAACCGCTTGAAAAGCTCCTGTTTCTTGGTTCATGTCTTGTTTGTTTTTGTATCAATAAATTTGGCAGGCTTAATTCCAGCCTCTTGCCTTCTTGTAAAAGGGGTTGTCCCTGCCTTTTCTGCAGGGCCGGTAGCAGGCTGGTACAGAACAACTCTCTCCAGTCCAGCCCATTGGGTTCCATGGCCCTGAATTCTTCAGTTTCCAGACTGCGTTTTACATATCAAATGTTAAAAGCTTTGCTAGCTTTTACAGAAGAGGAAATGAATCCCTGGAAGAAGATGAGGAGTGGGCCTGAGAGAGAAGCAAAGAGATGAACATTTTGAGTCACTTCTGTATAACACCAGGCCAAGTATCTGTGAATTCAGAGCTAGGAAGGACTGCCACTTTTGAGCAATCTAGTAGCATTTGACTTGCAGATAGGGATGGAAGTAACTAGTAATGGCGGGATATTGGACATGAAATACAAAATATCTGGAGCAATTGAAAGGAGAAATTGTTTTCTCCTTAAAGAGAAAACAAACTTCTGTTCTTCTGGCCACTTAACTTTTACTTATAGACTAGTCTTCCAAAATTGCTTGCTTGGCCATTTGAAACTGTGTTCTGTACTGTAACTTTGTATTTCCTTACCTGCTTTCCTTGGGAACTACTGCTCCATAATGTTTGACTCAATATCCTGATCTACTTGGACAATTTATCCAAATACTGCCTAGATAGGTGCCATTCAGCAATGCTCCAGCGGCTGGAGCAGAACCCTATTCAGTGTTGCCCCGGGGCCCTGGTACCTCTCCTGAAAGTCTCATCTGGCTGGCAGTCCCTCTGGCGACCTCGACAGACGGTGGCAATGTGGCCTGGTTTTCCACCCATCTGACACGTGGATGTCCTGAAATGGCAATCTGCACATTGATGGTGGCCTCCACAGCCCAAGCACCTCGGGAACAGAACTGCCTTGTCAGCCAGCCTCGTTCTTCTTTCATGGTGCCACTGAATCTTGTCGACTTCATGGTCGGAGTTGGTGTCTTCCAATCATTTGGTGTCTTCATGGTGGATAGTTTCTGTAGATGGTGCACTTTTGGAGGGCTGCAATGCCCTCCAATGCTTCGTTCGCCATGACCTCCTTTAAGGCCTCTTGAAGTGAGAGAGTCTCCTTCGCAAAGAGTTTTTGTTGGAGCTCTCTGTTCGAAAGTCCACAGACTAAGCGGTTTCTTCATTGCTCCTCTAGGTTGGAGAAATTGCAGAGTCATGATGCTTGATGAAGCGCTGCGATGAATTCTGTCGCTGACTTGCCGGGTTGTTGTTCACGTTGTTTGAAGGCATGCCTCCACGTTATCACCAATAGCTTTGGCTCAAAATGGTCATGCAGTTTCTTCTTGAGGTCTGCATACATGACAGTTTCCAGTAGCGCCGAGGTGACCAAGTTCTTGGTGATATTGAAGGTGGCTGGGCCGCACATGAAGAGGAGGGTTGCGGCCTTCAGTCCATCTTCGCTGACTTGATTTGCATGCAGGTAGTTCTCTACATGGGAAATGTAGGATGACCATCTCTCTGGGTGTGTCACATCAAATTCCTCGAGCTTTCTGACATTCACCATGGTGTGTAGTCTTCACAGCTCATGTCTCACATTGCCTCATGCTGCTGGCTTCTGTGTAGGCCCTGGGACGGATCCTCAGGGCAGGGTGGTCTCCAGCATCGCTTGCTAGGCAGACCGAGCGGGGGGGGGGGAAACGCTGTTCCCTACCAGGGTCTGTGCTGGTCTCGCCCCCTAGTGACTTCAGGCTCTTACGATGAAGCAGCACATCCCACCCTTGTCACCAGTGTTGGCAGCCAGTTCTTTGCAGGCATTGAGCGAGATGGGAGGTTCAAACAGCAACAGGCTTTATTGAAGGTTAGAACATAACAGAAGCAACATAGGAGTTGCTGCGCAGCTATTTATACTGTTGGCTGATAGGCAGCGACCAATAGGTTTAAAGCAGTGGTTTCCCACCCAAAGACCTACTTAGCCAGCTGGAGACAACCAGTCTAGGCCGGCCCAGCAACCGTTACACATACACTTGAACTTAAGCAATTAGCAAGTAATACAACACAAGCAAACACTTACAGCAAATAAAGGCCAGTGCATTACACTGGGAATTACAGATTTCTAGGAAAGGATGGATTTTGAGAAATATGATAAAGCCCAAACAGTTGATGTAATAAGATGACAGAGGTTGATAGAAAGAAATTAGGAGAGATAGCATGGTGGAAGGGATGTGGTAAGATCTATATTGCAATGCTTCTCCCCGACCATCTGTGAAGGTATATCTATGAAAATGAGTCTTGGGAAACTTTTCTGGGAATTATTTACATGGTTACCATGCCAGAGAAGAGGCTATGCAAATCCCCACAAAGCCAGACGTTATGGGCACAGTGTCCAAATTCCTTTCTTTTTGCATGAATCTTAGTTCAAAAGCTTAATTATGCAACTGCAGTTATGTTCCACACTGGAACAAAAGGAAGGAATTTTGATTGCATTGCTGAAGAGCAGTTTACAAGCCTTCAGTTTCTGCAAAACAAGGATGGGAGTTCATACTATGCAGATTCAATTCAGAATCACCAAGGAATAAAGATGATCGTGCCCTGCAACTTAATATTATTTATAGACCAGAGCAAAGAAATATTTTTCTCTTTTAGATATTCTATTTTTACAAGCTCTGTGTTAGGAGCCCTCATAAAAATAGAATATCTAAAAGAGGAGACATGTGATAATCTTCTCCCAGATAAATGTAGGGTTGGATTTTTTAAAAAAATAATTTTACAAGAAGATCTGAAGCCTGGTTTTGTCCTGTTGGTCAAATATAACTCTATCCCATTTAAATCAGAGTATAGTTTATTCAATCCTTGTCACTGATCCCTGGTTTTGTTATGGTTTTAGAGAAGGTGCTTATTTTCCTTTCTAGCCAGCACAGAACATGGCAAATTGTATGACTTGTAAGAATGATTTGTATCAGGTCCATCCCTTTTACTGTCATTGTGAATCAGTCCCTCCTTACTACAGTTTTGACTGTGGATGAATAAAGCTATGTACTTTGAAAGGAATAGTATTTGGTGCAAGGCAAACTAGTTGCAATTGTTTTTCTGCAGTCTTCACTCTCTATCAAAGTCTGTATCTCTGCTGTTCAGTTGCTGTACCAAACCAGACAGTTACTGGTCCCCTGATTAAGAGGAACAAAGATCTTCTTATATGTTATTTTACTCACCTGGCCCTCCTGATGTTGGGGATCTGGGGGGAAATTGTATTTGTGGATAAGAGAAAATCATAGATGGATGAGTGACAATATGAATGAAAGTGAGAATAAAAGGGCCAGAGGGGACCACTGTACATTTTTAATTCCAACTTCATTCACTGCTGCCATATCCCCACTCATCCCTACTTTAAAGAGGAAAGTGCTACTTAAAACCGATAGAAAGTAGGGCTTCAAAGTAAATGGCCGTGGGATCAAGTTCAATTGTTAAAGTGCTGTCATTCATGTCCCGTCATTGAGGAGAGAAAAAAAAGAAAAGTAACGTATTTTATAAACCATATGGATTAACAAAATAAAATAGAAAAAATGCTTTTATCTGTTGTAAATAATGTGAATTTCCCCTCCAGTATGAATATACTGATATTACATAACAGTGTACATAGGTATTTAGGAAGTACATTTTCCTATGCCTTTATTTTCATTGTTTTCCAAACACCCTAATTTCAGATCAAGCCTTCGAGGCAGCTTGTTTGCCTTTAAAATGAATTTGCCTGACAGGGTGGAATTGCATTGTTTCTCCAGTCAACAGGATATGTCAAAACTCCCCTTTCCCCCACCTTATTTAATTAATGTTCCTTCTTCCTGTCCAATTTGTCACATTTCACCTATCAGCTAAAGGATGAAGGTTACTTAACATCACATACGATAATCTCTTTTTTAACATGCCATTACCTGTCACAATGTCACGCCAGCATTTCAAAAACATCAGTAATAGAGTTTTAATTAATTAAAAGTCTTGTTATTCCAAACCTTTCAAGCTAGTCTTGGAATAATCTTGTAAGGTGGCTTTCCAATTTAGAGATGTGAAAGGACAACTTTCACAGCACTGGGTGTTGATCTGTAGACTGGGTCAGTTGACTTGGGATGCCAGAGATATGTTTCTGGAGATATTCCTAAATATTCCTTTTAAAAACCTGATCTGTTGCCAGGACATGCTGTCCAGTAACAAATTGCTGGCAGTCTTCAACATTTTAGAGTTTATGCACATCCTAAAAGAAAGAAAGGACCAATTTCTGCCCAGCTGCATGTGCCCCCTAAAAATAATGTCTACAATTGCAAAGATTAGTCTCATGCTTCAAGGAAAGGTACAAGAAAAAAGAATAAATGATTCTAAGCTTTTTTATTAGAAGACAGGAAAAATCCTTTCTGGTCCTATCTAAGGTCTTAGGGAGCAACTAGTTCAAAAAATTCAGAATACTGCCACTCTTGGTCAACTCAGAGGCATTCTGCTCCAGGAACTTGAGTGGCTGAACATCCCCCCAAATCAACCTTTATTTAGAACCTTGAATTTCTCATTTTCATGTCAGTTGAATGATGATGTAGTAATAAGATATGTTTTTCGACGTGTGCATATGAAATAGCCTGCAGAAACAGGAGAAAATAGGCCTGATTAAAACAAGTGTCTCCTTTCTGCCTAAGTAATACTGGCACAATGTGGAAAAGTGAGGATGTCAAAGAAATTACCATCAAGCAAATAAGGTTGCCTGATTGGCACTAGGAAAAGTACTTCAGTGAACTTTTGCTGATTGAATAAGATGAATTTCTCTTCTGCAGCTCATCTGCAAGAAGATAACTGACTTTTGCATGGAGATGAGGATCCGTGATCCTGTTTCAACTCCCAGAAGGGTAAAAAAAAATTAAAGGGGGAGGTTTAAAAGTATATATATTGAGATTTCTGTAGCCTTACCCATATTATGCATATTTACCCAACAGTAACTATAAGAGTTACTGTTAAATAGAAGAACACTGATACTGACATTCCCTAAACTCCTCTGAAGATGTTACCAATTCTGGTAATGAAATATTCAGAAGCCAACACACAAGCTCAGAGAATGAACCTTCAGCCTCAACTATAAGAGTCCCCACTGGATTTGTTTTTGCATAAATGAGTATAGGTCTGGTTAACAAGAATGCACATCTATGGCTTCTGGTTTGCGCATGCGGCGCTTCCAGATACACAGGAAGAGTCCGCTCCCTGCCGTCCGTTCTATCTTTTTTGGAGGACCCTGAAAAGGGTCGAAAATCACCCTGGAGGGGCGACTACCACGAGGAGGCCTTCCCTGTGATCACAGAAGGGCATCAGCCCTCCGCTTGAATCCAGGACAGCTCCTTTGGCCCGAAGAAGAAGAGATTGGCCATAAAGATGGCCGATCATAAAGCCGCTCCCTGCCAAAAGCCAAAAGCACTACCTAGCACTAAGAAACAATCTGGAGGACCTGGGTGAGACTTTACCTTTCTTATTCCCTTAACCATTTTTCTGTGGGACTTTCTTGAAAATTTCCTTCCCCATTTTTTGGAAAAACAGTGAATATTTACTCAGGGAATAAATCTTAAAGCCTTAAAGCCTTAAAAGAAAATCAAGTAATTCAGCAAAGAAATTAAGCAATTTTATCTGTATTTACTAAAAATCTCCTATTTTCTGGTGGGGATCTACTACCCTATTTTCTCTCTAAGCTGTGAATTAAGGAAAAAATTGGACTAATGCTACAAAAGTTTTATATTAATTTGGGGAAAAAAGAAATTTTTTACATTGCATTCTATATGCTATTGATGGCATCTTGTGGCGAAAGTTGGTACAGCAAGTAAATCTTTCTCCTGTTGTGAGAGCTGACTGAATAACAGAGCTGTCCTTGACATTACTTTTAAAGATAAGTGTGGGAACACCTGGCACTGAAAACAACTCTTTTGGAGGTGGATAATCTTTGACTCTTATTAAAATAGCCTCCATGGAAGATTTAACTGCAAACAACAATGAAATGGATGAATATATCCCACCACTTGATTATAAACTGATACTGGACATGATTTTGGCAATGACAGAGCAAATTAAAGCCAAACTGCAAGAAAAATCTGACAACTTAAAGCCACCAAATCAAATTCTGACCTTAAATGAGGAAATGATATTCCAAAAGCAAATAGAAGAAGAGGAAACTAACACTAAAATAGATTACAAAGAACAACAAATGCAATCTACAGAGAACCTTAAAGTCCAAATTTCAATGTCAACTACAAAACTTACAACTCAAAAAGCAATAGCACCTGAAGAAAGCAATATTAAGAGTGAAGACACTAAAGGCCTTCAAATACACTATATTGAGAAATCAACTAATCAAATGACAACCATAACACCAGCTACTACTTTCTGCCTAATCCAGTTGGAATTGGAAGAAGAAAAAGACTTGACTGATCTAAGGACAACTATATTACATCAATCATCAAAAACTGAATTATTAAAGCAAAACTTCAATGGTTACAAAGGAGACACTTTCTTTGCCAAACTGACATTTGGATACTCTCCCTGGATTCAAATAAGGGGTATAGGAAGAATGGGAGATACATTTGAGAATTTAAAGGCACCAAAAGGGAAGCCTGATTGGCACAAAAGGAAGGCAAGAGTTAGATTTAAAAAACTGAACTTGTTTCTTTTTTGGAATTCCTAAAGATAGAGTATAAAAATACCTTTTAATGGATCAAGGGGAATCTCTAAAAATATAACTGATTTTACATTTAGGTTTTAGATCTGTAAGGGAAAACAAACTTAAGCTTTTAGAATATAATTCTGAACTATATTATAGAATTTGGAATGATATATCAAAAGATAGTATTTTAACAATTGATGTACGGTTAAGACGACTTATAGAATATATTAGTTGTAATGATACAGATAGAAACTCATCTTGTGTTTAATTTTTAAAAGAAACTTATTAGAATCGATATATATCATAGAATTTGGAAAGATATAATATAAGATATTTTGATATAAGTGGTGAATTGTTAAGATAATAAATAGATGATATTGGTAAAAATAAGAATGTTTTGAAATGAATAATGTAAGTTTTATAGACAGGATAATTACTTTTTATTGAAAGAGGGAAATGTGGTCACCCAAAAGTAAGCTTTCTTTCATTTAGTATAGGCTACTTTAGATTGCTTCATTGCAATTAAAGGTAAAGGTAAAGGTTCCCCCGCACATGCGTGCTAGTCGTTTCCAACTCTAGGGGCCGGTGCTCATCTCCGTTTCAAAGCCGAAGAGCCAGCGCTTGTCCGAGGACGTCTCCGTGGTCATGTGGCCGGCATGACTTGCAATTAGGTAAAACCTAAAAACAGGATATTTTTATGTATTATGTATTAATTCTTTTAATTGACTAGGTCACAATTAGAAACGAATTAATTTGATTAATTTGCCTATGTTATAACTAAGGGAAGTAGAGAGGGAATTTTTGTTGATGTAACCTGAGCTATGTACAAATAACCTGTTATTTGATATTGTTTACTTTTGATTACCCAACCACCGTATTGCTTCACAAATATTTGAATGTAAATAGTATAAAATTAATAAAACATATATTAAAAAATAAATAAAAAAGAATGCACATTTATATAGAATAAATCCAACTGATTTTTTTTAGTGTGACTCATTCTGAGTATGACTAAGCTGTGTGTGTGTGTGTGTGTGTATATATATATATATATATATATATATATATATATATATATATATATATATATATATATATATATATATGTCTGTGTGTGTGTGTGTGTGTGTGTGTGTGTGTGTGTGTGTATGAAATGACTAGTCTTTTCTTCTATAAACAACTACCATATGACTTTCAGCACAAGTTAAATTCAGCCATTGTTTTTAAAGGAAAGTATTACATAAATTCATTAGTTTATAAAAAATATATGGCTTTTGAAAACCATCCAGTTGACTAGATATATTGGTGATTGGTCATATAAATATAGGTGACTGGAGGTAGGTAACATCACTGACAAACATGAGATGGTAGAGGATAACATCCTTGTTTTTCTACTCTAGACTTGAAACATCTGCATATCATATGATATCTATTGTATACTGACAAGGTGTTTCTACTAATTCTGTATATCAAATTTCTTCATGGAGCAGAAGTTTGGAAAACAGAAGTGGTAGTGCTAATTCTTTCATGATTTAAATATGGTCACAATTTTCACTGAATGTTGCAGGACTTATTTATGAATATGTATTAGATGATAGTGTGACACTACAACTTTTAAGAGAAGGTTCACTGAGCAAAGTATGAGTGAATGTAATTATGCTTTTGATAATATTTCATGGATAGAATCAAGATTATTTTTTATTTAAATGTTCCAAACATCGACCTTGGCTTGTTGTGTGGAACTCAGTACTTTAAACTGGGAAAATAATGTTGTTGGAACAGCTGTGGGAAAGGCTGAGAGAGAATTAAGATCATAACTGTCAGCAAAAAATTGCCCTGTCAAAGGAGCTTTTTTCCAGAAGCTCTTAAACAATTTTGCTCTGATCACTATTTTGTTTGAAAGCACATAAGAAAGACAACATTTCATCTTACAGTCTAATGCATGGACAAGAATGATCTTATACGCTGCCCGATTCTTTCTCTTGCACACATATGACTTACTCTCTACTTATCTGTTGAAATATTATATAAGCTGAGGTAGGAAGTAAAAATTATGTGTATTTCATCAGAAGAGATTGATGGTTAGCATACCATCTGGTGCTACTGGGATTCTTCATGTCTTCTTACTTTGAGCCAAATTTCATTATAAGATCCCTAAGACATGTTTGTGGCAAAGAATATTTGTGTAGCAGAGAGAGGAGCTAAGGCAGGATTGGCACTGGCTGGGGGGCTGCCGGCGCTCTGCTGAGGCCCTGGGGTTGGTAGATGGGGCCCAAGCTGATCAGCACTGCCAAAGAAGACCAGCTGGATGGCCAGTGGTTAGACTGGGACAGCCACCAAGGCTGGAGCTCTGTTAGAGTCTGGAAGGTGGCTGACTGGAAGAAAAAAGGAAGATGTGGGGAGAAGAGGGGAAATGACTGAAAAGGAAGGGGAGGGGTTTTGGTTTTTGGTATGAGAAAAAGGGAAAGAAACAGAGGAAGAGCAAGGAAGGAGGTTGGCTTGTTTTTTCTTCTGCTTCTGGGGGGGTAAGCTGGACGGAGAGGGAAGAGGAAAGAGAGAGGTTTCTGTGGGGCACGTCTGAAGGAGAGAAAGAGGGTTCCAGTGGGGCAAGGCCAGAGGGTGGAGAGGAGATAGAACAAGGGAGGTTCCTGTGAGCTGCTGAGAGAGACTGACCATCATCACCTCACATAAGCTGCCTGTGAGAAACTGACCACCATTATCTCACATGAGCTGCTGCTGACAGAGATGTGAGCTGCCTACCTAGAAACTGACCACCATCATGTGAGTTGCCTGTGAGAAACTGACCACCATTATCTCACGTGAGCTACTGCTGACAGAGATGTGAGCTGCCTGCTGAGACAGACTGACCACCAGGACCTCACATGAGCTGCCTACCTAGAGACTGACCACCATTATCTCATGTGAGCTGCTGCTGACAGACTGACCATCATCATCTCATGTGAGCTGCCTGCTAAGAGAGACTGACCACCATCACCTCACGTTAGCTGTCTGCAAGAGACTGACTACCATTATCTCATGTGAGTTGCCGCTGACAGAGACTGAGCACCACCACACCACGGGTCTCGGCTGAGCAGAGGTGTCCAAGTAAGGGACCCCTTGGGCCAGCAGCCAGACCAAGAGGGCCAGGAGAACCCGGACTTCAGCAGTCCTTTCGGGAGCAGCGCTACATTTGGATAGTCTTTTCCCCCTCCTCCTTTTAAATCAGTGGTCCATCTATTGATTTGCAGCAATAGGGCTGTGCAAAACATTCAAAACAAATGCTTAAGAACATGTAGAAAAGCAAATTACAGTATGCCCTTTTCCTTAATTGATCAAGGCAGCTGTTGTTGGAGGAAATGATTTCAGTCCATTTCTGGACAGCAAGATCTAACCAGATGAAAGACCAGTGAAGCAATTTCTTATAACATTAACAGAAAGAAGTTTTCTTTTTACAGAAAATAGATGGGAACAAGCAAATGAGAGCCAGTTTGATGTAATGGTTAAGGCAACAGCTAAAAACCAGAAGATGTGAATTCTAGTCCCATCTTAGGCACAAAGCTAGCTGGATGATTTGGGACCAGTCTCTCTCTCAGCCATAGGAAAGAGGCTATTGCAAACCATTTGCAAAATCTTGCCAAGAAAACTGCAGGGACTGGTCCACATATTTGCCATGAGTTGACCCTCAAAGGCAGACACATACATACACAAGAGATAGGCAAAGCCTAACTTAAAATAGCTACATCCCTATCAGGTAGAGAGTTAGAGGGCAAGTAACTTGGAAAGCAAAGGCAGGGAAAATGTATATTGAGATTAGTAATCTTGCAAACTATAGGCAAAGGTAAAGGTAAAGGTTCCCCCGCACATGCGTGCTAGTCGTTTCCAACTCTAGGGGCCGGTGCTCATCTCCGTTTCAAAGCCGAAGAGCCAGCGCTTGTCCGAGGACGTCTCCGTGGTCATGTGGCCGGCATGACTAGATGCCAAAGGCACACGGAACGCTGTTACCTTCCCACCGTAGTGGTCCCTATTTTTCTACTTGCATTTTTTACGTGCTTTCGAACTGCTAGGTTGGCAGAAGGTGGGACGAGTAACAGGCGCTCACTCTGTTATGCAGCACTTGGGATTCGACCCGCCAAACTGCCGACCTTCTGATCGACAGGCTCAGCGTCCTAACCCACTGAGCCACTGCGTCCCTTAAAGTATAGGTAGAATGAGATAAAGAGAGATAAAGATGAGATTCAGAAGAAATTTCTATTTACATCCTTCTATTTTTATAACCAGTATATTGTGAGGTGCTGAAGTATAAGTGCAACTAGTCACACTTCCAGCGGCTGTGATTTATTTCAGTCTTACACTGTTTCGAACACCACTCTCAGCTCTGTCCACATGTATATGTATTGATATCCATTGTATGTTGCTAGGAAGTACGTGAAGCAGCACTACACACACACGTATATATGTAAAAAAACAGCAGTGGCATCCTGGAATCATCTGTTTTGAGGATTTAGAGAGAGGTATTTCGTTTACTCTCCCACATGTTTTGAAGCAACTCTTTATATTTTACACATCCCTAATATGCATTAGATAAAAGTGGCAACATTGGCTAAACCAACTAAAATAATAGCACAGATAGCAGGGGTGTCAAACTCAATTTCATTGAGGGCCGCATCAGCATTGCGGTTGCCCTCAGGGGGCCAGGTGGGTGTGGCCTGGGTGGGCATGGCCTACTGGGTGGGTGTGGCTAGAGTGGGTGTGGCCTACTGGGTGGGCGTGGCCAGCTCTACATCGTTGGCATCAAGGGTGCCTATGAGGGCCTGGGCAGGAGTGGGGCAGGAGGAGGGTCTCTGGGCCAGGGCCAAGGCAGTGGGGGCCGTTCCCTCACTGTTTCCAGGATGGCTTTGCGGGCCGCATGAAACCACTTCGCGGGCCGGATCCGGCCCCCGGGCCTTGTGTTTGACATGTCTGACATATAGTAATTGATTTAAAATTGGCATACATTAAAGAAGGTTTCACTCTAACTTTCAGGGAAAACTATAGCCACCTCTGCACAATATGGCAATATATATGCAAAGATATAAAGAGAGAGAGAATAAATGCTTTGACCTTAGTGGGTTAGAGCTGGGTTTAAAGATTTTTTTAAAAGAAAATTTTATTGATTTTCTAGTTTTACATTTGAATATTTGAAAAGCAACATGGTGGCTGAGTAGGTCAATAATTCAGTAACATACAAATATCTTTAGTACAGAGCTCAAACTATTACATTAAATGTTTCCTCTCTTTTCCCTTTGGTATTTACTGTCTTCATATTTAAATTAATACAATTCTTATTATATCGATTAAATGCAAAAGAATTTTCTTACATTTGTCAATAATTTTTAGTTTATACGTATCCTAGTTGTTTTAACATTCAATCTTTTTAGACAGACAATGTCCTGGTAAATTTTTCCCAATTTTTAGTTTCCCATTAATATTTGAATTTAATGTTTAATATTTATAATTTCCAAGTTTTAAGTAATCCCAATTACCTTTATCACAATTCATCACAAGATCTAATGTCCAGGTTCTCAGCATCTTACAATATAATATTCTTATTTTCTGGTAATTTCCAAATACCGTAAATTTAGTAACCAAAATTTCTCTTATTTCAACATTTAATAGTTCCTCTCTTTTTATCTTGATAGCTACTATCTCATATTTAAGCTAATATTTTTTTACTGCTAAGTAAAAGTATATTTATTACATTCATCGATAGATTTTTGGCTTATATATATCTTAATTACGTTTACATTTGACCTTTATAAGCATACCAATGTTCAAATTTAACTGTTAATATTTATACTTCTAAGTTATAAATGACCAAAGTTTTCTTTATCTCAACTCATAGCAATATCTAATATTCTAAGTACACATCTTATCTATTTGAGTATATTCTATTTTAATTCTCATGAATGTCAAAACTCCAATTTTCTTCAGTCTTAGTCTAGCTTTCTTTCTTTGCCAAATCGTCTTCCATGTCCATGCTTTTGAGTTATCAAACAAATCTCCCTGTGTATATTGTTTGACGTAGAAAAAACCATCCAGTTGCCATATTTTTGAGAGGACTAAGAAACCATCTCTCTCTTGATGTAGTTGTCCTGAACTGTTTATCTTCTCTTCAGTCTGTTCTTCTTGATCTTCAGGTTCCTTCTGATTTATGTAGAAAGTCTTTTCCTTTTTTCATATTGTCAGTTCCTTTTCTGGGTTTTCCATTGACTGTATTTGTTGATCAGTTGAATCTTCTGTCATAATATTTAATTGTTCCACTTTTTCCATTATATTCTGTGTAGTTGATTTTTTAGTTGTACTCATAGTTTGAGTTCGTGTACCTGGGCTGTACCTGGGCTGTAACCTCTTATTTCATCAGTGATTGTAGGAATAGTTTGATGAATAGCTTTCAACATAGAGAGAATCTGTTCCTGATCTTTATCCATATTTTCTTAGTAGTGTATTTAAGCTAAAAGCTTCATAATCAGAGAATGCCCCCAAAATTTTTTGTCACTGGATATGGAACACAGCTGGGCTTCTCACAGCCGATATCTCAAGGTTACATAAATCTTATCTATTGTCTGGGCTACTGGCCAAGTCTCTTTTAATCAATAACAGTTGAAGTATCAGGTTTAGCCACAAGATGTCACCCCTACCTGCTTCTTTTTTATAAGTAAAAACCCAGATCTTCAGTAAGCATAGAAAATCTTTTAGTTCACAAACTTTAAAAAATAAAATTCCAATTAGGATCAAGTTATTCTTTCAATGTTTTAAACTCACCTGGATAGTCAGTCGCCACTGTTCATAGAGGGACGGATAAAATCTCCCTTCCCTCTCCACAGGAGGGATAGTATTTTAAGCAGCTTATGTAGGTAAAAAAATAGTTAGGATTTAAGAGAGGTAGATCTCACCCAGTCTCATTTGCACTCCTTTATAATTGCCTGGTGGTAAGTGTGACTTCGGCTGTCTGCAGTCTAGTGACGAGCCATATTGCTATGGCTGGTCTTTCATGCACCAGTTTGGAGGGCTGCCCCAGATCGAGCAGAAGGACTACCACCCTCCCACGATCAAGAGGGGATCCCCTTCTTGCTGGTCGCCCCTAAAGGGCGACTTTCGACCCTTTCCAGGGTCCCCCAGCGAAGCGAAACTGGATGCAGAAGACGGAGCTTGCCTTCCAAATGTCCATGGCAGCCGCGTCAGCAAACCGGAAGTCTAGAGCTGGGTTTAAAGATTTATGTCTGCCACACTACCCTATTTGATTTCTGTGAAAATGGCTTTTCAAGGGAAAGAGAAAGCAGTGCTTTCTCAGCAGATTAGTCAGATTCAGGTTTAATCATAGACAATTGTCCTAATCTGAAACTTAAATCTCATAAAATTGTAGAGGTTTCTTTTCAATACATCTGTTGTATAGTAATGTAAGTGAAAGGGGAAAGCAAAGACCTTCATCACGCACCAAACTACACTTTGCACAAATGTATTATTTGGAAATATTTCAGTTTTCTTAATTCTACTGTTCATATATTTTATATTGCTTTGATAATAAAAACAGGGTTTTTTATTTTTTGAAACTAGAAAAGCTACTTTTTCATATCCCCCAAATCTTAACCTATTTGCATGCACTTTGGGAGACTTAACCCTTTTGTACAAATAAAATTTACCTGAAAATTAATCCATTAATAATAATAACAATAATGTTCTACAAAAAAATCCAGGAAAAAAATGCTGCCCTTATCTATCTTCAGTTTGACATGTTTTCTTTTCTCATGGATTATTATTAGTATTTTTGAAAATGTCTGCAAGAAAAGTTACAAAATGCATTGTTTTAGTCACTATAATTATGTTCTGATTTCCAAACTAAAATGTGGGTGCAGGTATTTAAGCCGCATTGAGGAGCTTTAGATTGGCCAGAGACAAAATCAGACTATTATCTGAATTGCCAAAATTGTCCTTACTACATGTTACTGTGTGTGCAGCTTGACAGGCAGCTAAACCCACCTATCCTCCAATAAAACAGACCATGTGCATAGATCTGAATGCTTTATTAAAGGAACAGGATGGGTGAAACTGGGGGAAAAATAGAAATGCATATAATAAAAATCCAAATACAAAATAAGCAGTATTGAGTTGCTGGTGGATATAACAATTAACAAATATAGATAAATCTAAATCTCACCAGCAGTGCTGTGTGTATGGGATGTAGATTTTGTCCTCAGATGAACATGTGCCACAGATTAGGCTGTATTCTTCCTGGTGCTTCTGCTTCTCTCCAAAAGCTAAAAGAAATGGAGTCCAGCGTGCACTTGTTCTGGGAGTGAGGGTGTGTGTGCATGTGAGGGTGTGTGTGCAAATTATATGGTGGGACATGACACACACTCATCAGTATATATTTTCCAAATGATGAGGCAATGTTTAACCTTGAAATAATTGGATAATATTTGCTTTAATTTAAATATATGGTATATATAGAATTACTGTTACACGGCACAACATTGGTTGAATGTTTCCTTGAAATCATACAGAATTTTATCAGTAATACTTCTGAACATGTTTTAGAAATGATATGGTGACCTATTGGGCAAAAGTACATTCTAGAAACATTTAGGCACAAGAGTGTTAAAGGACTTACAGTATACCTCATAATCTAGACAGCAGGTAGAGACCACCCTAGCCCAGGAAATCTGGCAATCAATGAAGAACAGAGTTTTTTTTTCCTTTTTCCAAGATCACATTTTAAAAATGATTTCAGTTTCAGTTTATTATAATCAAAGATCAAAGTGAGAGGGGGCAGCTCCATTTTGCTGTAAGCTTTTGATCTTTTCATGGGAGGGTACCTCTTCATCTACCTACTTCAGTCAGATAAGAAAGCCACCCTAACCCAGAGAAGGGCTGGAGAATCAATAGAAAATAGTTATCCATAGACAAATGGAACTAGATGAGATTAAGATTTTCATTGCAGCTGTATTTAGGAATCATCTCAGCTGTGCCTTGTACTTTGTTCTATCTATATTTGTTCTATAGGTCGTCCTCAACCTATAACCACAGCTGGGACTGGAACCTCCATTGCTAAGTGATGTGGTCATTAAGAGAATCATCATGTGACCATGGCCAATTTTATAACCTTTTTGACTGCAGTTGTTAAGCAAATCATCACAGTTGTTAAGTAAATTGCACAGTTGTTAAGCAAAACTGTCCCCCACCCACCCACCCCAATTTGTTTGTTGTAAGCTGGCTGGGAAAGTCTCAAATGACAATCGTGACCCCAGGATAAATACATGCTGGTTGCCAAGTGCCCGAATTGCAATATTGTGATTGTGAGGATGCTGCAACAGTTGTAAGCACTAATTGTTAATTTTTTTTCAGAGCCATCATAACTTTGAATGGTCATTAATTTAATAGTCATAAGTCGACGGCTATTTATACTTGTATTTTGTGTGTTTGTGTATGAAAGAAGAGGCACTGAGGTAAATACATAATACCCCAGAGTCTTCCACTCTCATTTACTTGTTAAATATAATCTGCATAATAAAAGCCTTTTGCCTTCTTTTGGAATCCATACTCTCATTCTGACAGCTAATTTAGCCTACTACATAATCCAACTACCCAGGGAAACTGCAGACAAGAAAAAAGTTGGGGCACAACTTTTGTTTCCCCTCACTTTTCCCTCTTGCTTAACAGAGTAGAGATAGATTACAACTGAATATGGCAGTATACTGAACAGGGTTTCCATAGGAATAGGTGCAGGTAATTATAGATGGAAGGTCTTCCCATTATATCCTGTACAGTCCCAGAGAGCCATCCAGCCTATTAGAATGTATAGCTTTCTTGAGATTTGCTTGCATTTTGTTAAGAATAAATCCTTGTTCTATTAATTCTGTCTCTAGCAGAATCTATTTGGCTTTAAGAATATTCTTCCTGTATTAACAAAACACTTATTCCAAAAGTTCAGTCCAATATGTAACATGCTTGAATTCTATATGAAGCTAAGTTTGCCATCTAGTGGCTGTGGATTAAAAAGCTAAAACCCAATGCATTTTTGTACTAAAACATGGAGAGAACATAAGAAAATATAATCAAAGTACTTGCTTACTCAAGTATTTTATATATGCAAAGACTGTTTGCTGTGTCAAAACAATGTTCTTTGATCAGGTATTTCAAGATTCCAGTTACACTGGCTTGGAGTTTCTTCAGAAGATACACAGCTGATATGGATAATATTTAATATGAGTCTCTTCATGAACTAAAATTGTACATTTTCAATCAGAATATCAAATTGTTAACCTCCTAAGTTATAAAAAATAAATAAAGAAGGAGCAGTATTTTTATAGTCATTAATGACACAACAAAGACGTACTGGCTTGACTAAATAATATCAATTAGACTTCACAAATAATTGTTTAATGTGCCCACGTTTACATATAAATGGAGAACAAAGAACATTCAAAGAACAATGATTTATTATGATTATATGCCATCAAGGTGGTTTCAATTCTTAGCAACTACAGAGATAGATCTTCTCCAGGACAATTTGGCCCTTCAGGTCTTCCAACAGTGCACCCACCACCACTGCAATCAACCTTGTTGCTGGTCATTCTCTTCTCTTTCCTTCCATCTTTCGCAGTGTTATAGACTTATTTCTCTGGAGAAATTTATAATGCTAGGAAAGATAGTAAGAAAGAAAAGAGAAGGAAAAGAGAAATGGATTCAATTATAATAACAATGTCTGTAGTATTGGAGGAGGAGGAGGAGATCATCCTACAGAAAATCTATGTGGTTATGAACAATTGATACAAATTTGATGTATTTAATGCTTAAGCTCAGACCATCTGCTTTATGCTTTATTATGTTACATAAACCACAACAGTCTATGTTTTATAAGTCAGGCCACAAACCTCTCATTTTGATACTAAGATCTGATCATTGCTAAACTAAGTTGAGTTAAGGAGACATACAGTATATAGCCACTACAATGTTTACATTCTGATTTTGTGCAAATTAACTGAAAACCTTTAAGTATAACTTTTGCTTGGTCATATGCAAGATGAAATATCTAATACTGTACTATAAGTATTTTCTTCCTTTTATCTTCTGAGACATGCTTAGCCAATGGTACAAATGCTTGTGTTTTAGAGCTATAGGATCCTAATATTTCTAATTGTGGAAAGTATTTATGAAGACTATTGTGTTTAACTTTTGATTGTGTGGAAGGTTAGTTCCAAATTCTTGAAGAACAATTCTGCTGTAGTCAAAGAGTTAAACTGAAAATACTGTCTTAGAAATTAACTGCTTTATGTGTATATAAGAAAATGGAGGAATGCTATTTGGTATTGACACAAAATGAACAATATATTACAATCTTAGGAAATAATTTTATGATGTTTTTCTTTCATTCAATCATGTCTGATTCTGAGACTTCTGGGACAAGTCCCTGAAGCTTTCTTGGCAAGGTTTTCCAAAGTGGTTTGCCATTGCCTCCTTTCATGAGCTGTGAGAGAGTAATGGCACAAGGTCAGCCATCTGGCTTTGTACCCTAAGGCAGGTTTGTAGCCTGATGCCTTAACCAGGGGTCCCCAACCCCCAGTCCATAGACCAGTACTGGTCCGTGGCATGCCAGCAATCGGCCTGCACAAACAAGCAAAGCCCCATCCGCGAGATGCAGGCAGCACACAAAACCACGCCCCCTCTGGTCCATGGAAAAACCTCTCTCCATTGAACTCGTCCCTGGTGCCCAAAAAGTTGGGGACCTCTGCCTTAACCTCTAACCAGTTTGTAACCTGATGCTTTAACCTTTACACCAGACTGGCTCTCAATGTAATGATTAGGAGCTTGCAACTGCACAAAATTTCAAAGACATTCTAGGAATGGGAAATTTCTCTTTCAAGATAATTTCTGTCTTCAAAATAAGACATTTTTAAAAGCCAAGCATAGGAAGGCTTTGAAAATAAAAAGAAGGCAGTAAACAAATCTTCTCTGGTATATGGCTTTATTCTTGTCTGCACTGAAACAATTTATCTAACCATGACACACCTTTGTGAGCTTCTGTTACAGTAAGTTGCTGACTACTGTGCCAAGTATCTGGAGGTTTGAGATTCATTGCTATGGTGCCCAGAGGCCTGACAGCTGTGAAGATAAAATCCTTTTTTTAAAAAAAAAAACACTAATTAACAGTTTATGGAGATTCTCAGTCATAGTTGTCCCAAAGTTGCTTTGGGAAACATCTTCAAAGAAAAACAAGAAAGTCCAGTTGCCTCATTAAAAGCATCTTTGAGGGTTTGCTAATTAACAGCTTCACCCCCTGCTTGCTTCCCCTGCAGTAGGCACACATGGGAAGAATTGCAAGGAACAAAAGACATTCTGGTGGCTTGCCCTGTCGGTGTTGGTGGAATGGTCTTGGAGGTTCTTTGGTTGCGCTGTTTACTGTTACCCTGTTTGGCAGTTCCTTGATTGGGGTATTGTTTATTTCTTGGTTGTTGGTCTGGTTGTTGGAACGAAACAGAGAGGCCAAAGACTCATCATTTCATCCCTGAGCTACAAATATTCTCCTTTATCAGAACAAAAGGAAGAACAGAATAGTGTTAGCCCATGATTCAGGCTCTCTGTGCCCAGCTAGCTGATAAGAAGGAAGTGAGTGAAAAGAACAGTAACTCCTTTTATCTTTCAGGAAACAAAAGCCATTTAGCCTCAATCTATTTTTAGCTATTGGCGAAGTAAGCAGGCTCCCTGCTTGGCAATGAAGAGAAATAAAGGGATTTTTTTTTAAAAAAAACCTACTTGTCTGTCTGTCTGTCTCTGTTATAGTAACAACCTCTCCCCAACACACACAATTTTCAGTTACCCTGAAATAGATTCCTGTGAGAAACAGTGGAAGAAATATAGCTCATAAGCAACTAAAAGATGAGAGGAAGTTCACGGGGAAGCTCATCTCAAAAATTATATATAAACTATGATAGAATATTTCATTTGAGCATGTATAGATTGGTGGTCTTTTTACTTTTTACTGATTACAGGCCATGAAAGTAGCTTACCCAGGGAAGTGAAATAAGGTGCAAATTCTTTTTTTACTATATACGGTATTTTGATTAACATTATCATATGTAAAACTCAAATGGTAATAAAGATAATAGGAAAATAAGGGAAAGAGGGGAAAAATGAGAGATAGGAAGGAAGAAAAATAAGTATTGATTTCCCATTTTTTCAATTCAGTAAAGTACAAATTAAAATTGTTGCCTCAGCTTAGTAAGCATATGTTATTTCTATAACAACTAAGTTAATCTGCAAAACCCAAAATCAAGATTTCATTTTTTTAAAATAATATCTATTATTTGTGACTGTGGGATGCTGGTACAAATGAGATCTGGCTACTCTAGTCCAGGGCTTTTCAACCTTTTCACCCATTGTACCACTTTTAGGATATGGCAACATCCGAGTACCACCAGTCGCCTAGCAAGGTGTCAAAAATTTGATGACAAAAAAAGAGGACTGTTCGAAGTTACAATGGCACTGAAAAAAGTGCCCCCCAAGGCACAGCCAAGCAAGACACCTGCCCACCCGGTGCTCTTCCTCCTGTCCGAGGTTTTCATTGTTGTGAGCATTTCTGTTGAGGATTGGCAGCAGGGGTGGGGTGGGGTGTTTGGTTTTTATTCCCCCCATCTGCTGGGTGGTTGCAGCAGGTTTTGGTCACTTCACATGACCCTGGGACACTGTGACCATCATAAATATGAATCAGTTGCCAAGCATCTGAATGTAAATCACAAGACCCTGGAGATGCTGCCACATTCCAGCTGATTGGCGCTTGTTCAGGGCTCAGCAGAAGCACCAGGATCTGCACTGAGCTCCAGCTGACAGTCCTGAAGAAGCGCCGATCAGCTGGAAGGTGGCACTGATCCTGGCGCTTCTGCTGAGCCCTGACAGCCCTGAAGCTCCAGCCATCTCTCACTCAGGCTTGTGCGGTGCTGCCACTGGTTCAGCTCATTCCCCTCCCCCACTACCACTTTTCTCAGTTGGTTGCATACCACCTGCCAGGTGCCAATGTACCACAGGTGGTACCTGTACCATTGGTTGAAAAGCTCTGGTCTAGTCCTTATACCTATTATTCCCCCTTCACAATTTCCCATCACATACAAAGCTTTATTGCCCTTTCATCCTTCCCCTTTCTTCCCCCTTCCAGCTTTTGATAGCAGGATGTCTGTGAGGTGCCAAACTAAACCAGGCAGAGCTGACCTTCTGACCCCCTTGAGAGAGATGTTAGTCCCGCAAAAGAAAAAGAAAAAGAGGGGAGGGGAGGGAGAGATACAGAAAATTTCTCAATTAGCAAAACAGTTCAATGTGGCTTATCTGGGTATCAGTTGTGGAATTTTTCAAGCAGTTTGGGGGCCTTTAATATGTTGGGAGTTGACTCATCCAGTTTCTGAGAGGGGAAAATCTTTTCAGGCTGCTAAATACTGTTCCCCCCCCCTTTCATCCTTCCCCCTTCCAGCTTTTGATGCCTGTGAAGCACCAAGCCAAACCAGGCAGAGCTGACAAGTTTTTTTTTTAAAAAATCCCATTTATACCCCACCCTTCTCCGAAGACTCAGGGCGGCTTACAATCTAAGAAGCACAAATCAATGTGCTTAGCAATAGCCTTCATTCTATGTATATGCCTGCTTATTAGGGCTTTTGCCCACCAGCCCCAGCAGCATTATTACAAAGTCAGCTTAATTGCCCCCAACAATCTGGGTCTCATTTTACCTACCTCAGAAGGATGGAAGGCTGAGTCAACCTTCAGCCTGGTGGGATGCGAACCTGCACTAATTGCAGGCAGCTGGTGTTACTTAAGGAGGCATTAGCCCACTGCTCCACCAAGGCTCTGTTTTTTAAAATTACTAATAAGAATAAAGTGCTTAAGACTTAAACAATGTGTTGTGTATGTTGACCTGATTGTCACGTTGTCACAAATAATGCCAGCCTGCATTTCAAGTTTCTCTGTCTTTTGAGGTAGGTGAGTTGATCTCCCTGTCATGTAGGCAGACAGATTCCCCTTTGCAAGATTTTATTGCAGAACTCCTGAAGGAAAGAAGGAAAGTGGCTACAAGTTAGGGAAAAAAAGAAAGTAGACATAGTTCTCTAAACACCAGATTAAATTTGGAACTTTCAGGGGAGAAAAGAGGAAGTCTTGCAAATTTGAGTAGAAAGGGAAATTTGCTGAGGGCTTCCTATATAAATGCTTTAGTTAGGAACTACTGTAAGCTTGAGGTATTTTATGTGCGATCACATCTTTCTTTCTGAAACATTTAAGAGAACTGGGTCTTCTGCTGCCTTGAACCTAACCTCAGAGTATGCCTGAAAATATGTTTTGTTTATTGAGACTCTTCAGGTAATTTGTATGTAGAGTTTATCCATAATTGTATCGCATTGTTTTCCCCCCTAATAAACTTTACTTTTGTCTATCCCTTGTGAAATTGGCTTCATTTTCCAAAAGAGGGAAGATGGAGCTGAATTTTTTTAGTTGCATGTCTTGAGGTTATAATGCTATAAGGTGGAATTATTTTTATTTTCACATTTTAGTTGTCAGAAATATAGTATAGATAGTGAAAGAATAATCTTTTCCATATAGCAGAATCAGAAAAGGATGCTAGCTTAGGAAATTCAAGGAAGATAAATGAAGGAATTTTTAAGCTAGTGTGCCTGAGCAGGAGGCATAAGACTCAAAGGGTTTCTGGGGCAGCCAGTTTGAGAGTAAGTCTTATATAAATTTGAGATAAGCTTCTAGAACTTTCCAGAAATCATGTATGCTCTTCCAAACCTACCTTAGATTAATCTGGAAATTAATCTCTACCTCTACTTCAGAAATCAGAAAATCTTGAATTATTTTTGTGGACCAAACTGAAAGAGTTGGGAGAAATGTCCTTGCTCTCCTTATGGAAATTTTTTGTTCCAAAATACTTGAACTTTCCTACTTCCTTTCCTTAAAACAGTAACTTGTAAGGAAAAAAGCCCTTCTTATATCACCACTTTTATTCTCAAATACTCAGAAGTATTTGAAAAATAGGTGATATTAGGTTATGGAATTAAAAATAAATCAGTTCAACATGGGAAACACAAAAGTACACGACTATTTTCAAACCAGCTCAGGAATATTCATGTAGAAGAGCATTGGATCCCCTAGAGTTTTATAGGCTTTCTACTTCTCTGTACAACACACGTAGTTGATAAAAAAAGGTATGAGAAAGGGAAAAAATGTGCACATCTTATATTTCAGGGTTTTATAACTGTGAAGGAAAGCCAATAAAGGAGACGGGAAATATTTCTAAATTAGACTGTTATTGTGAGACTGCAAATTAGACTTGATCTAACAATTTTACAAGCATATCTTTAGCAACTGTTTGGGAGTGACAGCCTACCTAGACAAACTGTTGCTAGGCTAAAAGTGGCGAGGCCCTTTCTGGTTGCCAAGATAAAGTGCCTCCTACTCATCACTGAGTCTGTAGAAGATGGTGAATAATGCAATAAGTGCAAATTCAAACAATATTTGTCTAGGTAATCTTTTAAAAATGTCACTGCTGAACAAGACTGTAGCTGCAAGCTTTTATTTCATATTTTTTAATTTTTATACTTTTATTCATTTACAACATAAAATATGAAAATACAAAACCAAATAGTAAGGGGCAACAAAGGGAAAGGGAAAAATAAAAAAGTGTGGAGAAGGAGAGGAGAAAAAACAAAGGGCATTGACTTCCAACTCTCTCTGTTGCAGTGAAATAAGACATTAAGATCGAATCTCAACTTTTTACATTTCTATAGTAGTATGCACTAGACATTTCTGTATCAACAAATCAGTCTAATCAGTAAAACCCCAAATCATAGTATCGTTTTTTTCTACCTCAAGCACAAAATCCAGAAATGCTTTCAAAGTATAAACAAAGTACTTATAGTCTTTTATCAAAACAGCCATTTAGCCATTTCTGCTAATTCCATCAGCTTTTGTAACCATTCACCCCATGGTCGGAATCGAAGCATCCTTCCATTTTTGTGCATAGAGCAGTCTTGCTGTGGTCACCATATATAAAATCAGAGTTCAAAATTTTTTTTCCAAGTCTTTTTCCATTAGACCCAGAAGGAAAGTTTCTGGTTTAATCTTTATGTTCACTTTAAGAATTTTTTGCATTAATGTATGAATCCTACACCAATATTTCTTTGCTTTATCACATGTCCACAAGCTTTTATGATAGTAGAAGAAAATATTGATATACTGTCACTACTAAATAGCGTGTTTTGGAGGGCAAAGAAACATTTCCTCGCATAATGTTTGGTTTGTGATCTAGATGAGGAAGGCAAAGAAAACAAGGCTAGATCTAATTTCTCAAAGTTATAATAACTTAAACTTGGTGTTAATAACATTTGCAATAATATTTTATTCAATATTAGCAAATATCTGTTGACACTGGGGTTTTGTCTTTTTGTGCTGAACATTATAATTTTGCTCCCAAAAAGTACATTGTCTCTAAAGAAACAATGATGCACAAATTATACTGGAGCTATGTGCTGCAAATACAAGAGATATTGCAGGATGTACCAATTTCAGTTCCTGTAACTGTTTCCCATTATTTGATGAATCTGGGCCAAATTAAACACATATGAAACCAATTTCTCCTTTCTCTCTAGATTTTTATATAAAATAAATGAAAAGTAAACTAAGTAAGGAATGGTAGAGATTATCTCCTCCCAGTCTTAAGGTTTTTTTTTTTGCCCAATGTCCTCTCATCTGTTCACTAGTTCTCTACCTCTAATATTCTCCCAAATATGGCTAAGCTAATGCAGAACAAATCCAATTTGTACAATTTTTAGTTTTTCCAAAGTTGTCATCCTCTCATGGCAGTTTCTCCACTCTTTGCTCTGACAGCTTCCTCATATAAACAATCATCTTACCTTACCTTATCTTGGCAGCTTATCTTATCATCTTACCTTACCATCTTACCTTACCATCTTATTTTATCTTATTAGCTTACAAAGCATTCATTCCAGCTGCACTCCAGATATGGAATCCTCCATATACCATTTACTGCATTTGCATCCTGTCCAGCCCCGCAGTAATAACAAGGATAACCAGAGGAAACCAACTGGTTGCTCCTCAGCCAAAGATTATTGCTACTTGCTCTCCTAAAGTAGTCATCTGTCTCAAAGGTGATGATGATAGACAGTGGAAATGCAATAGAATTTTTACATCATAGCCCTGGAGAAGCTGCATTAGGGACAAATCTGGTTATTTTCCAGAATGGCTATGTGGCATAAACCTATTTAAACCTTGAATGGTGAGCAAGAAAAAGGGCAACATTTACAATGGTATCTACCATGTTTCCTGAAAATAAGACCTGGTCTTATATATTTTTTTCCTCCAAAAGAGGCACTGGGTCTTATTTTGGGGGGGGGGGTGTTTCTTACCTTATGATCACTACAGCCAGGCCTCCCACACCCCGACACCTGTCGCGCCACTGCTTGACTTCTTCAGCAGCCGATTGCCGCCACTTGCAGCTGGAGCCATGTGGCCATACTGCACTGTTGCCATGCTAAGGGGTGGGGTGGGGGTGAAGCTGCCCCACATGCCCCACACCCACTTACCTTACCAGTCGGACCACTGTAGCCAGGCCTCTCTCATGTCCCAACACTTGTCAAGTAGTGTGGCTCTTCACGCCAGAGACGCCACTAACAGCAGGAGGTTGCACAGTGCTTTGGAACATTGCTGTTGCTTACAGCAAGAAGCTGAGTGACTTTTCAGGCCATTGCCATTGCTTGCGGTTAGACACCTCATGGCACTTCAGGCCATTTCCGCTGTTCAACCGAGTGGCTCCTTGGGCCATTGCCGTTGTTTGTGGCAGGACACTGCATGGGGCTTCAGGCTGTTTCCACCACTCACGGGAAGAAGCCGAGCAGCTCTTCGAGCCATTGCCATCGCTTGCGGCAGGTCGCCGCATGATGCTTCAAGCCATTTCTGTAGGTGCAGGACTCATGGGGCAGCTTCACCCACCCCCACTCCCATCCTTGCCCCCAGACTAGGGCTTATATTAGGCCCACCTAAGGCTTACTTTCTGGGGGGGAGCTTACTTTTGGGGAAACACAGTATGTAAAGGATAATTTAAGATAGGCCACTGTTCAGCAATCACTAAGTGTAGCTCCCATATTTAATGGATTTTCTTTCATCCTCTTTCTTTTTTTGCCTATCAAAAATGCATCGGTCACTTTCATGCACTAGTCAGTAAGTTCACTTATTTTGGCTATCTTGTGCTTTCTACTCTGGGATAGGTTAGGTTGACAGTTGACTGATAGTTGACTATTGCGTGTGCTAAGAATAGAGTAGGGTAGAATGAAAGAATAGAGGAGAATAGAATAGAATAAAAGGAGTAGAGTAGAGTAGAAATAGAGTAGAGTAGAGTAGAGTAGAGTAGAGTAGAGTAGAGTAGAGTAGAGTAGAGTAGAATAGAATTCTTTATTGGCCAAGTGTGATTGGACACACAAGGAATTTGTCTCTGCTGCATAAGCTCTCAGTATACATACAAACAACAAGTGATAAATCATGATTATAATCATCATAAGATACATTCATCATGAATCATAAGATACAACACAATGACAGTCATAGGATACTAATTAAGCAATCAACATAAATCATACTAAGATACTAAATAAAACAATTAATATAAATCATAAGTTACAAGCAATAAAGCTATAGTCATAAGAGGATAAGGAAATAGGTAATAGGAAACATGAGAAGAATAATAGTAATACAGCTCTACTAGGTAGTTTGACAGTATTGTGAGAATTAGTTGTTTAGCAGAGTGACGCCTGGGGGTGGGGGGACTTTCATTGTGTCTAGTTGTTTTGGCATGCAATGCTCTATAGCAGGGGTCGGCAACCTCGGCTCTTTTATGACTCATGGACTTCAACTCCCAGAATTCCTGAGCCAGCGTAGCTGGCTCAGGAATTCTGGGAGTTGAAGTCCACGAGTCATAAAAGAGCCGAGGTTGCCGACCCCTGCTCTATAGTGTCTTGAGGGGAAAAGTTGAAATAATTTATGTCCAGAATATGAGGGGTCTGTAGATATTTCCACAGCTCTCTTTCTGGATCATGCAGTAGATCGGTCAATGGAAGGCAAGCTGGTAGCAATTGTTTTTTCTGCAGTTCTAACTATCCCTTGAACTCTGTGTCTGTCTTGTTTGGTTGCAGTGCCAAACCAGAGAGTTATAGAGGTGCAAATGACAGACTCAGTAATTCCTTTGTAGAACTTTATCAGCAGCTCCTTGGGCAGTCTAAGCTTTCTGAGTTGGCAGAGGAAGAACATTCTTTGTTGTGCTTTTTTTGATGACATTTTTGATGTTAGGTGTCCATTTTAAATTCTGAGATATAATAGAACCTAGAAACATGAAGGTCTGTACTGTTGATACTGTGATTTCTAGTATTGTAAGAGGTGGTAGAATAAGAGTATTTCTGCTAAACTCTACTATGATTTCTACAGTTTTAAGTGTGTTCGATTCAAGATTGTTCCAGCTGCACCACAAGGCTAGTTGTTCATGAGGATTCATTGTCTCCAACATTCAAGTATCAATACAAAGTATGTATCCACACGTCATCACAAGAGTATCACTCCAGTCGGTTGTGTCTGCAGGGGCAAAGACTTTTGAGGCATGAGATTTTAAGAAAGAAAACATCCCCTCCCATAGTCTGCAAATAAATGAAAGCTGCCTCCTTCAAATCCGGCCCCTAAAAGGTCCTTTTCCCTGGTTAGATGAACACTAAGCGCCGTTCAAAAACAGGCTTCGGGTATTTTTAAGCAACGATTGGGGAAATTTTCGGGGAGAAAATACTTCGCTGTCTCTGCGAGTTCAGTGTACGATTAACTTACGGCCGCGGTGTATTTGCACAGGCTGAGTGTGTGCTCAATAGAGGCGGGCCAGGAAGTAATCAAGCTAGGTTTTAAGTTGGGTGATTTACCGAGGTAGAAACTGCAGACAAGATTTTTGTTTTTTTAATGTCCGTACTTGCCCGTTCAGCGCCCAGCCTTCAAGTTTTCTTCTGCAGTTTCGTGTGCCCCGGATGTCGTGCAGAGTTTTCCCTGTAGTCTCCGAAGTTGTTTGAAGAGGGAGCTAACGGGAAATTTCAAAGAGTAACTTTAACGCTTTTATTTTGGCGGGGGACAGACGAGCGGAGAGGGAAATTGCTGTTGCATATTTTTTTGACTCGGGATTTTATCTTTCTTTTGCACCACCGCAAGTCCTTATTTAAAGATCGGAAGTTTTTGCCCTTCCCTTTTTAAAAAGAGATTGTACGGCTGCACGAGAAGGCGCAGGCGCTCAATTTATACCTGGCTGTTACAGTCTCCCCGAGGTAAGAGGAATAGCGAGCTTGATGAAATGTGGGAAAAATAAGGAATTGTTCCTACTCTTAAGAGCTTTGTGACCACAATTTCCAGCAGGCCCGCACCCCGTGGCCTTTGCTTCTTCAGCAGGGAGAGCCCTGCCTTCTTTGGCAGTGGGCTGAAATATCTTTTATTTTAAGGGATTGAGGTTTAAGGGATTGGTAGCACCTTTCGAAAGAAAACCCCAGACTATTAAAAAGGTAAATGGGGAGGGAACTTAAGATAAAGAAAACAGCGTTTTTCAAACTTGCGAGTCCAATTTTGAAAAACTGCTATAAAGTGAACTAGTGCCATTAAATCAGTATTTAGTGCCAAGAATAGTTACCTATGCATAATTTGGAAGCGGTTCGGTGCAGGGTTTAAGTGAGGGCTGAGATTGGATCTATAATGCTGGGCTCCCTCTGGAAGTTGGGCCGTGTCTGTTTCCAAGGTCCATTGGATACTTTTCTGATAAGATTGTACTTCATTTTGCTACTGAAAGAAAACAAGTATCTATTTGTTCACTGGTTGTGTCAAGCTCGCCACGTCATGTGACGTTTCACGATGTATCGCAACTTTCCCCCCATTGCCGGAGCTGGGGTGGGTGCGGTTTTGGCATGATGCATGGGCCGGCAGTTTGACACCCCTGCATATCACATATGCATCAGACATTTATTAGTTTCATGGGTTTATTGAAACTTTGGCAACCCACACTTTTAACCCTTATTCAGCTGACAGCAGACTGTTCTCATCTGCCTCGAAAGCAGATTGAGGTTAAAAGAGTCAAGATGGCGGCCACTGCTGTGTGATTGAAGTATGTGCCCTTCATATATGTGCCAATATCACAAGCACGGATGAAGGGATTGGGTGGTCTTCACCTTTTTATTTTTGTAATTTGTAAGCTGCTTTGATTTGGGCTTAGGTTACTAATACATCAAGATACTATTGGTAGTGAACCTTGACTTAAGATGCATAAATCAGATTTGTATGCCTTGATAAACAGGTAGCATTTTTTTTCTTCTTCTTTCACAGTCTGCTTACTAATGTAATAGTGAAAGGAAAATTTGCTTTTTAAAGAAAAGGCCACCTCTCTCAATAGGTGTGGAAGGTATGACAGGGATAATACTGTAATTTATAATGTGCCTGAAAATAGAGGCTGTCTTGTTGAACAATAGGTTATGTTGAACTTGGCCAGGGACCAAAGAAAAATGGAGTGGAACACTTAATTTCTAGCATTCTATAGCCAGAAGGGCATTCAATTTGCTAGGAATTCTGGGATTTCTAATTCCAACCAATCAGGAGAAACCTGGGTTAGGAATAGAAGAAATAGGGCATCTCTCTTCCAGTTCACATTAGACTTATTTAAATGAATATCTAATTACCTTTTGGGATAAGTTCCCTTGAAAATGTTGCTCTCATTGGAATAGCTAATATTTTGCAACTTTTTGCAGCTCTCTTAATCCTTTTGGAGTGCTATTTTCTGGTGTTTTATTGCCCTTGTCAGAAACTGTGCGCTTCATTTGCATACAAGTCATCCCCAGGGAAAATGGCACTGGACAGAATCCAGGTACTACTGATAATTAAGAGCACTGAAAGGTAGGAATAGAAGGTGGCAAGAGTATATGCTAGGGTAGCCCAGAACAAAATCCTACAAGCCAACCTCCAGAGCTTTACCACAGATGTTGTTGTTGTTAGTTGCGAAGTCGTGTCTGACCCATCGCAACCCCATGGACAACGTTCCTCCAGGCCTTCCTGTCCTCCACTATCTTCTGGAGTCCATTTAGGATCATGCCTACTGCTTCAGTGACTCCATCCAGTCACCTCATTCTCTGTCGTCCCCTTCTTCTCTTGCCCTCAATCTTTCCCAGCATTAGGCTCTTCTCCAGTGAATCATTCCTTCTCATTAGGTAGTCAAAGTATTTGAGTTTTAGCTTCAGGATCTGGCCTTCTAAAGAGCAGTCAGGGTTGATCTTCTTTAGGACTGACCGGTTTGATCGCCTTGCAGTCCAAGAGACTCACAGGAGTCTTCTCCAGCACCATAGTTCAAACACTTCAATTCTTTGGCACTCAGCCTTTCTTCTGGTCCAACTTTCACTGCCATACATTGCAACTGGGAAGACCATAGCCTTGACTATACGCACTTTTGTTGGCAGGGTGATGTCTCTGCTTTTTAGGGTGCTGTCTAGATTTTCCATTGCTTTCCTCCCCAGGAGCAAGCGTCTTTTAATTTCTTGGCTGCAGTCCCCATCTGCAGTGATCTTGGAGCCCAGGAAAATAAAATCTGTCACTACCTCCATTTTTTACCCATCTATTTGCCAGGAATTGAGAGGGCCGGATGCCTTGATCTTGGTTTTCTTAATGTTTACTTTCAACCCAACATTTGCACTCTCCTTCTTCATTCGTAACAAGAGGCTCTTTAGTTCCTCTTCACTTTCTGCCATTAGAGTGGTATCATCTGCATATTTTAGGTTGTTCATATTTCTCCCAGCAATTTTAATTCCAACTTTTGATTCATCTAGCCCTGCCTTTCTCATGATGTGCTCTGCATATAAGTTAAACAGACAGGGTGACAGTATACAGCCTTGCCGGACTCCTTTCCCGATTTTGAAGCAATCAGTGGTTCTGTGTCCTGTTCTCACTGTTGCTTCTTGACCTGCATATAGGTTTCTCAGGAGACAAATAAGATGGTCTGGTACTCCCATCTCTTTAAGAACTTGCCACAGTTTGTTGTGATCCACACAATCAAGGGCTTTAGCATAGTCAATGAAGCAGAAGTAGATGTTTTTCTGGAGCTCCCTAGCTTTCTCCATGATCCAGCGTATGTTGACAATTTGATCTCTGGTTCCTCTACCTCTTCGAATATCTGCCTGGTAGTTCTCGATCCATATACTGCTGGAGTCTAGCTTGTAGGATTTTAAGCATAACTTTACTAGCATGTGAAATGAGTGCAATGGTGTGATAGTTTGAACATTCTTTGGCACTGCCTTTTTTGGAATTGGAATGTAAACTGATCTTTTCCAATCCTTGGCCACTGTTGAGTTTTCCAAATTGAGTGTAGCACTTTTACTGCATTGTCTTTTAAGATTTTGAATAGCTCAGCTGGAATACTGTCACCTCAACTAGCTTTGTTGTTGCTCATCTTTCCTAAGGCCCACTTCACTTCACATTCTAGGATGTCTGGCTCAAGGCCAGTGACCACCTCATCGTGGTTATCTGAGATGTTAAACTCATTCTTGTACAGTTCTTCTGTGAAATTTTGCCACTTCTTCTTAATCTCTTCTGCCTGTGTTAGGTCCCTGCCATTTTGGTCCTTTATCATGCCCATTTTTGCATGAAACGTTCCCTTCGTCTTTCCAATTTTCTTGAAGAGATCTCTAGTCCTCCCTATTCTATTGTTTTCTTCTATTTCTTTGCACTGTTCATTTAAGAAGGCACTCTTATCTCTTCTAGCCATTCTCTGTAATTCTGCACTCAATTGGGCGTATCTTTCTTTTTCTCCCTTGCCTTTCACTTCCCTCCTGTCCTCAGCTATTTGCAAAGCTTCCTCAGACAGCCATTTTGCTTTCTTGCATTTCTTTTTCTTTGGGATGGTGTTAGTTGCTACTTCTTGTACAATGTTACGAACCTCCGTCCATAGTTTTTCAGGCACTCTGTCTATCAGATCTAATTCCTTAAATCTATTTGTTACCTCTACTGTATATTTGTCAGGGATATGATTTAGTTCATACCGGAGTGGCCTAGTGTTTTTCCCTACTTTCTTCAGTTTAAGCCTAAATTTTGCAATGAGAAGCTCATAGTCTGAGCCACAGTCAGCTCCTGGTCTTGTTTTTACTGACTGTATAGAGCTTCTCCATCTTTGGCTGCAGAGCACATAGTCAGTCTGATTTCTGTGTTGACCATCTGGTGATGTCCATGTGTAGAGCCATCTCTTGAGTTGTTGGAAAAGAGTGTTTGCTATGACCATCGTATTCTCTTGACAAAATTCTATCAGCCTGTGCCCTGCTTCATTTTGTACTCCAAGGCCAAACTTGCCTGTTATTCTGGTTATCTTTTGGCTTCCTACTTTAGCATTCCAAACCCCCATGATGATAAGGACATCATTTTTTGGTGTTAGTTCTATAAGGTGTTGTAGGGCTTCACAGAACCAGTCAATTTCATCCTCTTCAGCACTGGTGGTTGGGGCATAGATTTGGACTACTGTGATATTGAATGGTTTGCCTTGGATTCGAACTGAGATCATTCTGTCATTTTGGGGATTATATCCCAGTATTGCTTTTCCTACTCTTTTATTGAGTATGAAGGCTACTCCATTTCTTCTGAGGGATTCTTGCCCGCAGTAGTATACCTGATGGTCATCTGAATTAAATTCACCCATTCCTGTCCATTTTAGTTCGCTGATTCCTAAGATGTCAATGTTCAGTCTTGTTATCTCTTGTTTGACCACGTCCAGCTTTCCTTGATTCATGGATCTTACATTCCAGGTTCCTATGGAGAAAAAAAATCTTTACAGCACCGGACTTTCCTTTTACCACCAGACACAACCACAGTTGAATGTCCTTTCGGCTTTGGCCCAGTCACTTCATTCTTTCTGGTGCTACTAGTACTAGCCCTCTGCTCTTCCCCAGTAGCATATTGGACGCCTTCCGACCTGAGGGGCTCATCTTCCAGCGTCATATCTTTTTTCATTTTGGTATTGTCCATGGGGTTTTCATGGCAAAGATACTGGAGTGGGTTGCCATTTCCTTCTCCAGTAGATCACATTTTGTCAGAACTCTTTGCTATGACCTGTCCGTCTTGGGTGGCCCTGCACGGCATAGCTCATAGCTTCATTGAATTACGCAAGCCCCTTTACCACGACAAGGCAGTAATCCATGAAGGGGTCACCACAGATAAGAATAGCCATTTAGGCTGCGAGATAACTAAACTGTTTATGTAGGAATATTCAAAGAAAACAATGTAAGGAGGAAATATTTAAATTTATAAGCAGGACCTATATATAAGAGAACACTGGAGCTTCTGGTGAAACAAAGAGAGGAACTTAAAACAAATGTCAAACAATTCAAACGACTTTTTATATAGGTTTTTTCCCCCTTTTATTTTCAGAATTGAGCAGAGCTCTTCCGTGCACTTGCCACCTGTGAGAAAACAGGATGTGCTTGTCCCTGCTTATACCTGATCCTCAGAGCAATCAAATTAATCATAGGTCTATCGTAGCAGATGGCCTAGCTTGAAACATTTTTCAGAATGCTTCTATTTTCATTCTATTTCTCCCCACTTCTGCCTTAGCACTGCAGTTATCATTGAAAAGAGTTTCTGCCTTAGCACTCTTAAGGCTTAAACCATTTTATATCCATCCTTTATAATGAAATGTACTAATAAAAGGACAAAAGAAAAATGTTTGTTCCTTCTGATTTAGAGGAGCTTGATGAGTGAAAGATTTGCTCTTAGGTCTCTACACAAAAGTAGCTTTTCAGCTAATTTGCAGAAGTACAGTTTTATAATATAACCTCCAATCTGGGAGTCCAAATCCTCCACTTTCTCTAGCTTCCTGTAGCATTTTCGCTTTGATTCGTGGTTTTTCCCCTTGCCAAATAAATTTCAATATTATTGTATTCAGTTCATCAAAGTAAGCTTTTTCTAGTTTTACCAGAATCATTTGGAATAAGAAAAGTATTTTTGGTAGGATGCTCATTTTGACTGTGGCTGTCCTCCCCAGCATTGACAGTTGAAGGTTTTTCCACTTTTCTAAGTCCAGTTTTATTTGTTTTAACAATTTTATATGATTATCTTCTTTCATTGTTATACATCTTGCTGTTAAGTAGATTCCCAAATACTTAACTTTTTTGACTATTTGGAGGTTTGGTTTTTTTTGCAAGTTGAGTTTTCTGTTTTTCTGTTAAGTACTTTGTCAAGACTTTAGTGTCAGGCTTGCTACTTCACCATAGTTTTCTATTGTCTCCAGCAATTTCATGCTTGTTTCAAGAGGTTCTTCCAATATGAAATTGCAAATGCTTGCAATTTATATTTTTCATCCTTTATCTCCAGTCCTTTAATTTCAATATCTTGTCTAATATTTTTATTCAGTACTTCCAATGTTAATATAAATAACAATGGAGATAAAGGACATCCCTGTCTTGTACCCTTTTTGATATTAAAGTTTTCTGTATAGTCTCCATTTACAATTATTCTAGCAGTCTGTTTGTCGTAAATTGCATGAATTGCATTCACAAAGTTTTTCCCAAAGTCCATTTCAGCAAGTTGCTGGAACATAAATTGTCAGTTTACATTATCAAATGCTTTTTGTGCATCAAGGAATATTAATGCCATCTGTTTCCCTGGATGGACTTCATAGTACTCTAAAACATCAAGGATCGTTCTTAGGTTATTTTTTATCTGTCTTTTAGGCAAAAAGCTTTTTTGGTCTGTATGTATAAATTCAATCAGAAATTTCTTAATTCTTTCTGCCATTATCGAAGCAAAGATTTTATAGTCTACATTTAGTAATGAAATTGGTCTATAGTTTTTTATATGTGCCAAGTCTGTGTCTTCTTTGGGTATTAAAGTGATATTGGCTTCAGTCCATGACTTTCATGTTTTAGCTTCCAGGAGAATTTCATTGCAGAGTTCTTTCAAAGTCGGACTTCACACATCTTGTAATGAAATGTAAAATTCTGCAGGTAGCCCAGCTGGCCCCAGAGTCTTATCCCTTTTTTTGCCTTTTTATAGGTTCTATAATCTCCATCATTGATATTGATCCATTTAAAATATTTTGAATGTTCTCTGAAATTTTTGGTAAGTCTGCTTTTTTAAAATACTACTGTATTTTTTCCTTAGGAATTTCCTCTGCCTTACAAAGTGTCTCATAGTAATCTTTAATATATTTTTTCATTACCTCATTTAACCAATGTATTAACAACAAAAATTTTGGGCTCAATTGAGGTTGTAAGTCAAGGACTACCTGTAGTGTGATTTATAAGAGTGGAGATGAAGCTGTGGGGAACACCTGGTTGGAAAGCCTTTGTCTCTGGCACATCCTGGGTTCCTGCATTCTTGTCACTGGGATCTGGGGCATTGCATGATAGTCAGGAGCTGCTATTAAAGTTGTAAGTTTGCATATTCCTTCACAGAAATGGATTTTGATCAGGATCTTCTTCTTCTTCTTCTTCTTCTTCTTCTTCTTCTTCTTCTTCTTCTTCTTCTTCTTCTTCTTCTTCTTCTTCTCCTTCTCCTCCTCCTCCTCCTCCTCCTCCTCCTCCTCCTCCTCCTCCTCCTTCTCCTTCTCCTTCTCCTTCTCCTTCTCCTTCTCCTTCTCCTTCTCCTTCTCCTTCCCCTTCCCCTTCCCCTTCCCCTTCCTCTTCCTCTTCCTCTTCCTCTTCCTCTTCCTCTTCCTCTTCTTCCTCTTCCTCTTCCCCCCTTCTCCTCCTCCTCCTAGAAAATAAACCCAAGAAATATAGTACCAAGAAAGAAATTTAAAGAAAGTTATTAGAATAATGGCATAGTAACAACTCTTAAATAAAAAAAACCATGTTACTGAAAATGCAAAGGCTTTTAATCTGTATAAATTAAAATATAGCAATCTCAAAACTGACATTTTTGATATTAGCTGTGCTGTGCCATACTTATTGGAAAGTTAAACTGAAAAGAGATGATAGTCTCCTGACTGTTGAAAAGAGTTAGCAGCTTTGTTCTAGCTAGAAGCAGATGTTGGCCTCTGGAGACTACAAAGGTTGTTGGAAATTGAGTTAATTATTTTTATTTGGGGAAGGGGAAAGTGAATAGATTAATTTTTGAGGAGGAGGGACTATTATCCAGTGCTTTTTGATCTAGAAACTGAAAAGCTACTTACACTTTTATTATAAAATATAGTATTTTTATAGTAACCAGACTAGAAACCTTGAGATTGTAAATTCTAGTCCTGCCTTAGGCATAATACCACTTGAGTGATCTTGTGTCACTCTCATCTCTTATTTATTTATTTGTATCTTGCCTTTATTATTTTTACAAATAACTCAAGATGGCGAACGTATCAAACATCCTTCCTCCTCCTATTCCCCTCCCCACAATAACAAAAACCCTGTGGGGTGCATTGGACTATAAATCATTGGCCCAAAGTCACTCAGCTGACTTTCATGGCTAAGGCTAGTCTCGAACTCACAGGCTCCAATTTTCTAGCCTAGTTCCTTAACTACTAGATCAAATTGGCGTTCTTACATCTAAGAAGGAATCAACAAACATCTTATGTAGGCAGTTGCCAGGAGTCCTGAATGACTTGAAGATTTTTTAAAAATTTATATTTAAATGAACATTATTTGCAGAAAAAGAAATGCTGACCCTTTGCTGGAATTTTGTGCTGAATATTTTGTGCTGAATATTTTGTCTATATTTTTCAGCTGAGATCTAGAAGCTCTACAAGGTTCATGGCACATTGCTATAATGTCCTGCATAGATTAGTAAAATAAAGCTAATATTATAAAATGTTTCAAATCCTGTAACCATAAACAGGAATATTGTCTGTTTGTTCTGTCATTCATTCTTCCTCCAACTTCTCTTGGGTATTTGATTTACTTGATAGCTTTTTGCTTTTCACCAAATGAATTGCTTGCAAGTACAGCGTTCCGTGCGCCTTTGGCATCTAGTCATGCCGGCCACATGACCACGGAGACGTCCTCAGACAAGCGCTGGCTCTTTGGCTTTGAAACGGAGATGAGCACCGGCCCCTAGAGTTGGAAACGACTAGCACACATGTGCGGGGGAACCTTTACCTTTACCTTTACATTCAAATTAATAAATTGTGGTTTGTATTAGTATTTTGAAGTAGCATCATTGTATAGATCATGATTTAATGGTCTTTATTCCTGATTTCTGAGCTTGTCAAATGTAGACTGAGGTGACAAATATAAAAATATGTTTTTCCCATTTAATTTAAATTTAATTTATCTTTTGTGTTTATTAAAGTAAAAAAATGGAGGAAAACATTCCTAGTCAGATATTTTGCTTGTGTCATCTTTCGTGTTTTCATTTTTCCTTGGAAGTAAGTGGGAACAGGATAAAGTCTATTGCAAGAGGAAAGTCAGCTGAGGACCTTACAGTATCTTATAGTTATTGATTACTGATTGATTGATACAGCTACTGAGCTCTATTTTCATTAATCTGGAGATGTTTGGCAGTGTCAAAGTTGCATGACATTTGCTTTTAAAGTGATTGAAAAGGTAAAATAGCAGGGCTCTTTTGACTGCCTATTGCCCCAAATCATTTCTAATATACCAATGTTCTGTTTTCTCCACAGTTTAAAGTTTTAATATTTTTGAATTTGCTGTTAAAACAACATCACATAGGTTGATTATTCTTTTCATATAAAGTAATGTAGCCCCAATACATGTGCAGACTCTGGGAACAGAGATAAATAGGAATATTGGAATTATATTTTCTGATCCAAATTTTTTTGGAAACCCCACATTTATCAGTACATTGCATTTACCTCCTCCTTGCATTAAACTGAGTGAGAATATTTACAGTGGAATTGAAATTTTGTTGTACAGGTAATCCTCAATTTACGACCTCAACTGAGCCCCAAATTACTCTTGCTTAGCAAATTTGTTAAGTGAATTTTGACCGATTTTTGACCTTCCTTGCCACAGTTAAGTGAATCACTGCAACTGTTACGTTAATAACACAGTTGTTAAGGGCAGGGCTTTTCAACCTTTTCACCCATTGTACCATTTTTAGGATATGGCAACATCTGAGTACCACCAGTCGCCTAGCAAGGTGTCAAAAACTTGATGACCAAAAAAAGAAAAAAAGAAAAAAGTGATGAAGTACAGGTAGTCCTCGACTTACAACAGTTCATTTAGTGACTGTTTGAAGTTACAATGGCACTGAAAAAAGTGCCCCCCAAGCCACTGCCGAGCAAGACACCTGCCTGCCCGCCCGGCGGCACTCTTCCTCCTGTCCAAGGTTTTCATTGTTGTGAACATTTCTGTTGAGGATTGGCAGTGGGGGCGTAGGGGGTTGTTTGGTTTTTATTCCCCACCCCTCTGCTAGGTGGTTGCAGCAAGTTTTGGTTACTTCACATGACCCTGGGACACTGTGACCATCATAAATATGAATCAGTTGCCAAGCATCTGAATGTAAATCACAAGACCCTGGAGATGCTGCAACATTCCAGCTGATCGGTGCTTCTTCTGGGCTCAGCAGAAGCGCCAGGATCAGTGCTGAGCTCCAGCTGGAACCTGGCGCTGATCCTGACACTTCCACTGAGCCCTGACAGCCCCGAAGAAGCACTGATCCTGGTGCTTCCACTGAGCCCTGACAGCCCCGAAGAAGCACTGATCTTGGTGCTTCCACTGAGCCCTGATAGCCCTGCAGGTCCACCCATCTCTCGTTCAGGCTTGTGGTTCAGCTCATTCCTCTTCCCCGCTACTTTTCTAGGATGGTCGCATACCACCTGCCAGGTGCCAATGTATCACAGGTGGTACCCGTACCACTGGTTGAAAAGCCCTGGTTAAGGGAATCTGGCTTCCCCATTGACTTTGTTTGACAGAAGGTCACAAAAGGTGATCACATAATCCTGGGACACTTGCTTAACAGTAATTAGGACTATAATTTCTATTGGTAAGCGAAGTAGCCATAGGGGCAGTATTACATGACTGTGCCACTTAGCAATGGCAATATTTGTAATCTCCAGTTGCTGTTATTAAGTGAGGACCACGCAGGTTGCTAATGACTTCCAACTTCTTGCCACCTTCCCTGTTGACTTATGCTTGTGCAAAACTGGCAGGGAAGGCTGCAAATTGCAAACACTGCGGCAGTAAAAAAAAAAATCTAGGCCAGTTACTGACTGCTCAGATCATGATCATGTGACTGCTGGGACCCTGTGACAACCGAAACTTTGAGGACTGGTCATAACTACCATTGTTCATTGATATAGTTAGTTTGAATAGTTGCTGAAGAATTGTGGTTGCTAACCAAGGACTTTCTGTAGTTGGATTTGATAGATAAAGAAGAGTGGACTTTTGCAAATTACACTGTATCAAAACACTAGAACTATTGGTTGATTACATGCCATTAAGTCAGTGTTTACTCTTCGCAACCACACAGGTAGAATTTCTCCAGGATGATCTGTCCCTAATTTGATCCTTCAGGACTTCTGATGTAGGTTGTTTATAAAAATGGGAAAGTACAAATGCTGATATAGAACAGAAATGAGTAGTATCTGGTCTATGGCCAGGAATGAATGTTGAAAGAAGTGAAAGTGTCTGTGTATAAGAGCTTGCATTGGCTCTCTTTATTATATGGAAGTGAGAGTTGGATATTTTAGAAGAAGCATTAAGTCAGTAGAATGCACGAGGAATGGATTACTTAAGACGTGTGTATGGCTAAATAAGAGATGACAAAGTTTAGAATAAACTGGACAGCCCAGTCCACTTTGGGTCATCATTTCAGAGCTATTTCCTTACCTAAACAAAGAAACAGAATGACCAAGGACAGGTAAAAAAAAGTTGTGGGAGTCAGAGGGACTTCTGACTTCCTGCTGGTTTCCCCACTGAGTTTCCTGGTGGGAATCTGGCATCAAAAATGGCAGAAATTCCCTCCCTTTGTAGTAGGCAGCTAAGTGACTGCTGATGGGTGGGGAAAGGAGTGAAGGAAGGCAAAGCTAGCTGGGGAACTGTCGTGGAATATTGAAAATTAAGATCACATGACTACAGCAAAAGCATACCAGTAGCACTGAAGTAGCCACAATTTGCCCAAATTTCATGGGTCCCAAGTTGTGGATCACATTCTGTAAATTAGCCCATCCGAGTTATCCTGGTTCAAAAATGCTTGCTCTATGATGCAGCATTTTGCCAGGTTAAAGGTCATGACAAGAGTTTTAGTGAAAGACAGAGGCACATTGAATACAAAATTAGGTATGAAACAAGCATACTGAGGTGGTTTGATCATGAAGGCATGATGTTGGAATTGCAGGGAAAATATGTGAAGGAAAAGTGAACAGGTTGAGAAAAGGAAGAATGAAAAAAAATTATAATTGGATAAGATTCATGTGAACCTGAAGAAGAGAAAGGATAAAACTTGAACCAAAAGCTGTATGAAGAAAGAAGCAAATACAGTATTTATGCATAGAAAAGTATGGGAAGACTTAGTAAATTACAGCTAGGAAATTAGCTGTAATTTCCTTACTCCATGCTTTATTTCTTGGGTTACTGCTTACTCCAAAAGAGAATTGTGTCTGTCTGTTTATCTATCTTTGTCTACACAGTGCATTCAGAGAGGAAACATTCGTTTTAAATGATTACTTTTTCCTTTCAGGAAAATGAGGAGGCTTTTGAGGTGCTGGACATGCTTGCCTTTCATCCTTTGCATTATTCCAACTAATTGTGGATCGACTCAGGATATCTGTAAAATCACAGATAAAATAGCAGACTGTACTCATTTAAAACTGTCTCAAATTCCCTCCAATCTCCCAACTGACATAACAGCCTTGGATATTTCACATAACCAGCTGAAAACACTGCCACCTAAAAACCTTACAAAGTACAATCAGCTCATTTATTTAAATGTGGGATTCAATTCCATCTCTAAACTAGAGATGCACTTGTGCCTCAGTTTACCTTGGTTAGAGGTGCTGAGGCTGGAGCACAATCAGCTGCGTACATTACGTGGAGAAGTTTTTACTTCTTGTACCAGTCTGAGGGAGCTTAATTTGGGATTCAACTTTCTGAATGCAAAAAATGATCCTTTCAAAAATCTGAAGGTAAGTCCAAGCTTTGATCTGCCATTTTGTAAGTTCATTTGATTGAAGGTTCTACAACTTTAAGGTTAGCGTGACGTGACCATATGTGAATATGATTTGACTGAGTTATACTAGCATTGTCTCCCTAAATAATAATTCTTTTGACTGATATTGATTCTCCAGCTTTTTTGATGGAGCTGTTTCCTGGAAGAAGAAAAGATCTCTTTAACAGAAAGGGTTTAATGCCTTCTGTAATGCCTTCTCTAATTTTTTGCTATTTAGTGATAGAAGAGTTTATGTTTATTGTTCTCAAATGTCTCCTTTTATCCATTGTTTTCTTGTCCCGTGCTTCTTGTTATTTCAAATCGTGCATGACTGGCATATAGATATGCTGCCTGTTCTGAGTCAGAATTAGAATTGTGTACATAAATGAAGATAAACATACTTGTATGGGATGTGTAAGTATTGAATATGACATTCCTTTGTGTTTATACTGCAAAGTATATAATATGGATTCCTGTCATATAGCATGCTAATTTCTGCAGAGTTGCTTCTCTGGAATTCTGTACTTGCTATCTAAATTGAAGCAGATTGGAAACTGATGCTTTTCTGCTTCCAGCTGTCATTCTGGAAACCACTTTCTAGCATTCTTACTCTATCAGGATTCTAATTCTAAATAAAGGACTTAAAAGGGCTCCCCCCCCCCCGATTTTGGTGATTTAGTTGTTCACAAATTCAGTCATAGTCCTTGTAGAACAACTGAGCAGAAATACAGTGAACATTAATGATGCAATCAAAAAACAAGGTAGCATTGCTAAAATGGTAGAATGAAATAAGTTCTCTTACAATAAACCTGTGAGATTGTTGCTGGTTGAACTCTCTTCCAGCCTCATATCAGCTTTTTTCAATCCAGTATCTACCAGGTTTGCTGGGTCTGCAGTTCACAATTCCAAAACACCTGAATGTTTCAACTAATTTATGGTCATCTTAGATTTTGTTTTCCTTGACAACGTATTAGGCATTCCACAAACTTAGTCATTTCATGAAAAAGTAGTAAACCAATAAGAAGATATAAGTGCAGTTTACACCAAAGGTTCACAGCAAAGGAAAGGGATTCTAAGGTAACACTGGCTGTTGCCAAGGAAAGGGGTTCTGTATACAATTATTTTAAGCATGTAATTGTCATACTCAAACATAGGCTTCTTAAACTTCTCACTATGCAGGGCTTTCCAGAGGGTTATTTTGAAGAGTTGGTTTACCATACCAGTATAGCAAGTGAGATTTAGATGCTGAGAAAAGATGTAATCACAATGACACATAGGATCATTATAAAAATAATATTGTTAACAAGAAAATAAGCTGGGTATGTGTAAAAATACACAAACATACATGCTGCTGAGAGTCTGGATTTCAATAGGGTAGAAATGTGGAAAACTAGATAGATAGATAGATAGATAGATAGATAGATAGATAGATAGATAGATAGATAGATAGATAGACAGATAGATACAGAAAGAAAGACAGGCAGGCAGACAGAAACAAATAGAAAGTTTGAAGAGATCCACATTCTCTGGAAAATCTCTAATGAAAATGGGTGTGGGCCAACAGTCAGCTGTTCTGTTGTAGGAGATGCCCATAATGCAATCTCTACTGAAGTCCTCTCAATTTCTTAAAATCAAAGACAACTCACCAAATAATCATATGTTGAAGACCACAGGATCAGTTTTATTATTATTTGATTTATTTGATTTGATTTAGATGGCCTACTTAGTAAAGCAATTCCTGGTGGCAGGCACAATGAGAACATCAGCATAACACCAAGTAATAGAAATAATTAAAAACACACAATAACAGCAGAAATGCAAAGAATGACAACCAAGGTTAAACCCAACAAACAAGTTTGATTTATAATGACTTAAATTTCGTAATTTTTCAAACTTTGTATAGGTAGGAAGAGAGAAAGATAATGAATTAATGCTTCTCAGTTTTCTAGTAATTTGGAAATATATTTTGGACTGTAATTATCAGACTCTCTAGGTCCTGGCTATTTCATATGAGAGTTGCAGTCCAAAAATGAAGTCACCAAGCTGTCTATTCTTGCTCTTATGTAGTGTTTCTTTATTTTCCCTAGATGTATATGTAGAATTTAGGGTTTTGTATTGGTGGAAGAGCGTGAGGATATGCCAAATTAATGTTTTCATTTAAATATCAGATTTGCTATAACTGTAAGAAATTATTTAATTTGTTCTAGTTAGTGTTGCACATGATTTAATTAGTGCTGTACAGAGCTTTAAAGTTTTTTTTACAAAATGCCATAGAGCATATGGATGATACTACTTAAAGCAGCTTGCTTTTTCCCCAAGAGTGTGCTTTTGGCTTCTAAATTTGGTTTAAGGTTTTCTGAAAAGAGCTGTATGGTTTAAGGTTTTCTGAAAAGAGCTGGCTGTGCTGATGTATCAGATCCAAAGCACTGCACAGCCATAGTTTTAATTAGAAAGCCTAATATTGAATAAAATACTTGCAACTCATGAGATGAATGTAAAATAGATAATTTGCTTTCTTTATTTTCTTTTTCTCTTTGCTAGAATTTGACATTCTTGGATGTCTCTCATAATTTCCTAAGATCTACAGAATTAGGGTCTCAGCAGCAATTAGGGAATCTACAAGAGCTTGTGATGTCTCAAAACCAAATTACAGAATTAAAGAAAGAAGATCTATACTTTCTTCGTAACTCTTCATTAAAAAGATTGGACCTTTCATCAAACCCCATAAAAAAGGTAAATGAAAACATCATGCCTAGGGTCTTGGTGGCTTGAAAGAATATGGATGAAAGTTACTTAGGAATAAACAACATCATCCCTCTCTCTCTGCCTCTGTCTCTCTCTCTGTGTGTGTAGAAGTCAGAGGTCAGAATTATTGGCCATGATGGTATTCTTGAATGTACACTAGATATGGAGAAGAAACAGGAAAAGTCAAACTGATAGCTACAATTTATGATTTGTTGTTTTGTCTCTCAAAATTTCTCTGGAAAGGTTTATTCTAGGAAAATGCAGTGACTCAGACAATGACCTGTGTGAAATTAAGCACAGGAAACCTATCCGAAAGGAACAACTACCATATAAAGAAGCTATCTCTAACTGACTTTTAGAGACTCTGGAATGGAATTCCTTTTAACCTCTCCAGTGGAGCTAGCAGCTCCACTGCCTGCAGCTCTTCTTGATAGCAACTTCTGGACCCTGAAATTGTTCTTTTTAAATTAAAAATGGCCTGGGTTTTATAAGGTTAAATGAAATCTCACATTCTTTGTATGAGACTCCATATGCATTGTGCTACTTAAAAATAATTTTGTTTTTTATTTTTTAAAATAAAAAACACATGGCACATGGCTCCATCCATAGCCTTAATTGCATTACAACCTGAGTTAGGTGTTGTCTAATTTGGACCTCAGGTTTCTGTGAAAATTGGAGAGAGAACAATTTTTAATTCTTTATCAAATTTAGAAACTGCCCACCACCCTCACAGAGGGACTGGGTGGTGTACAAATAAAATATAAAAACATAAAAACTGTATATAAAATTTAAATATGAGGCAAACATAGTTAAAGTTCAACATTAAAAGTCAATTAAAAGACTTGGCAAGGACCTTCTGGGCACTAACGAGCTCCACGGCTTTGTGGTCCTCTATGAGCCCCCTGTGGGATGGCAGAGCCAGGTTCTTAGATATTTTGAAAGGCCAAGAGAGTAGGGGCCCATCTTGCATCTGAAGGGGGGAGGATGTTCCAAAGGGTGGGAGCAATGGCAGAGGAGGATCTCTTCCTGGAACCTCCAGGAAGGTTAAGTGACAGGGTCTGCAACATACCTTCCCTGCCTAATCAGGTGGGGTGGACTGAAGTAATAGGCTGAGTCATTTCTGTAGGTAAACTGGTCTCATACCATGAACACTTTACATTGGACTGGAGCAAGCTGGCATCCAATGCAGTTGGCACAATAGAGGGGTTACATGCACTGTTCTTTGGGATCCCAAGATTGGTCACAAGGCAATATATACCAGCGAAGCTTCTGTCTACTTTTCAAGGGTGGCTCCATCTAGAGTTCATTGCAATAGTCCAAGCGGGAGATGACCAGGGCATGAGTGACCAGGGACGTTGACTCCCGTTCCAGGAAGGGGCGTAACTGGTGCACAATGCAAAGTTGAGCAAAGATCCTCCTAGTTACAACTGCCACCTGCTCTTTGAGTAGGAACCATGAGCCTAGGAGGATTCTCAAATTATGCACTAGGAGAGTTGGCTCAAAATTTTGGGTTAGTGATGGTGGGAAGACTCAACATTTTTGTAGCTCAGTGTTTCTGTCATGTTTTAATTTTAAAAATTTTTAATTATTATTTCTAGTTTCAACCAGGCTGCTTCCATGCTATTGAAAACATATATGGTCTTGATCTGAACAACATTCCATTGGGACATGATGGCACAGAGAAACTTTGTTTGGAATTATCTGGCACAAAAATACAGAACCTTTCATTGAGCAAAGTGCAACTTTCACGGATTTCCAATTTGACCTTTAGTGGAATGAGTAAAACAAACCTTACCATTTTAAACCTATCAAATAATTATTTGTCTGTTATTGAAAATAACTCATTTATATATTTTTCAAATTTAGAAGAACTAAATCTAATGAATAACAATATTACAAAACTTTTTTCTCATTCTCTTTATGGGCTTCACAATTTGAACTATTTGAACTTGGAAAACTCAGATGTCAGAATAATTGATTCGGCTTTCCAGTGGCTAACTCACTTGAATTACCTTATTATGGATGGTAATAGATTTCTAGAGATTACTCCTCATACATTTAAAGGTTTAGAAAATTTGAAAAACTTGAGTTTATGTCAGTGCAACATAAATTCAATAACAAATATGACATTTGCTTCACTTGCAAATTCTTCCCTGCAGTTTCTCAATCTTACAAAAACTGGAATCATTTCCATCAAGTCCAAAGCTTTTTCTTGGTTAAGGCAACTAAAAATGCTTGATTTAGGTTTAAATTATATTAAGCAGAATCTTACAGGTCAGGAATTTCAAGGTCTTAGTAATATTGAGACTCTGTATCTTTCATATAACTATCAGTTGAATTTGACGAGTGAGTCATTCACTCTTATTCCAAGCCTTCGAAAGCTGAGAATGAGAAAGGTACGTTGCAGTAATCTTGCAATCACCCCCTCACCTTTTCGTAAATTAAAGAATTTGACAATCCTGGATATGGGTAACAACAATATTGCTAACATAAAGGATGATATATTTGATGGACTGCATCAGCTTGAAATTCTTGACTTGCAGCACAATAATCTGGCTCAACTTTGGAAACACACCAACCCAGATGGTCCTGTTCTCTTTCTCAAAGATCTTCACAACCTTCGTCTATTGGATTTAGAATCAAATGGCTTTGATGAGATTCCACACAAGGCTTTCCATGGCTTATCTTTATTGAGAAGCTTGAATTTAGATTCCAATCTCTTAAATCTGCTTCCCAGTTCTGTTTTCGATGATCTGACATCTCTGAGTTTTCTCTTCCTCCAGAAGAATATGATCACAGCTATTGATGAAAAAATATTTGGTGCTGTTTTCAAACATCTAAAAGTATTAAACATGGCTTCAAATCCATTTGACTGTACTTGTGACAGTATAGCTTGGTTTGTTAGTTGGCTCAATAGCAACAAAACATATATCTCAAATTTAAACAATTATCAATGCAACACTCCACCCAAATATCACTCTACTCCAGTAGGACAGTTTGATACTTCTATATGTGATAATGTCCCCTTTAAGCTAATATACATTTTGTGCACTACTTCTGTATTATTCCTCATCTTTGTAGCATTGCTTGTTCACTTTGAAGGATGGAGAATTAAATTTATGTATACTGTGGCTATAAACAGAGTATTAGGCCTCAAAGAAATAGATAGACCACAACAGCAATTTGAATATGATGCCTACATCATTCATGCCAAGAAGGACATGAACTGGGTATATAAGAACTTTATTACCCTTGAAGAAAATAATCAGCCAGCCATTCGATTTTGTTTAGAGGAACGAGATTTTGAAGCTGGAATATCTGAATTTGAAGCCATCATCAATAGCATACAGAGAAGTAGAAAAATCATATTTATTGTAACTAAACATCTCTTAAAAGATCCCTGGTGTAAAAGGTAAGTTGAAAATATTTAAATAATTGCCATTCTATTTGGGTTTTTAGGACATGTATTTAATTTTAAAGTTGTGCCTGTGAATTGCCAGGATTTCCAGCTAAGGAATCCTATTTTCTTATCTTTAAAGGAAGGTGGTGGGAATCCTTCAAGTTAATCATGTATTCTACATATTACTGTGGAAACATTGAGATTTTAGATTGTACCAGTTAAACAGCACATATTTACTTTTCGTGTCACAGATCTTGTTCACAAAATACTACATTGTGCTTTCAAATAATAGAGCTGATTTTGTTAAATTTCAAGACTGCTCTATTGTATTTAAGAGAATTTAAGTTTAACAAGGCAAAAAGTATATGAAATGCATTATAAGATATATTATTTATTACATCTAGTGCTTAATTACAGTATGAGTGACACAGCTATTTGAGTAGGAATGTTATCATAAATTAACAGTCCTGGATAAATTCTTGCAAATGGGAATATTTACGGGAGTATACGCAGTGGCTCAGTGCAGTGGCGTAGCGTGGGGGGTGCAGGGGGGGCCGGCCGCACCGGGTGCAACATCTGGGGGGGCGCATTAGATGCATTTTACTTTAATTACATCAGTATTTTCATAACAAACAATACAGGTGCTTAGGGGGTAAGGGTTTCTTTAACTAATCTAGTGGAAGAGACTCGAGTGCTAAAATCCACGGGTTAGGGGGCGCAAATTACTTGCCTTGCCCCGGGTGCTGACAACCCACGCTACGCCACTGGCTCAGTGGGTTGGGATGCTGAGCTTCTCGATCAGGTCGGCAGTTTGGTGGGTCGAATCCCGAGTGCCGCGTAACAGAGTGAGTGCCTGTTACTCGTTCCAGCTTCTGCCAACCTAGCAGTTCGAAAGCAGGTAAAAATGCAAGTAGAAAAATAGGGACCACTACGGTGGGAAGGTAACAGCTTTCTGTGCGCCTTTGGCGTCTAGTCATGCCGGCCACATGACCACGGAGACGTCCTCGGACAAGCGCTGGCTCTTCAGCTTTGAAACGGAGATGAGCACTGGCCCCTAGAGTTGGAAATGACTAGCACGCATGTGCGGGGGAACCTTTACCTTTACCTAAACTTTGTCTAGTAAAGAACTTTCTTTCCAATCCTTTGCACCCAGGTCCTGAAATTTAATTTGGGAAAGGAGCTGTTTTCAGGCTTTATCAAAGCTTTGGCAGGGGCTAGAATTGCAAATCTAAGATCATCAGTGAGAAACATACAACTTGTGTCACTTAAAGAAAAGTTTAGTTTAGTTTAGTTTTATTGAATTTTTATACCGTCCTTCTCCCGAAGGACTCAGGGCGGTGAACAGGGCATATAAATAAAAAATACAAAAGTTAAAAAGGATTAAATTATTGCCCGAATTAAAACAATCAAAGTATAAAAAACATTAAAACCCTAAAATTCCCCCATCAGGCCAGGCCAGCTTGTTCGAATAGATGGGTCTTTAACCCGCGCCGGAAGGAGTGAAGATCCGGTGCCATCCGGAGCTCAACCGGCAGTTGGTTCCATAAAGCCAGGGCACCCACAGAGAAGGCCCTCCCCCTGGGGGCCACCAGCCGGCATTCTCTGACCGGAGGCACCCTGAGGAGGCCCTCTCTGTGGGAACGCACAGGGCGGAGGGGAGTCGACGCCGGCAGCAGGTGGTCCCTGAGGTATTCCGGACCCATGCCATGTAAGGACTTAAAAACCATCACCAAGACCTTGAACCTCACCCGGAAGACAACTGGTAACCAATGCAGCTCGCGGAGCAAAGGTGTAACATGGGAGTACCGGGAAACTCCCAAGACAACTCTCGCGGCTGCATTCTGTACCAGTGCTCTCAGTACCTGTAAAAGTGCTCTCAGTACCTTGTTTTCTAGTGGAAATAACATACATAATATTTCAAGTTGGCAGGGAAATCTGTCTGGTTCACTTCTGTATGTGAGATTCACAAATTTGTAATTTTTAAATCTTTATAAGTAAATTAGAACATGTTTTTGTATTAAAATCTACATTTTCACAACTTTCGTGATAAAGTTCACAACTCAACAGTGTGCACATGAAGCATATATTAATGAACTATAATCCAATGCACTCCATACAAGGGAAGAACTATTTAAAATGAATTCTAGGAAAAATGCATAGAAAAATGATCATAGATTTCTATCACTTGTACCTTTTCAATCAGAATTATGCAAAACTCCCATCCTCATTCCCCATGTTGTATTGCTATCTTTCCCTTTATATAAAAGGCACAAGAACTAAATTCTCCCAGTTACCAGGCATACAGTGTATTCAGAAAGTACTCAGACCCTTCACTTTTGTCCATTTTGTTATGTTGCTCCCTGATTCTACAGTTGTTGAAATTCATTTTTTTCCTCATGAATCTACAATCAGTACCCCATAATGAAAAAGTGAAAACAGAATTTTGGAAATGTCTGTAAATTTATTAAAAAGAAAAAAACTGAAATATCCCATTGGCATAAGTATTCAGACCCTTCACTCAGTACTTTGTTGAAGCACTTCTGGCAGAAATTACAGCCTTGAGTCTTTTGGGTATGTCACGACAAGCTTTGCACACCTAGGGGATTGGGGGATTTTTTGTCGTTCTTCCCTACAAATTCTCTCAAGCTCGGTCAGGTTGGATGGTAACCGTTGGTGGACAGCCATTTTCAGGTTCCTCCAGAGATGTTCAATAAGGTTCAAGTCAGGGTTCTGGCTTGGCTAGCTTAGGACATTCACAGAGTTGTTTCTAAGTGTTGTCTTGGCTGGGTGCTTAGGATTGTTGCCTTGTTGGAAAGTAAACCTTTGATTCAGTCTGAGGTCCTGACTGCTGTGGAACAGATTTTCATTGAGGATATCCCTGTAGTTTGCTCCATTCAGCTTTCCCTCAACCTGACCAGTCCCGTCTCTGCTGCTGAAAAACCCACATGACATGATGCTGCGACCACCATGCTTCACTGTTGGGATGATAGTGGGCAAGTGATGAGTGATGCCTGGTTTCCTCCAGACATAATGTTTATAATTGAGGCCAAACAGTTTAATCTTGGTTTCATCAGACCAAAGAATCTTGTTCTTCTCAGTCTAAGGGTCCTTCAGGTGCTTTTTTGCAAACTCCAGTGGGCTTTCATGTGTTTTGTACTGAGGAGAGGTGTCTCTCTAGCCACTCTGCCATAAAGCAAAGATTGGCGGAGGGCTGCAGTGATAGTTGTCCTTCTAGAACTTTGTGCTATCTCCACACAGGATCTCTGGAGCTCAGTCAGAGTGACTAACGGGTTCTTGGTCACTTTTCTTACTAAGGTGCTTCTCCCCAGATTGCTCAGTTTGACCGGGTGACCAGCTCTTGGAAGAGTCCTAGTTGTGCCAAACTTCTTCCATTTGAGAATTATGGAGGCCACTGTGCTCTTAGGAACCTTGAGTGCAGCAGAAATTTTACTGTAGCCTTCCCCAGATCTGTGCCTTGCAATAATCCTCTCTCTGAGCAGTGCAGGCAGTTCCTTTGACCCCATAGCTTTTATTCTCCTACAGTATGCATTGTCAGCTGTGAGGCCTTCTATAGAGAATTGTGTGCCCTTCCAAATCACGTCCAATCAATTTAATTTACCACAGGTCAACTCCAATCAAGGTGTAAAAACATGTCAGGAACAATCAAGAGAAATGGAGGCACCATAGCTAAATTTCAAGTGTTGTTGCAAATGGTCTGAATACTTGTGCCAATGTGCTATTTCAGTCTTTTCTTTTTAATAAATTTATAGACATTTCTAAAATTCTGCTTTAAACTTTGTCATTATGGGGTACTGAGTGTAGATTAATGAGAAAAAAATGAATTTCAACAACTGTAGAATCAGGCTGCAGCATAACAAAAGTGAAGGGGGTCTGAATACTTTCTGAATGCAGTGTAGATACAGCCTTCACACAATAGTAGATGTCACATAAGTCCAAAATTGAACCATATCCATATTTAATGTTCCTTCAGTGTCTATACCTGCACTCTTATCATTTTTCAGTATTCTTAACAGCATTTACATTATTCTTTTCATTACTTTCCCCCTGGATATTGAGAAGGATAATTTAGTTTGAATATTTTTTGCACTAAACAGACAATTGGACTTTTTTTTTAAAAAAATCCCATTTATACCCCGCCCTTCTCCGAAGACTCAGGGCGGCTTACAATTTAAGCACAATTCAATGTGCTTAGCAATAGCCTTCATTCTATGTATATGCCTGCTTATTAGGGCTTCCCCCCCAAGTGGTATTATTACAAAGTCAGCTTATTGCCCCCAACAATCTGGGTCCTCATTTTACCTACCTTGGAAGGATGGAAGGCTGAGTCAACCTTGAGCCTGGTGGGACTCGAACCTGCACTAATTGCAGGCAGCTGGTGTTACTTAAGGAGGCATTAGCCCACTGCTCCACCAAGGCTCTTACTTCTTAGTGGCTTAAGAAGTTCCTTCGAATTCTGGGATTCTATGACACTAAATGACTTAAGTCTCTCAAATGTATTACTGATTCTAAATGATTCAAGAGTTAATGAATCATAAAGTTACATGTCTCTGAAACTTATAAGTAAGTCTACTAAGCCAAAACATGTCTTTTTTTTCTTCAGGTTCAAAGTGTACCATGCTATACAGCAAGCTATTGAACAAAGTCGGGATTCTATTATACTCATTTTTCGACATGATATTCCTGATTACAAGTTAAAGAATGCACTTTGTTTACGAAGAGCAATGTTCAAATCTCATTGTGTCTTGGAGTGGCCTGTGCAGAAAGAACGTCTGAATGCCTTTTACCAGCAGTTGAAATCAGCACTTCAATCTAGTAGTAGGATAATATGATTTGTTTTAAGAAAAATATTGTATGCATTTCTAGGTAATTCATTCAGTGGTTAAAATACCACACTAAAAATATGATATTGGGGGGAAAAAGTCAATGCAAAACCATTCTTCCAGGATTTTTTTTCTTCTGTCCAAAATAAGAGAGTCCTGTATCCAAACATACAAAACAAATGAGTAACATTCAGGAATGTCAAATGTTTGCTACAAGAGAAGACAGTGAAAGTATTTGGAGGTGAGACCAAAACATAGGGTTATGTACTAAACAAAAATGTATTTGATTTTAAATCAAAAAACTAATCTCTCTCCTTCTCTTCCACATGGCTCATGTTAAAACTTGATTATCAATCTTTCTAGCAATTTCCTCTCGCTGCTTACCCACAGCTGCCTAACTCCTCTCTCTTCACCTATATGCCAATCTTTGCCTTAGCCATACCTGGGCACCATCTTTCCCACTGGTCTTCACATGACCTTCCTTTTCTTATTCTCTAGCCACAGTGGGAGGCTGCCATCTTGCCATCTTTTCTGACTGCTCAAAACTAGCTGGCCTATACACAGCAGTTTATGCATAGAACAATTTGCATATTACCAGTACTTTGGTCTCTCTCCACTTTCTTACCCAGAAATAGGAGCTGCAAAGTAAGTTAACTTCTTGTCTTTGCTGCATAATCTTACTGGAAAAAAGAAATGTAACAAGAGTAGCATCCTAATATCTGCTGCACTAGAAAAGAGGGCTTGGTGAAAATACAATTGATACAGCAGTGTCTAGGGTTAACCAGTTTAATGGTATGATAATACTTGCCAGTAGTAGGCTTCCTGTTCCTGTTCTTCAGCGAAACAGCTGGAAGATTCGGAATGCCGAATCCTCTGGCTGAAATTTATTTTTGTTGGGGACCCTAAGGGGCCATAATCCACCCTGAAGGGGTGGAATGAAGGAAGGAAATCCCAGGGACTTAGGAGAGATGGTGGTCTCTCCGAACGGTCCAGGAGAAGCCTCCCAGAAACCAACGGAAGAAAAGGCTGGCTAACTCCATGTCCAGTCATAGCTGAAACAACGGAAGCCATAAGCTGTTAAACTAAGCGGATCTTAAACAGCATGTTTGAATCTGGGTAAGATTATTGATTTTCTCTATCCTACCTATTTTCCTGAAGAAGAAAGTCCCCCAAAAAAGAGATCTCTGAAGAAGGAAAAGGGGAGGGGGACTCTGCTCCCTCCCTTATAGTAGCTGTGAAACTTACCCTTTAGAGAAAGAAAAAAGACTAAAGACATGAAAAATGAGCAAATGCTGACGTCTGCTGGTGGATGAGGATTTTTTTCTCTGAACCTCAAAGCTTTTAGAAAATGCAGCTATGTAAATAAAGTGGAAATAACAAAGCTGAAGCAATGAATACTTTACAAAAGGAAACATATGATAAGCAACAACAATTTCAAAGGACAATGATTTTAAACTACATAGAAATCCAGAATAATTTTGAGAGCATGAATCAACTCATTTCCAACTTAATTTCACTCCAAGAAAGTTCCCAGGAAAATACAGTAGAGATGACTGAACAAAATTCTGAGGATAGAGACTTAAAGAAGGAACCTTATAAAATGATCACTTCGCAAAAGGAAGCATATGATAAGTTGGAAAAATTTCAAAGGACAATGACCTTACACTACAAGGAAATGCAGAATAACTTTGAGAGCATGAATCAACTTATTTTCAACTTAATTTCACTTCAAGAACTTTCTCAGGAAAATACAGCAGAGATGACTAAATATAATTTTGAGATAGAGACTTGAAGATGGAACTATATAAAAAACTATGATTTAATTCAAATGGGAAATATTTCATCACGTCTAAGCAACTTTGAAGATAAGGAAAAGAATGAGAAAAAATTTCTTATAGGGAAACAAATGAAGCAGCAAAACATATTGATTAAGAAAGGCAACAACCAGAGAAAAAAGATTAAAATGAAAATTCAGGAAAAAGAAGATGATTATCAGAAAGAATATTTTAAAAAGAAACATTTCTTTGAATATGGCTGAAGAAATTTGTGAAATATACTACTCTTAGAGCAGACATGTCAGACTCAAGGCCCGGGGGCCGGATCCGGCCCGTGAAGTGGTTTCATGTGGCCCGTGAAGCCATCCTGGAAACAGTGAGGGAATGGCCCCCACTGACTTGGCCCTGGCCCAGAGACCCTCCTTCTGCCAGAGACCCTCAGATCTGTCCCACTCCTGCCCAGGCCCCCATAGGCACCCTTGATGCGAATGATGTAGAGCTGGCCATGCCCACCCAGTAGGCCATATGCACTCTAGCCACGCCCACCCAGGCCATACCCACCCGGCCCCCTGAGGGCAACTGCAATGCTGATGTGGCCCTCAATGAAATTGAGTTTGACACCCCTGTCTTAGAGGGATAATTTTTTTTCCTTAACAAATGTAATGTGTTTTTTTTATTCTTCTGAAAAAAGTTGAAATGATTTAAACAAAAGTAAATGTTTTAATTATTTAAATGTGACGATTAGAAAAGCATAAAAATGTGTTTTGAATGAGAGTTAAAGGATTAGATGATTAGAACTATTGAATGGAATGCTCAAAGTTCAGACAGATTAAATACATTCTTAGCTATGGTCAAAAAGAAGAAAAAATGAGGGAATAAATATATATTAAATTAGGAGGGATATATATATTTAAGTTGTATGTTATTTTCTGTATCTCAGTGCTCTTGTCTTTTTTCTTGTTTCTCTTTGTACTTTTTTTTACTTATTAAGAAATATAAAAGCATGAGAGGGTTTATATGGAAAAAACAGAATTAAATCCACCAATATAAATATAGTTAAATGTTGAAAAGATTGTTACTTGTAAGAATATTTAGAATTTGGAGGGAGAAATAAACTGAAATAAACACGGTAACAGGATTTATGATAAGGCAACTAAAATGACAAATAGGATTATTTAAACTATATACTTAACTGTTGTTAATTAAAATAATGAGAATTGTCTTAATCTAATGTTTTGCAAAGAAAGATACTTTGGGGAAAGGGGAAATCAAATGAAATTAGAAATTGTTAAGGATTGTCTTATAAATGTTATCCAGACAACATTCTGTTTATAAATTACTGAATGTTTTATGTTATGTTAAAAAATTCTAATATTTATATATATATATATAAATACTTGAAAATATTCCTTGCCTGAATTGTTCCAGCTGTGGAACAGCTGCTTTTGAGTAGCCAGAGCAACAAAAACATACATTTTAGATATTTTGGTCATTAAGATGGGTCTGTTTTGTTCCAGATATGGGTTGTTTCTCGTGAGGCAAGTAAATGGGAAAAAAAGATAAGTTTTCTAACTTATGCCAAATCTGACATTTTTCCAGACTTTCTACTGAAGGGAGAGAGTTTTAAAGTGACAATGGAATTTCTCTATGAAACCCAATATTAATCTTCGGTGGTACAGTGACCTGATGTATTATCAGTAGTTGAATGAATGAACCTTTATTGTCAAAGTACAACCATGTATACACTGAGATTGGCTGAGCCTCCCTTCGTGCCCCCACCCCCAACTTACAGTGACACAAACCCTCCATCTTATTACACCATGTGAGCTAATTGCACAACACACCGGCTTCGCAAGTAAATCATGCATAAAGTTTATAAAAATTATTTCCCATTCAAAAGCCTAACAGCCCATGGATAAAAGTTGTTCTTCAGCCTGTTGGTACGGCTGGCTATACTCCTATATCTCCTACCCGATGGTAGGAGAGTAAAGAGATACCGACCAGGGTGTGAGTCATCCCTGAGAATTTTCCTCACTCTTCCAAGGCAGCGAGCCCTGGCGATGTCATCCAGTGGTGTCGGGACAGCCCACAATGTCTTGTGCTGTGCTCACCACCCTCTGTAATGCTTTCCTATCTGCGGCTGTCAGACCAGCATACCAAACCACAATATAGTACGAGAGGACGCTCTCTATAGTAGACCAGTAAAAGAGGGTCATTAGTTGTTGTTCTACCCTGTTCTTCTGCAAGACCCTGAGAAAGTGAAGTCTCTATTGGGCCTTTCTGGCCACCTGGGTTGTATTAACTTTCCAGGTAAGATCTTCGCAGAGATAGACTCCCAAAAATTTAAAATTTAAATTTTACAATTCTTATTAATCTAAAGATATTTAATTCAGAAGTGTATTATTAGATCAGTTTCTCTACACTGACTTGAGATATGTTTCCATACACACTATAATAGAAAAATAGCCTATTGTTCTGTTATTATTCAATATGAAAGTTATCATTTATAGTCTTATAAATTTAAAAAATCAGCTGGCATGAGGTGAAGGAAAGTGCCAATTTTAAACATCCTTATTTATGCACAGGGTGAAGAATTACTGTTGGGAAATAATATTCTAGAGCATCTTAAATGCTAAATTGTGTAACTACAGAGCAACCTGGGATATTAGAAATCATTGGCAGGATGCATTCTGAACAGTTTGTCTAAGAAGTCACTGGGCATCTCCATGGGGAAATGTGGGGTGCATTTTGCGAAGAAGCCAGAGGACCTTGTGACAGCCATTTTGTGAGCAGGGTCTAAAAAGCCTAACAATGCTGCCCGAAACAGCCACCTGTTTCAGCAGAGTTACTCGTAGACACTCCCAGCAATATTCTAGGCCTCCTGAGAAATTAATCGACTCTCTCCAGGATTGGGTTTTTCCCCCAATCCCTGCTACGTTCAGGTGCGATGAGCCCTGGGAGGAGGAAGGAACGGAGCACCGGTAAATGCATATATTACACGCACACAAAAATAGAAATAACTGCTAAAGAGAAGCTGTCCGTTTGCCAACGCAATCTTAAAGCCGAGCCTTCTCACAGAAGCCTTTTCTTTCGGGCAGGAAGAAGAGCGAATGGTGAGGCAGGTGGAGCTAAATTCTAGTTTTCCAACGGGCCTCAGACGGACGGCTCGCTTAAAGACGTGTCCGCGAATAAGGGGGGGGGGAAACAACGCTACGTCCTCGGTCCCTTTTGCGAACTAGGCTAGCTAGTTCGGGCGGTTATTTCCAAGAGCTTCCTCAGTCAAAGCATCCGTCGGAGGCGAAACAACGGCGAGACTGGTCCATAAGAGGCGGCATATCGGGGGCAGGAGGAAGAGCAACGCCGCAAGGCTTCTCTTCCCCACCCCTTAATCTTTTCCCCTCAAAACCTGGATAAAGCGCAGCCTCGCGCCCCTCGCGCCCGACGGCGAGAGTGGGCTGCCCGGCGCCCAATGACCTCCTCTGCTCGGTTTTTGTTTAGCTTAGCAACCGCCGCTCCCTCCCTCGGCAGCCGCCTGGGTAGGCAGAAAGGCTGGCCTACGGTATACGTAACCCGGGGTGGCAGGCTGGCTCTTTCTCTCTCTCTCGCTCCGTCTCCAGCCGTCTTCGGTGCCGACCCGCAGAAGGGAAGCCCCGCGCTGGCAAAGAGAAAGCGACCAAGCCGCCCTAACCGCGACGCCTCGGTTCTGGCCGCCGCGCCTGCCAAAGTCCGTCTTGGCGCCGAGAAGCGGCGGCACCATGAAGGTGGCGGTCCTCGACCTGGCCACCGTCTTCGCAAAACTCTTCAAGCCGACCGCCTCTTCCTCCTCCTCCTCGCCCTCTTACTCGCCCGCCCCCGGCGCCCCTTCGCCGAAAGTACAGCCTCTCCTCACTGCCTCGGCGTCCGCGCTGGGCGCCCCGTCTTTGCCCGTCCGCTACGCTGCCCTGGCCTCCGCTGGGGGAACCTCTGTTACAAGCCTAGCAGCGGCGGCTCGGCCGTTCCCCGGCGGCAGCGGGGTCGGGGTCGGGGCCGCGGCGCCGAAACCTTCGACGGGTGGCAGCTGCGCCAGTGGAAGCAGCTCTCCGCGTTCGACCAGGGAGCCCGGGCCTTGGGCCGCCCCCGCGAGCAAACCCCTGCTTTTCGTCACTTTGCCCGATATCGGCGAAGAGGGCGCGCCGGACGCGGATCCCCAGGAAGAAACTGCTGCGCCCAGGCAAGTTGAGGGACAACCCCCCCCCCCGCCGATTTCCTGGCCCTGCGCGGGAACTTTATAATGGTTAACTCCTTTCTGAAATGCTGGTCGGTATTAGTTTACAACCAGGTGCTTCGTATTTATCTAAGGTTCTGGTCAGTCCCAGAAACGAGCATTCTCTTCACAGCTTGGAAAGAAGACAGAGGGATTTTAGGTATACCTCAGAGTAAAGTACCATTTGCAGGATATCTTTAAGGATGCACGGCATCCAAAGTTTTCACAAGTCCAGTCCACTTGGTACAGTAGATTGTCTTCCCTGTGCTCATAGGTAGGCTCTTGTATAGAGTTCTTGTACAGACCATGGTTTGAAAAGGTGCCAGATTAATCCAAAGTTAAGACTCAAGAAGGCTAGGAGAAATGAGCCCTGATACTTTAGCAACCTGTCTGGGGATCAATAGCAATGATGCACGGTCTTACTTAAATGGTTCAAAAGACCACAAGAGCATCACAGGGTAAGGACTAGTCTTGCTGGTCCTGATGTTCCATTTACTGTATTGAGATTCAGGCCTCAAAAAGAATCAGGAAATGGAAGAACAATCTGTCATGTTGGGTCAAACTGAAACTGCATATAGGGGACAAGTCTGTTGGTGTCTATGTCACAATCCTTGAGGAGCAGGAGCCAATATGATCTAGCTTTCACATTGACATTATTGGTGAATTTTATTTTAAAATTCCTTGATGTTTAAAAAGAAAATATATCATTATTGGTTCAGCAAAGGCATATATCTAGAATTTTGAGAACTAAATTGTTGCAGAAAGAAATGACTGTTTACTGAAAACTTCCCCCTCTCCATCAGTTCGTAATGGATGTAGATTGCAAATTGGACTGTAATTCTAAAATTAGTGGAAACCAGCCCTTGCTGTGACCAAGGAAGACCTGTTGGGTGCAGTGATGCATTGTCTTGATTCTCTTTGCTGTCTTTATGTGTGGAAAACGGGTAAGGTTGTCATGGAAATAAAGCAAATTTTGGCATTGTTGTGCTATTCTGGTGATGCTGTATAAACTATTACTAAACAAGTCTCATTGACCAAAATGCATTTTAATTATCCATCATTAGTTAGCTTTCCTCAGTCCTCTGTGCAGATGTAGATCTTAGCCTGCTACTTGATGGATGAACTTTTCTTTACTTGCAGAAAGTTTTTCTCTCTCCAAATAATAACATGATAATGGAGGGTCCTCTTAGATTCCCAAAATTTCTTTTATTGGTGGGGAAATGTGAACTTGGGTAAATACAATAATGGCCCTTGTTTTCCTTGTCTTTTCTTGTTAGAATTTCCCAGTCTGAAAAGCCTCCTTTATCACTTCAAGCTCCAAATTTTATTTTATCCTTTAGTGGGGTAAAGGTTTATAGTTTTCCTGTTGTTCCTCAAAGTAGAATTTGAGTAGTCACCTTATGAGATCATGTTCCTTAATTCAAGGAATGACATTTCAGATAAAATATAAAACAGGCAGCCTCTCCTACAGTGCTAGCTGTATTCCAGTTTCACAACAGCCCACTGATACAGCAACCCTTTAGAAGTGCTAGCATACCAATAGAAACTATACCTGTGAAGTCTCTTCATTACAAATTAAAGGCAGAGACGGGGAGGGAGAAAGAGAGTTTGCAAAAGTTTCTGACTGTGGTACTAGTTGAATTGCAACTGCTGGCATGTGAAATTGAACATGACCCTAAATTTTTGCTAGGAGTTGCTTTCATCAGACAAAAAAAAATCTAAATATTTTTCTTGAATCATTTTAATCAGATTTGTAAATAAGATACTTACATAGGATTCAAAGAGGTAAAAAATAGTCAGTGTTGCACTTTTTAATTTGCTGAACTTTGTTATCAGTTTGAATTAAAACTTGATACTAAAATAAGAACTTGAAACTATACCAAATTTCAGATAAATACTTTAGAAGGTCTAATTTAATGCTAATAAGAGCAGATTTTTCCCTATAAAGAGGTCACTCTTTTGTCTTTTAATTTGAAAGAAAGTGGTGACGATTGATCTTAATAATTTTAGAATGAGATGGGACTACTTATAGCTGTTATAAAGAAATTGTTACCTACTTTTTAAGATTATAAACACAGTTGAGGAATTCTGGGAGTTGAAGTTAATGTATCTTAAAAGTGTCAAAGTTGAGAAATACTGGTCTACTTCAATTAATCTTGAATACATTTGCCTGATGTTTTTCATGGAGACTCTTAACAATCCCATTCTGAGGATTTTCAGAATAAACTGGATTACTATTTATGGGATTGTTCTTATATATTCAAGTAAGGGCTGTAATTTTTATTTAAAAATCATTTACTAGGAAGCAAGCTACTGACTTTGTTCCTTATCTCCCTTCCTTAGCTAGATGTCTCCTCTTTATCTACCTAGTTCACCTTTGGATATTGCTGGACACATGGCATGATGCCAAGCAAACCACTGTTTGGCTGCATCCTCCCACCATTTATAATTTTTAAAAGTCTGTCAGAAAAGTGCAGAAGCAATCTTAAGATGAAGCTTATTTGTTCCGAAGCATGACAATATTTATTATTTAAAATTTAAAGAATCCAAACAAATAGGTTCCAAGTAGAATATCAGTGGGCATATTAATGTGGCCAGCCATTGCAGTCTGTCTCAGATCTTCAGACAGGTCAGCTTCTCAGCGTGAAATTATGTGATTTGATTGCTTATGTCACAAATCCTTAGATGTAATCTAATCTCAGTGCACATTTATTAAGCATTTTGGTTTTTTATTTCAATTTATTTGCATTGCATTTGGCCCACAGCACAGTAAATAGAAAGATCTTTTAATGAAACACTTTATTTTTAGAACCATTCCCAACCTTAATTTCTAAATCCATCAATAAACACATTCAGCTGAATTTTCACTTAGAGTAGCTGTAATAACATGGATTGCCCTTGAATTAGTAACAATTCATATCAGTGGATCTAAATGTAATCATTTGGGACCCCTTTAAAACATAGCAGCTTTATACAGATGAGTTCCTCTTTTATATTTTATATCAACTACTGATTTACTTTTTAATACCGTAACTCTGATAAGTACTGTTATTATAACTATGGGGCTTTTTACATTTGGTTATGTTATGTTTTACAGAATCAAACTGGTATTCGTATTAAAATTTTCTGTAGGGAACATGCTTGACTGCTTTTTTAAAAGAAAAAGATATATAAGAAGAAATAAGATACACCTCTTAGAAAAGGAAAGGATATACTATCACATTAGCATTTTTTTAATTAGACAATCCCACTTAAGCTTTAGAAGAAATGTCCTAATGAAATATTTATCATCATAGTTCTTCTTAGCCCAAGTTCCAAGTCAAATTTATACAGACTTCAGTCTGTGCTCTCCTGGCAGCCGTGTGTGCTAGGCATCTGTTTATCTGATTAAAATCTTTGTATAATTGTAATGAAGAAATTATAGAAGCCTGTCATAATAATAGTCCCCCCCAAAACTAATCACAATGAACAAGTTTATTGATACAATTTAAAATTATTCTTCTCTCACATATTGTTAAAAACACAAACATCCATTATATTTTGAAGCAGATTTAGTTGTAATGAATTCACCATTCATGTTGTCCAAGCACTGTGATATCACTTAAATAGCATCACTTGGCTGGTCCAGTTATGCAAAGTATAACTGAGTACCATCAACTTACTGAGGATATATAACTCTGAGCTGGCAGCTTCTAATAGACACCAAATAGGAGGGATGAAAGTATACTGCCCTGTGGCCAGATGAGAAATCACGGATATCTCATGCAACCTCTCTCCTCTTATCAACACTGACTGGTACCAACCATGGAGAAAGGTGGAGAATCACAGTAACATTGTACCTACTGCTTTGCCACAGTAGGTCCAAAAGAATACTAGGGTCAGTGGTATCGAAAACTGCTCAGACATCAATAAAATCACTTTCTTCCTCCTGGCTCCTTCACAAGACATCTAGACGTGCAATCAGTTCTATCTCTATACCATGACCAATCCAAGGACCAGCTAGAAAAGGTCTAGATACACCTCCTCACCAACAATGGACATCCAGATGAGCAGAGATTAACATAAAATTAACACAAGACCAATAGTCAAGAAATAAAACAATAATTCAATCAACAAAGAACAACCAACTCAGACAAATAAGTTAACAGCAAGCAAGAGCCTAATCAAGAAACCACCAAGAATGCACCCACCCACACTGACATGACAAGCCACTAGTATATAAAAAGACAATAAACCCCATTCCCTTATAGCACTGATGATGTTACCTAATTAGGTAATGAAATGTCTGCAACAAAACAATGAAGCTTAGAGAGCACCAAGGAACCTACAGTTTAATCCTGAGCTATAAATATTTTTAAAGGTCTAGATCAGGGGTGTCAAACTGCCAGCCTGCGGGCCGGTTGCACCATGCAGAGGCCACGCCCACCCCAGCTCCGGCAAAGTGAAAAAAGTTGTGACATGTCATAACACATCATGTGAAGCGGTGAGTTTGACACCTGTGGTGTAGATAGTTCATTTTCTTAAAGGTACAGTATTCTGTAATTGCAATCCTGCCACCTTCTCAACAACCCTGTCAGCCATTAGTTTGATTTTCAATATCACACCCAGGTTTCAAATCAGACTGCCCATGGGACCAGACAGCATTCTGTAATTTCAGCTCTATCATTTTTCAACGAGGTTCCTCCAAAACAGAAGGTTGGAGGCTGGCGGGCAATTTTCCAATTACAGTGGATTTAATCTCTCCGATGATCTTTAACTGTTGTGATCATCGAGAAAACAGAGTTTACCTGCATGTTAATAATAATAATAATAATAATAATAATAATAATAATAATAATAATAATAATAATAATAATAATAATAATAATAATAATAATTTAATTTCTATACCGCCCTTTTCCCGAAGGACTCAGGGCGGTGTACAGGGCAATAAATACAATAAAAATACAATGTACAAAAGTTAAAAAAGAATTAAACATTGTAGCCCAATTACAGTAAAAATAATAAAATTAATATTAAAATACCCCAAACCCATCAGACCAGGCTGGCTTGTTCAAATAAGTAAGTTTTTAGGTCACGGCGGAAGGAGCGAAGGTCAGGAGCCATCCGGAGCTCAACCGGTAAACGGTTCCAAAGGTCAGAAACAGTAGTTAGGAAAGAAGACAGATATCCACTGTGCACTCCTGTACATGTATATTTAATGAGATCCCCAAAGAAGATTAAAAAAACACTTTTATCTTTGTTAATTTTAGGGCTGTGCAATAGAAGAATTTTTTTCTAATTTCTTGTAGTAGATGACTTTTTTTTCCAATTTTTGTTTTCTCTGGTAGTTTTCTTGTCAAGCTGAGAAAGGGCAAACAGTTCTTATCAGAGAAATGACCCAATGATGACCAGAAAGCTTATGAAATTAAACCAAGATCACAAACAATCCACCACTAGTACACAGGATTGCATTAGCCCTGAGTGACAAGCTATATACATTAATGGCATCTCATATTGTGAAATATTGGTCTTCCTCTCTTGGAAGGAAGAGGTTTCTGAAAAAATAATGTATTTTATTTTCTGAATGGAGCTCAACTTCAGCAGTTTTGAAAGAAAATAGTATTTACATACTATTTCACATTCATGTCGTTCTAAAATATATTGCAAGATGTCTTCCTTTGACTATGGCAGCAAGATTTCAACTGTGTGTTGTTATTCATGATTACAGAGGAGAAAGTAATAGAGAAGCATACAGTACTTGTAGTGTTTTGCAGGGGCAACTTGGATTTCATTGAAAGGGAATAATAAATGTATTTGAGCTCAACAAAGTCTGTTATCATGCTTGCATTATCATGAGCCCAAGCAAAATTGACTGTACTGAATCATGATATCTCCTGTTAATACCTCTCTTATCTGTATCTTAAAGTTGCTGTGAGGAACAATGCAAGTCTTATTGCTTTCGTAGCAGTTTATAAATCTGGAATAGACATCTGCAGAGTTAGATTTTTTTTTAAAAAAAAATCTAGTTAAAGTCATTGTCAACTCGGTGTATTCTGTTTATGACAAGGTTTTTGTGGCATATTTAAAAATACAATTTGAAAATGTTACTGCTGTGTAGTTATATACAAAATTATACAGAATTGGAAAGTGCTGTGAAGAATATTTATGTTTATTATGCCTTTAAGTGATAACTCTTGCTTTGCTTTTTTAAGGTAGTATTTTCTCACTGTCTGAAGTGCATTTTCTAGATCAGCGTTTCCCAACCTTAGGAACTTGAAGATGCGTGGACTTCAACTCCCAGAATTCCCCAGCCAGCTATGCTGGCTGGGGAATTCTGGGAGTTGAAGTCCTCGCATCTTCAAGTTCCTAAGGTTGGGAAACGCTGTTCTAGATATCCCTAACTAATTGAAGACTATACCCTATATATCCAATGAAGAGAATTCTGATCTCCAAAAGCTTACACTGTAGTAAATACATACCACAAGGCTCTGTCTTTTGTTTTTGTTTTGTGAAACAGCAATTAGTAACTTAGTCTGTTCTATCAGCAGGAAGTATCATTTAAAATGTTGATATAATGAGACCCACCAGTATTCATCTGATTTCATGGAAGTATGAAACCTAGTTCATTCAAGTGATGAATGTTGTAGAAAGGATTTGCACTCAGTTCCAGTCTATCTTCCCTCATCCTAGCAGGGAGTTCTAATCAAGGTCCAGTTCTGCCCCAGGCTTTAATAGCACAGATATTAGTGAGCTAATGAAGAGACTCTTAATATTTGGAGTTTCCACCTTATTATAAGACTTGATTCTCATCCATTCTTAGATACACATGGACGTTTTCCAAGATTTTTATTCAACCCATTATCTCTTTTCTTTAAGGGATACCTGATCTTATTGCAGTAAATGCTTCCTATCTGATCCTAAAGAAATAAAACACCTCTACCAAGATACTAATTAGTCTCCTTTTTGTAACAGTTAATTAAGTTGATTGCATTTTCCTTGTCTTTTATCAATTATTTACATATGAAATACATAGCAATCATTTTCCATTGACACATTTCCATATATAAGTACTGTCGATAAATATTATAAATAAAAATGAGCATAATAGAAACATAAATATAGTAAAATGTGATCAGGTTATCTTTGGACTGTTAATACTGTTTCTTTCAAAAATTTATACTCAGATGTTCTTATTTTATTTGCATGTTCAGGTAGTGTTCGACTTATGACCACAAAGCAATGCAGTTGTTAAGTGAGCCATGCCCAATTTTATTACCATTTTTGGTACAGAAATTAGGTGAATAATGTGATTGTTGAGTGAATCTGGCTTCCCTCAGGGACTTTGCTTGTTGGAAGCCCCTGGGAAGGTCACCAATGGTGATTGCATGACCCCAGGATGCCACAGCCATACATGACGGTTGCCAAGCACCTGAATTTTGATCATAGGGCTGCAGGGATGCTGTAACAGATCTGAGTGCAAGGACCACATAGACCTGTGACCAAGACCCTTTTTTCAGTGCTTTTGTAACTTTGAACATTTGTTAATCAAATGGTTGTAAGTTGACGACTGTCTGTATAGTTTGAATTACTTTCATTTTCATTCCTTTTTTATACCTCTGTTTAACTACTGGTACATTTTTTTGGTATTTAGATATTTAGTTAAGGTATTGAAGGGACTTTATTGTGCTTATGATTTTATTATGCTTAAGGTTGATATTGTAGTGTTATTTTGTAACCACTATATTGATACTAGTAGTGATACTTTGTAATCATTTTATATATAACTTTGTTTATGTGCAAGCAGTTTTGTAGGTGCCTTATATTAGGAAATTATTTACATAAAAGCAAATGTCTCCTACTAGATATACAGGAGATTGCTTACATGAAAGGAGCAAGGTGAGATTTAGTGGTCCAGGAAATAGGGAGGGGGAAGATGAGCTAGCCTGGATTGATGTGTATGAGTCATCACCTTGGAATTTGTTTTTTCTGTGCTTCCTTAGTCCTGGTAGAGAGACCTGAATCTCTTTGTTCTGAAAGGGTGTAAAGAGTGCAAGAAATCTTTTCTGGATGTGCCTTCATCCCTCTAAGCAGTCACGAAGAGGGAAGAGGCTGCCTGATTCTATTTAGATCAAAATAAAGTTGTTTTCTTGCTGAAACCTTGGCTCAGGAGTTTCTTTGGCTCTTTGAAATTTCTGAGTAGCCCAGAGGAGTTTGTGAAGCTAGGTGGAAAACCTTACAGTATCAATATTTTGTTCTAATATACAGGTGAAACTCAAAAAATTAGAATATTGTGCAAAAGTTCATTTATTTCAGTAATGCAACTTAAAAGGGGAAACTAATATATGACATAGACTCACTACATGCAAAGCAGGATAGTTTAAGCCATGATTTGTCATAATTGTGATGATTATGGCTTACAGCTCATGAAAACCCCAAATCCACAATCTCAGAAAATTAGAATATTGTGAAAAGGTGCAATATTCTAGGCTCAAAGTGTCCCACTCTAATCAGCTAATTAAGCCATAACACCTGCAAAGGGTTCCTGAGCCTTTAAATGGTCTCTCAGTCTGGTTCAGTAGGAATCACAATCATGGGGAAGACTGCTGACCTGACAGTTGTGCAGAAAACCATAATTGACACCCTCCATAAGGAGGGAAAGCCTCAAAAGGTAATTGCAAAAGAAGTTGGATGTTCCCAAAGTGCTGTATCAAAGCACATTAATAGAAAGTTATGTGGAAGGGAGAAGTGTGGAAGAAAAAGGTGCACAAGCAGCAGGGATGACCGCAGCCTGGAGAGGACTGTCAGGAAAAGGCCATTCAAAAGTGTTGGGGACTTTCACAAGGAGTGGACTGAGGCTGGAGTCAGTGCATCAAGAGCCACCACACACAGACAGATCCTGGACATGGGCTTCAAATGTCGTATTCCTCTTGTCAAGCTGCTCCTGAACAACAAACAAGGTCAGAAACATCTTACCTGGGCTAAAGAGAAACAGACCTGGTCTGTTGTTCAGTGGTCCAAAGTCCTCTTTTCTGATGAGAGCAGCTTTTGCATCTCATTTGGAAACCAAGGACCCAGAATCTGGAGGAAGAATGGAGAGGCACACACTGCAAGATGCTTGACGTCCAGTGTGAAGTTTCCCCAGTCTGTGTTGATTTGGGGAGCCATGTCATCTGCTGGTGTTGGTCCACTGTGCTTCATTAAGTCCAGGGTCAACGCAGCCGTCTACCAGGAGATTTTGGAGCACTTCATGCTTCCTTTCGCAGACGAGCTTTATGGGGATGCTGACTTCATTTTCCAGCAGGACGTGGCACCTGCCCACACTGCCAAAAGCACCAAAACCTGGTTCAATGACCGTGAGATTACTGTGCTTGATTGGCCAGCAAACTCACCTGACCTGAACCCCATAGAGAATCTATGGGCCATTGCCAAGAGAAAGATGAGAGACATGAGACCGAACAATGCAGAAGAGCTGAAGGCTGCTATTGAAGCATCCTGGTCTTCCATAACACCTCAGCAGTGCCACAGGCTGATAGCTTCCATGCCATGCCGCATTGAGGCAGTAATTGCTGCAAAAGGGGCCCAAACCAAGTACTGAGTACATATGTATACTTATACTTTTCAGAGGTCTGAACACTCCTTGTTTTATTGATTGCATGTAATATTCTAATTTTCTGAGATTGTGGATTTGGGGTTTTCATGAGCTGTACGCCATAATCATCACAATTATGACAAATCACGGCTTGAACTATCTTGCTTTGCATGTAGTGAGTCTATCTCGTATATTAGTTTCCCCTTTTAAGTTGCATTACTGAAATAAATAAACTTTTGCACGATATTCTAATTTTTCGAGTTTCACCTGTAGGTTTTCAAGCAAAACTATTATTCTGGCACTCAGTCATATAAACTAATTTTGAAAATAGCTGAACATGTTGATGCTAGAATTCCATTTTATAACTTTACAACTTAGTGGACCATGCTTGGGCTAATAATGTTATTCCACAATTACACTGTGGTAAAAATGCTGTTCCATTGTCTTTGGATCGTATTAAATCAACCACAAGTTTATGATATATTGCAGGTGTTGAATTATTCCTCCCTTCTTCTGTCTAATTGAAAAACAGGATTAGGAAGCCCATATTAAGGCACTTAGTGGTTCCTGACAACTATTGCAATTATAGTATTTTATTCCTTTTTATTAATTTTTCACTTGCATTACATAGACACTGAACTTTTTATTTTGTTCCTAAAACTTGTGTAAATGTATACTGTTATTATATATATATTTTATATAAGCAACTTAAAAATATATAATACAACTCAAATATATATTTAAAACAGAATTTAGCACAGAAAATGAAATTTTTCTTGCACGTATGCTTGACATTTATATAGAAAAAAACAAAATTTGTTTCTTTAGGTTAAACCATGAAAGTTGAGAATTATTGTACAACTGAAATCTGAGATTGACAAGGAGCTAATTCACCACAAAACATTTGTCAGACTGAAGTATATAATTACTTTTTATGTAGACACTCAAATTGCAAAGTTAAACTAAGCCTTAATATTCTTTTTCATGTGAAATATAATCCCAGCTTTTTAAAAAATGAACATTTTAACAAAACAGAAATTAACTTAGATGACATTTATTTTATAATGACTCATCCAATTCTTGTTTAAATTGCCTTTAAAAAATAACATCAAAAGGCTGATAAGAGAAATGTCAGGCCGGATTTAATTAAAAAGTGGAATGAAAGGAGAATGGCTGTAGTATTCTGTGGAGATTTTGCTGCAATCTAATATGTATATAAACACTGTCATCTAGTGGTGACATTGCATTATCTCATGAGGACAGTTTAAACATGTTTCGGTCATCCTTTGCTTCAGTGACATGTTGATTTGGATGTAGAAATCTGAACTGCAATGAAATTTCGATTTCAGTGAAACATCTGTGCCTCTTCCATTCTTAAGTAAAGGTAATCCTCAACTTACAACAGTTCATTTAGTGACCATTCAAAGTTACAACGGCAGTGAAAAAGTGACTTATGACCATTTGTCACATGACTGTTGCTGCAACTTACGACTGTTGCAGCAAGATTTACATCCGGATGCTTGACAACTGGTTCATAATTATGACGGTTGCAGTTTCCTGTGGTCAAATGATCACTGTTTGCAACCTTCTGATAGACAAAGTCATTGGAGAAGCCAAATTCATTTAACAGTCATGTTATTAACTTATCTACTACAGTGATTCACTTAACAAATGAGGCAAGAAAAGTTGTAAAATGGGGCAAAACTCACTTAACAAATTTCTCACTTAGCAACATAAAATGTTGGGTTCAAATGTGGTCATAAGTCGAAGACCACCTGTATTAAGATTAACCATAAGAAATGTTCATCATAATCTATATCAGAATGGGAAAAATGTCATTTTGTTTTTTGCCTTACCCAGAAAAATATATATGACCAACTTTGGGCTGAATATTTATTAAGATTGTGTGTGCACACACATAGATATGCCACTGTCTATTTTACAAGAGGTATATGCATGCACATAACATGCACATTCTCTTCTAATTTCTGTCATCTGAATTCTTATTTCAATTTTTTATTGAAGGATGATCTCAGAAGCTCCCAAACCAACAGAATTCAGCCACAAAAATCCAGGGAAATGATGAAACAATTATTTGAATTTGAATTATTTATAGATTTTGCACCTGAAGAAAGAAACTTTGTATTTTGTTTTCACTAGATGTGACACCATATCCATGAATTCTACCTACTGTATATGCAGTGCAGCAGAAGTATAATTAAACTGAAATGAGCTTCATGTTGGGTTTGAGATTGTTCAACTCTTCCCCCTTTGTGCTGTTTTACTAACCAAAATTGCCTTTTGCCTACTGCTGCTGCCACACATGGACGAGGTATCAATAGTTCTGTGTTTCTTGTAAGTGAGAAAAAGAAGAGGAGAGAAAGGGGACTAGCTGAAAAATTAGCATGGGGAATATAATTTAATGATCTTTTTCCTCTTTGCTACTTTGTGTCGTTTCAATTAATAAAAACACACCAGTTGCAAATGATGTCAATGAGTCTTAGACACAACTTAAATTCTGTGAAACTGTGGAGACTGGCAAGCATGTCACCAGATGACCCGTGTCCCATTGGGTTATTGTTTCAGAGATATTTCCTTACTTAAACAAAGAAATGGAATGATACAGGCAGGCAAAGAAACACGGGAGTTGGAAAGACTTTGAAATTCCTCATTGACTTTCCTTGTAGGAAGCTGGCAGGGGGTGTTGAAATGAGAGTCATGTGACCAGGGGGGGATGTATGGCAGTGGAGCAGCATGGCAGCTCAGCAGCACTGAAGAAATCACAACTTTGCCAAATTTTAATCCCACAAATCTCATGGTTCCTAGATTTTGGATGCATTCTTTAAGTTAACCTGCTTGAGGTACATTGATTAAAAATAGTTGCCCTTTGATGCACTGTTTCATCCAGTTGAAGGTTATGCACAAATATCAGATTTTTTAGTAGTACATAGGTAAGGTAAAGGTAAAGGTTCCCCCGCACATGCGTGCTAGTCGTTTCCGACTCTAGGGGCCGGTGCTCATCTCCGTTTCAAAGCCGAAGAGCCAGCGCTTGTCTGAGGACGTCTCCGTGGTCATGTGGCCGGCATGACTAGACGTCAGAGGCGCACGGAACGCTGTTATCTTCCCACCGTAGTGGTCCCTATTTTTCTACTTGCATTTTGACGTGCTTTCGAACTGCTAGGTTGGCAGAAGCTGGGACGAGTAACAGGCGCTCACTCTGCTACGCGGCGCTCGGGATTCGACCCGCCAAACTGCCGACCTTCTGATCGACAAGCTCAGCGTCCTAACCCACTGAGCCACTGCGTCCCTATCCACTGAGCCACTGCGTCCCTATTAGTAGTACATAGTGAAGGCCAAATGTGGCTCTTTTAGTCTCATGGCTCGGCATGCCTATTTTCCAGTGAGACAAACCAAGACAGGAAGATCATTTTATCACAACTTATCAAAATATTCAGACAAAAGGGATTCCTCTCATATAAAGAGGGAACCCCAGTTTAGCTTACAACACCTTTTGTAGTTAGCATAACAAAGAAACATCCAAAGGGAAAGTTGATTGGACAGGATAACGGTAACCTCCCCTTTGCATAGGAAATCAGTTACATGTGGTCAAGCACGTTACACATTTGCATCCCATAAAATCACACATGTTCATTAAAATGAGGTCTGACATCAGAAGAGGCGTAAATTGTAAGGAAAAAGGTCATTTAGAGTTCACTAAAGATAGGAACATGGTGGCTCAGGTTAGGACGCTGAGCCTGTCGATCAGAAGGTCGGCAGTGTGGCGGGTCGAATCCCGAGTGCCGTGTAACAGAGTGAGTGCCTGTTACTCGTCCCAGCTTCTGCCAACCTAGCAGTTCGAAAGCACGTAAAAATGCAAGTAGAAAAATAGGGACCACTACGGTGGGAAGGTAACAGCGTTCCGTGCGCCTTTGGCGTCTAGTCATGCTGGCCACATGACCACGGAAACGTCCTCGGACAAGCGCTGGCTCTTCGGCTTTGAAACGGAGATGAGCACCGGCTCCTAGAGTCGGAAACAACTAGCACGCATGTGCGGAGGAACCTTTACCTTTACCTTAAAGAGAGAAACCAGACCCCAATTTGTACTAACAAACTTTTTCTTATCTTCAGATAATCTTCAGCCTTTTTATCTCTTCAATTTAGGAATGTTAAAAGCTATTCCTAAATTCTCCAGCATGATAGATGGAGAATCCACGAATGGGTTAACTCTGTCTTCCTGCCCAATTAGACTAAGTCAGTCAAACTTGCCATGCCTCTCCTAGGCCAGGACACCTCCCAGTCATGACTTAGTCTGTGCCCAGAATAGACGTGGTAATTTTGGCTCCTAGAATCTTGCTGAGTCATCTCACCATTACCAGTACAGAGCCTTACCGTTCGGCCTTTTGTAGGCCCCAAGAGTGTTTACCAAGATCTTGGTGGCGCTGACCGCGCATCTGAGGTCCGTCCCCATACGCATCCAGTGCTATTTGGATGACATTCTCATCCAGTCCCTATTGGTCCAGGTGGCTCAATCAGACCTGGCTTTGTCTATCAAGACTCTCCAGGACCACGGGTTTATTTATTTTATTTATTTAATTAAATTTTTATACCGCCCTATTGCCGAAGGACTCAGGGCGGTTTACAGGGCAGCATAAAATACAATATAAAAATAGTATAAAATTAAAATAGATTAAATTAATTAAGCCCAACAATTAAAACAATATTAAAAGCTAAAACCCTTCAGTCCAGGCCTGATAGATCAAAAAAACAGGTTTTCAGGTCCCAGCGAAATGAACACAGATCGGGGGAAGTCCGAAGTTCCACCGGTAAATCATTCCAAAGGGCAGGTGCGCCCACAGAGAATGCCCCCCCTGGGGATCACCTGCCAGCACTCCTTAACCGCCAGCACCCTGAGAAGGCCCTTCCTGTGGGAGTGCACAGGACGATGGGAAGTTGATGCTGGCAGCAGGTGTTTCCTTAGATAATCCGGACCCAAGCCATTTAGAGCTTTATAGGTCATTACCAGTACCTTGAATCTCACCTGGAGGGCAACCGGAAGCCAATGCAGCTCACGGAGAAGAGGTGTTACACGGGAGTATCGGGAAACTCCCATAACAACTTGCGCGGCTGCATTCTGCACCAGTTGAAGCCTCCGCATGGTCCTCAAGGGCAGCCTCATGTAGAAAGCATTGCAGTAGTCTAGCCGGGAGGTCACGAGCGCATGGGTGACTGTGTGTAGGGCATCTCGGTCCAGATAGGGCCGCAACTGGCGCACCAGACGAAGCTGGGTAAAAGCCCCCCTGGTCACAGCTCCTATATGGTCTTCAAAATTGAGCCGTGAATCCAAGAGGATGCCCAAGTTGCGAGCCCTATCGACGGGGGGTAACACCTCACCCCCCATCATTAGTGATGGAACAACCTGGTTAACCCGACATGCCGGTATGCACAGCCACTCAGTCTTGGCAGGATTGAGACGAAGCCTGTTTCTCCCCATCCAAACCCGGACCGCCTCCAGGCAATGGGACATCACGTCGAGTGCATCACTGGGTTGGTTCGGGGTGGAAAGAAAAAGTTGGGTATCATCAGCGTACTGATGATACCCCACCCCGAAACCATGAATGAGCTCGCCCAGCAGTTTCATGTAGATGTTGAACAGGAGGGGAGAGAGGACCGACCCCTGAGGTTCTCGGTGAACTTTCAAAAGAGCCACACAGGTCCCTCAACCTGCCTTCTTCATTTGGGCACGGTCATAGACATCGAACTGTGCAGGGTCTATTTATCTCAGGAACGTCAGGACAGCATCAGAGCCCTGGTCCTTCAGGTCCATAGGGAGCATGAAGTCACCCTGGCCATTCTTTCCCAACTGTTAGGGAAGTTGGTTTCCTGCATGGGAATAGTCCCATGGGCCAGACTACATTCCAGGGACCTGCAATGGTTTTTGCTCCCATTTCAGAGACTGGGCACCAGCTCCTCCAACCAAAGGGTAAGGGTTCCATCTCGGATCCTAAACTCCCTCCAGTGGTGGACCTCACCAGCGGTAGCCAGGGGCTCTTTGTTCCAGGAGCCCATTCAGATCACCCTGACTACGGATGCCAGCCTGTTTGGCTGGGGGGTGCATCTAGGGCCTCAGTTGGCTCAGGGCTGGTGGTCCCGGTCTGACCTGAAGCACAACATAAATTGGTTCGAGCTCAGAGCCATACATCTGGCCCTTAAACCACTTCCACAACAGGGTGGCGAGACAACATGTCCTGGTCCTCACAGACAACGTAGTGGCAAAAGCCCATGTGAACCAGCAAGGGGGTACCCGTTCCAGGTCCCTTATGGTCGAGGCTCAACTGTTGGGCTTTTGGGCAGAGACCAACCTCTCATCACTCAGAGCCGAGCACATCTCGGGGGAGTCAAATCAGCAGGCAGATTTTCTCAGCAGGTTAACAGTGGATCACTCTGAATGGTGCCTGCATCCTAGTCTCTTCGAGGAGATATTGGAGAGGTTAGGTCGGCCAGTACTCCATCTGTTTCCTTCTCTGGTGAATTCCCAGCTTCCAAGATTTTCCTCCCGGTTCACCTCTCTGGGGCAGAGAGGATGGATGCCCTCCTCAGCCCTTGGCACGGGGGCTTGCTGTATGCCTTTCCGCCTCTCCCTCTGATCCCGGCAGTCATCCACAAGTTACTGCAAGAGCGGGCAGAGGTGATATTTGTTGCACCACACTGGCCAAGACATCCGTGTTTTGCTGACCTCATGAATCTGTCAATCTCTCCCCCATGGAGGATTCCTCCAGATCACGTTTCACTCAGCCAGGGAGCTCTGCGTCATCCAGGCTCCAGTAGACCGCCTGGCACTTGAATGGTGGCTCCTGACACATTGGAGGTAATTACGATGATTCAGGCCTCCAGACAGCCTACAACAAACAGGATCTATGATTCCACTTGGAAGAGTTTCTGTAGTTGGTGTGCAAAGAACCAGTTAGATCTTTCGGCTATTACTATCCCCAGGATCCTGGACTATTTATTGGAGGGCCTTAACAAGGGCTTGGCACCCAATACCATCCGCCGACAAGTAGCAGCTTTCTCCACCATATTTACTTGGAGCAATTCAGAGGCATTGGCTCAACATCCTATGGTACGCTCATTTCTCAAAGGAGCGACCAACACCAAACCTCCAGTGGTTCACTGGTATCCCTCTTGGGATTTGTGAAAGGTCTTGCAGGCTCTTACCTCTCCTCCATTTGAACCCATGAGGACCTGTACTCTGTGGTTCTTGACAATTAAGGTGGCCTTCTTGATAGCCGTCACATCGGCTAGATGCATTTCTGAATTGGCAGGTCTCTCTGTCAGACAGGACTTATGCGTTTTTCATGCTGACAGGGTGGTCCTTCGATTGGATCCCTCCTTTATTCCTAAGGTCAATACCTTGTTTCACAGAGCACAGGAAGTCATTTTGCCAGATTTTTGTCCTCATCCATCTCATGCCTTGGAATGGCAATGGCACACTCTGGACGTCCGCAGGGCTTTACGCCACTATATTAAGTGGACAGCATCTTTTTGCAAGTCGGAAGCCCTCTTTGTTTCCTTTCAACCCTCTACTATGGGGCGGAAGGTTTCTGCCTCCACTATAGGCAGGTTATCAGGGCTTGTATTGCAGGGGCATACCAATCTCATTCCCTGTCAGTTCCCAGGCATATCACTGCTCACTCCACTCGTAGTGCTGCAACCTCTGCGGCTTGGGCAACACAGGCATCCATTGAGGACATTTGTAGGGCGGCAACATGGTCCTCGCCTTCACCTTTCGTGAGGCATTATAAACTGGATAGGTTTGCCTCCGCAGGTGCCTCATTTGGTCGGAGAGTGCTGCAACAGGTAGTGCCACAGGGTGGGACACAGGCCCAGACTGATTCCCTCCCATAGGGACAAGGCAGCTTTGGTATGTCCCATTCATGGATTCTCCATCTACCATGCTGGTGAAGGGGCGTTGCCTTACCTGAACACCTTTTCTCAGCATGATGATGGAGAATCCACACCCACCCCTTAGTGTCCGTCAGGTCCTGTGTCAGGGGTATGGGAGCCAACACGTCGGACTGTCGTCATTTGCTTCGCTTTCATCATGACTGGGAGGTATCCTGGCCCAGGAGAGGCATGGAAAGTTTGACTGACTTAGTCTAATTGGGCAGGAAGACAGAGTTAACTCATTCGTGGATTCTCCATCATCATGCTGAGAAAAGGCATTCAGGTAAGACAACGCCCCTTCCCATCTGTATTGTACCTGAACAGAGAAAATAATCAGTCTGAAAATTTATCTTTTCAGTTTAGGAATGATAAAAGCTATCTAACCAATCCATACAACTATCCTATATTCCAATCTGTAATGAACCAACATTATTTCAAAAGAGAGAAAATACATCAAATTAAAATACAAAATAGAAAATAACTGTGTTAGTTAACAAATTACATAATCCATGTCATTTGTCCCTCAGTAGATTGGGCTGGCACATAGGCAGAAAGTCATTTAGAAACTTTTTCTTTCATTGACCAATAAATATATATTCAATAAAATGAAGCAAAGTTAACACCTAACACCAAAGACTGTTGGCAACTATTTATAGGCAAAACTTACATATAAAATAGCAGAATTATGCTATTGTTATAGAGATAAATGTATCCTAATTGTGTAATAAATAATGAATTAAAATCACCAGAGTACCTTGGAAATTTAGATAAAAGGGGGATAATCAACTGCTGAGGAATGGCCCTGACAACACAAAAGTACGCAATGTGGTTTCTAGGGCACCCATGTAACTGGGGCAATATATAAGGAATCCTCCTATATTTTCCTTCCAAACTGTGAGGAGAAAATTAAATTGGGCTAAAGATAGGACTTTCCTGAATTTGGAGGCTATGATTGATATAGAAATGAAACTGATTTAGATGCTAAAATTTGGTTATTTACAATTACATTGTTAGAAAAAGCAGCAATACCTGTTTGGCCTTCTATGTTTAAGATACTTTGTCTTAATATTGTTCTAGCTTGATCTGACCCTAAAGTTAAGATGGTATCACTGTAAAGCCATAGTCAGTGGCTCAGCTTCTTTTGGATAGCTGTTCCTCAAGATTTGAAGCTGTCTGCCAATATTAGACAGGTCATCTACTAGGACTGTGGTATAGTTTTAGCCAGTAAGTAAAAATATTTATCCAGAGAATGAATTCAAGTTTATTGACTCCTAGGATAATATCTTTTGGTACTCTCCATAGGGTTTTCCTGGCAAAGATACTGGAGTGGGTTGCCATTTCCTTCTTCAGTGGATCACATTTTGTCAGAACTCTCTGCTATGACCTGTCCATCTTGGGTGGCCCTGTACGGCATAGCTCATAGCTTCATTGAATTATGCAAGCCCCTTTGCCACGACAAGGCAGTAATCCATGAAGGGGACCAGAGAATAGGGAGGACCAGAGATCTCTTCAAGAAAATTGGAGACATGAAGGGAACATTTCATGCAAAAATGTGCATGATAAAGGAACAAAATGGCAGGGACCTAACAGAGGCAGAAGAGATGAAGAAGAGGTGGTAAAATTACACAGAAGAGCTATACAAGAACAAGCATAATGTCCCTGATAACCATGATGAGGTGGTCACTGACCTCGAGCCAGACATCCTAGAATGTGAAGTGAAGTGGGCCTTAGGAAAGCTGAACAACAACAAAGCTAGTGGAGGTGACAGTATTCCAGCTGAGCTATTCAAAATCTTAAAAGACAATGCTGTAAAAGTGCTACACTCAATTTGCCAGCAAATTTGGAAAACTCAACAGTGGCCACAGGATTGGAAAAGATCAGTTTACATTCCAATTCCAAAGAAAGGCAGTGCCAAAGAATGTTCAAACTGTCACACCATTGCACTCATTTCACATGCTAGTAAAGTTATGCTTAAAATCCCACAAGATAGGCTCCAGCAGTATGTGGATTGAGAACTACCAAAAGTACAGGAAAGATTTCAAAGAGGCAGAGAAACTAGAGATCAAATTGCCAACATATGCTGGATCATGGAGAAAGCTAGGGAGTTCCAGAAAAACATCTACTTCTGCTTCATTGACTATGCTAAAGCCTTTGATTGTGTGGATCACAACAAACTGTGGCAAGTTCTTAAAGAGATGGGTGTACCAGACAATCTTATTTGTCTCATGAGAAACCTATATGCGGGTCAAGAAGCAACAGTGAGAACTGGACATGGAACCACTGATTGGTTCAAAATTGGGAAAGGAGATCATGGCATCCGGCCCTTTCAATTCCTGGCAAATAGATGGGGGGGGGGGGAAATGGAGGTAGTGACAGATTTTATTTTCCTGGGCTCCCAGATCACTACAGATGGGGACTGTAGCCAAGAAATTAAAAGATGCTTGCTCCTGGGGCAAATCTAGACAGCACACTAAAAAGCAGAGACATCACCCTGTCAACAAAAGTGCGTATAGTCAAGGCTATGGTCTTCCCAGTTGCAATGTATGGCAGTGAAAGTTAGACCATAAGAAAGGCTGAGTGCCAAAGAATTGAGGCCTTTGAACTATGATGTTGGAGAAGACTCCTGTGAGTCCCTTGGACTGCAAGGTGATCAAACTGGTCAGTCTTAGAGGAGATCAACCCTGACTGCTCTTTAGAAGGCCAGATCCTGAAGTTGAAACTCAAATACTTTGGCCAACTAATGAGAAGGAAGGATTCACTGGACAAGAGCCTAATGCTGGGAAAGATTGAGGGCAATAGAAGAAGGGGACGACAGAGAATGAGGTGGCTGGATGGAGTCCCTGGAGCAGTAGGTGTGAGCTTAAATGGACTCCAGAAGATGGTGGAAGACAGGAAGGCCTGGAGGAACATTGTCCATGGGGTTGTGATGAGTCAGACATGACTTCGCAGCTAACAACAACAGGATAATATCTTAGCCAGTTCAATGGATTGGCCACCAAAGTCTAACTTATTTATTCTGGGCATTTGGACAAAGTGCAATTCTTAGTTTTGGAGTAATTTATTATTAGTTCCTCCTCTATACAATAATACACAAGTGATCTCAAGGCGCTTTTAAGGCCAATGGAAATCAGTGACATAATTACTGCATCATCAGGATACAGTAATTTATATGAAAGGTAGAGTTATTTGGGTGAGTAACTAATGACTTTATATAACAACTGAATAAAACTAGTGCCAATAAACATCCCCCTCTTACTCCTTTCCTTGCTGGCATTTCCTTGATTACAGTACCTGACGTTCAGTCTTGCATCCTCATGTATTTTAATGAGCAATAAAAATGTTTATTGTTTATTCTTTAACTTATGCTGCAGTTTAGATCTTGATACTGTGTCAAAAGCTGACCTAAAGTTAATTACTGCTGCATAAAGGGATCAGCACCAGGTCTAGATTGGAAGACTGGTTTCGGTGCATTAATCATTAGGGATCCACTGGGTGAATAGGTTTGAATTGGACATTTGGACATTTATAGTGCATGGACACTGCAGAGGTAATATATTTCCTGGATTCGTATTCAAATGACATTCCAGCAATGAAGAAAGACATTCTGTTTATTTTGAATTTGCAGAGAAAGGGAATTTGAACATTTGCTTCGTTATAGCTATAAATACAATCAGTATTTCCCATAAGTGGACAGGGGGTTTGGGCAGTTAGATTAAAGAGAAATGGGACATAAGGCATCAGAAATAATATTTACCCAAAAGAAAGAATATTCTGTCCAAAAAAGGAGAAACAACCTCCTTATGTTAAATTAAACTCCTGTTGATGACATGGGAAGCAATAGCAAGGAGCCTCTATCTTCCTCTGGGATGTTTGCTTTGACTTTCCACCTGGCCAATAGCCCAAAGATTTCCTAGTTCTCTCTCATGTAAATACCAACCAGGTCTGACTACATTTTAGCTTCTTTAATCCAGCCAAGGTCAGGGTTGTGCTAATCTTTAAAAAGGGCTGGTCATTCCAGTATAACTAAGAGTATGATGAAAAGAAAAGGAGTAGTTTTAAAGTCAGGTGCAGGTTTTATTTCAAGTGAATGTGGTTCTCTTTCTCTCTCTTATACAACGAAACCTTATTTTATTTATTACGGTACTTTTTTTTTACACTAACTCCCTGTGATTTGGGGTTTTCACAAATAACAACAACAATAAGGCCCCTTCAGTGATACTGTGGACATCCCATTCCAGTGTCTGGAGGCTGTTGGGGACTGGATTTAATTCAACTCTAGCAAGACGAAATGACTGTGGGTATTTGAATTTACTGGAGACAAGGGTTTTCCATCTCTGGTTCTGGATGGAGGTGAACTTCCCCAAACAGATGCAGTTCGCAATCTGAGCGTCCTCCTGAGCTCCTGGCACCTGCTCAAAGAACAGGTAACAGACTTGGCTTGGAGAGCCTTTGCACACCTTTGGATGGTGTGTGTCCATCCCTTGAACAGGAGGCCTTGATTGCAGTAAGTCACAGCCTTGTAACCTCCAGTTTAAACTACTGTAACATGCTCTACATGGGACTGCCCCTGAAGACCATTCAGAAGCTTCAGCTGGTGCAGAATCCAGCCGTGTCGGTAGTAAATGGTGCCAGATACATGGCACATATAATACCATTCCTGTGTGAGCTGCCCTGGTTATCAGTGTGTTTCCAGGTGCAATTCAAAGTGCTGGTGGTCACCTTTAAAACCTTATATGGCTTGGGACCGGGTATCTGAGGCGTCACCTTTTTTCAAGAATCTCTACCCATCCAACCAGGTCATGCAGAATGAGCATGCTTCAGTTGCAGATACTGCAGATCTCATCAGCAAAGAATGTCGGCTGGTGGGGTCCAGAAGATGAGCTTTTCCCGCAGTGGCCCCTGCTCTGTGGGATATCCTCCCTTCAGAGAGCAGAATGGCCTCAACCCTATTAGCCTTTCGTAAGGCCCTAAAGACCTGACTATGTTCCTGAGACTGGGGCACTGCATGAAGAAGTGTGTGTGTGTGTGTGTGTGTGTGTGTTGTGTTTCTGTATTATGCAGCATTCTTGGCTGCTGGGCTGGACTCATGCAACTCCTAATTGCTTAAATGTGCTTGCCTACTGTGTTATGGGACTGTACTCTGCATTTATTACCCTGTAGGTGTACATGATGATGGCAGATGACAGTATGGAGTATTTCCCCCCTCCAGTTGGTTATATTAAAATAGAGAGTGTCTTACCAAGTGGCTCTTCTGCCTAGAGTTCAGATTATCCATGCCAGCCCCATTGACAATGCCATGGAAAATATCCTTGCTGAGTACAAAATGTAACATGGAAAGGCTGACTTTGCATATATTTTATACTCTATTTCTTCAAAAAGAATGTTAACAAATGAAACTATGCTATGGGTTTACTAGTCCTAGAAGGGAAACTGGCAGAACTCTTGTCAATTTCACCCCTGCTCACCAATTAAGTGCAGCAAGTCCTAGTAGCCACAATTGGCATCACCTGAAAGCATCTCATGGAATATGCAACGTGGCATTAGGGTAGCATGACCTCCTTTCCAAGTAATAAAAAGAGTAAAAGGCACAGCCATGCAGAAACCCTTGTCGGTGGAAAATCTGCAATGCCCTTATTTAGCAATTCAGAATCAGCAGTTCAGCTCTTATCCAGTTTATATCAGCCATCGGCCTACTCCCTTTATTTTTGTTTGTTTGTTACAGACAGATCTACCAGCCTTTGGAAAAATGACTGCACACATTTAATAACAAGACTAATGATCTTTCAGAAGATCTATATGCCACTGGATATAAGGAATGCTATTATAATTTATTTATTCATTTATTTGTATCTCACATTTATTATTTTTACAAATAACACAAGGCAGCAAATATATCCAACACACCTTCCTACTCATCGTTTACCCACAACAACAATTCTGTGAAGTGGGTTGGGCTGAGAGAGAGAGAACGACTGGCCCAAATTCACCTAGCTGACCTTTGTGGGTAAGACGAGAGACTTGAATTCCTAGTCTCCCACTCCTAAGCCTGGTTCTTAACCTATTGACCAAACTGGCTCTGTATGAGGAATGCTATTATGCCCATATGCCACTTTCTGATTCTTGGTTCAGACATTACACAGGCAGAGGCTTCATCACAAACCCGAGGTCCAGTGTCTTTTGTCCCCAAGTGATGGCAGTTCCCAGTGACCAGGGGGGAAGCATATATCATGGAACATTCTTATGCTAAGACCTATGTTGAAAGAAGACAAAGCAATTTAGTTTAAAAATGAAATGGTTATGGAGGAATTTAGGCTTTTTTCAAAGTAGGCTGGGATGAGAAAAGGGCTGCAGTTTGAGGTCACCTCCCTAAAATGGCATGGGTCTGGATTACTTACGGGAGCACCTGCTGCCAGCGTCAACTTCCCTTCATCCTGTGCGCTCCCACAGAGAGGGCCTCCTCAGGGTGACGTCGGTCAGAGAATGTCGGCTGGCGCCCCCAGGGGGAGAGCATTCTCTGTGGGCGCGCCAGCCCTTTGGAATCAATTTCCGGTTGAGCTCCAGATGGCTCCCGACCTTCGCTCTTTCCGCCGTGATCTGAAAACTTACTTATTTGAACAAGCCGGCCTGGTCTAATGGGTTTGGGGTATTTTTAATTTTTAATTTTTAATTATTTATTGTTAGGGCTAGATTAATTTAATCTTATTTTAATTTTTGTATGTTGTATTTTATTGCCCTGTACACCGCCCTGAGTCCTTCAGGAGAAGGGCGGTATAGAAATAAAATAAAATAAAATAAATAAATAAAAATGATCAGTAGGACAACTTTGTACTTCAGCTAGCAGGACATAAAAATGAGCATAACAGAGTACCCAGCCTACTTAATTTCTCTTCTTTCTTGATATATCACAAATTAATGATGAATACATAAAAGAAGTGTGTGTGTGTTTGTGTGCTGTGTGTGTCCTTTTTAAAAAACATTTTGTGGGAGGGGGTCATGAATTATAACAAAAACTGGAAATGTGAGACATCCTTTCTCATTTTCAAAATAAACTATCTTATTGTTGACCATTATAGCCAAACAGCAGATAATATTCTTAGTTTCAATAATATAGAAATCAACCATTTTTTGCAGTAAGGTAAGATTTCAAATGCCATGGTGAAATGTGTGGATCTATTTTCCTGTTTCTTCTTCCGTTTGATTTTGACTGTTTTGGAATCTTTCAAAGATGTGTTACTATCTGGTAACAATGTTTTGAAAAGAGAATTGTGGGAGAGAATATACGAAGAAACAGAACTGGAGAAGACGGTGGGGAAAGCTTAAAACTGCAGCCATTGCTTCTTTCTCCTCCTCTTTCATTTACACTCCCACATCACACACTTTAAGGCACTGGCATGCATGCATATTCGCTCGTCTCTCTTAGGGAAGGAGGCAGAAGACAACATGCAGAAATGAAAGGATTCTCTGGGAATAAGCAAGGCTGAGACACAGATAGCCGAGTTTCTTCAAAGGGAGGAGCAGTGGGGTGGGGGCTTCTTGGGCTGTGTTTTTCATGCGCTTTGCTAGTGGGGTACGATGTCCTTGCAACCTGCCTGGTGCTGCTAGCTCCCATCAGAAAGAGACGGAGCCAGAACTGGTTATCGTAGGGTAAGTCAGAAGGAACGAGGATGCAGATGGGTGTGGATGCATGCATGTATATATGTGAATTCATCTGTGGGTTTTCTACAGGGCTCTAGTTCTCCTACCTGCATATATTTACAGCATTTCGTTTCAGCTCCTCTGTGCCCCATCCTTTGTGAAGGGAGGGCTAAGGAAGCAAGCTTCTCTGGAAACATTGTGTGGCCCTTTTTGAGGTTGTGGCTCAGATTTTGTGTTGGTGGGCTGCTTGCTTGTGAACAATGCATTTGCTGTAATGAGCTAAATGTCACAGTACAATTCTGAAGATGTAAGTTAATACAATGCAAACAGGAGGGCTGTCAATATGACCTGAAAAGTCTAAAGACAAAATAGTTTGCTTTAGGTGACATTTTGCATTATTCTTTCATTAAGGGGGTCAGGTTCATTACCTCAATAATAATTTTATTTAGAGCAAATATTCCAAAATCAAATGGTAACAAAACCCCTTCTGATGTAAACAGTGTCACATAGTGCAGGTCAATCTGTCTAGATAAAAATTGGGTTTGGTTAAGAGTGTTAAATTTTATTCCTTTTTGTATACTGTACTGTGATAATCTATATACAGTTTTAATACAAGAGATTATATTCCTGAGAATGATTTAATGCTGTCATTTGATAAGAAAGTAGTGTATTTTTTTCCCTAACATGTCCTCTGGAAGAATAGGTTAATTAGTAACAATTTTGTGGGCCATGGTAAATATACAACTTGTACTTCACAGATGTTTATCTAAAAGGTAACATGTAAAAAATTTATTTTTGTGAGAAATTATTTAACATGTATTATTCAGCACCAAATGTTAAATATATTGGTAACTGTCCTTTAAGAATATTATCAATTTATTAATTTGTATATAGGTATAGAACTTATCTTACAGAACAAAAATTTAGATATATTGGGAGAATGATAGAATTATAGCCCTTTATGCATCATGGCCTATCTCAGAATTATTACAGTTGCCATGCCATAATTTCTGGAGAGCCCTTAATTCTACAGTCTGTGTATGAAGTGCATTTATATAGCTTGACTTTAAGGACTTGATGTTGGATGCTACCCCTTTCTTTATACTCGGTGCATCTATAAAAGAAAAGTGGATCCCAAAAGCAGGTACTTTTTATTAGTTTTTCTAACACCATTTGTTGACTTTGAGAGGCAGGGGCAAGGTGGATGAAATACAATAATTAGAAATAAGGAGATAAGCATTATAGTATAATACATGAACAGTAAGTTCACTTGGTTTTGATAATTTTGCATATCTACTATTTGTGAATGCTCAAAGTATTTCACATGCATTTTAAAAATTACATATATATTTTTTTAAAATTCCATACTATTATTGTTTTAATGTGATGTGCTGTAATATTATGTGCTATAATGTTATCCGTAAGTGACTAGTTCTCAGCCCCTTTTCCTTAGGGTGGGCGCTGGGGGCTAGTTGGGACTGCTGTGCAGTAGCCTCTCTGCCTGACCGCCTACTGCAGGGTTGGTGTTGGAGCTCCTGGCTAATGGTTCAGGGGACTTCAATCTGCCTTCCCTGGGAAGTACAGTAACTCAGGAGTTTATGGAAGCCATGGCTTCTGTGGGCCTGTCCCAAGTCATCCAGGCTAGGAGTAATGATCACCCACATGGTTTGGTGTTCTTGTCACAGCAGAGCCTTTGTGGTCTAGAATTGGTTCATCTATCTCTGGTCCCCTTGCACAAGCCTATCACAATCTGATAGCTATGGACGTCTCTAAGGTCGTACCCCTCTGCAGAGAGATGGGACCTATTAATTGGTCTGCCCTCAGTGACCGATGGACCTCAATGGATTTCAGAAGGAGCTGGGAGTTATAACTGAAGATCCGCTGCATAGACCTGCTGAAATCCTAGTTTCACCTGGGATAGGAGTGTAGCTGAAGTTTTAAATATGATTATGCCTAAGCGATCTCTCTCGACCCATGGATCTCATTGGGCCCTGTGATATATGGAAGAACTGAGAGAGATGAAGCAAATGTCTAGTGTGCTGCTGGTGGAAGACAAAGAATGACGTCTGTAGCAAGAGATCTGACCCTCGATCCCTGCCGTGCTGGGTCCTTCAAGGGTCAGTGCTTTCTCTGCTCCTGTTTAACCTCTGTACGGAAATGGGTGAGATCATCTGTCACCATGGGGTGAGATGACATCAGATATTATCAGATATGCCGATAATAGTGTTCATCAACTGTAAAAGGAAATGCACATTGTGCAGTTATGAATGAAAAAAGGCCTAAATTAGAATTAATTGCATCTAATTCTTTCAGAAAAGGGCTGTCAAAAGGACTTGTGGACCATCCTTTCCAAGCAAAGAATGAATATTGCCTTCCAGCGCCTTTTACAAAAAGTGTACAAGAAGCAATTGAGAACTACTCCTTGTATGTATTAACTTCTGAAATCACATTTAGTATTTAAGTATTTAGCTAATATTTGTCTCATTTTATTGCTAAAAAGTGAATAAATGCATAGAATAAGTTGATATGAGAAGACAGATTTTACTTCAAAGAACACATCACTTCAACATTCTGCTTCCCCATGCTATCTCAATCTAGCATGGCAATTTTAAACAGTGTAACATCTTCAAAGCAATTCATAAAGTGGCTTGAACATTTTATCTGGAAATTAAAAAGTCACAAACTCTGGAAGGATGATTTCCCTCCTGTGACTTGAAATACATATAGCATTGAAATATTGCTTGGATTTGATAGTACAGATGATAGTTCTGGGTTAAAGCCTATGCCTTGCATGAGATGGTTCATGAAAAACCTTTGCCTGAAACACTGTATAGTTAGCACTGAAAATGATCTTAAAAGGAAACTTCCACAAAATGGATCTTGTTAGAACATCCGTAGCACTAAAAGGTAAAGGTAAAGGTTCCCCCGCACATGCGTGCTAGTCGTTTCTGACTCTAGGGGCCGGTGCTCATCTCCGTTTCATAGCCGAAGAGCCAGCGCTTGTCCGAGGACATCTCCGTGGTCATGTGGCCGGCATGACTAGCACGGAACGCTGTTACCTTCCCACCGGAGTGGTCCCTATTTTTCTACTTGCATTTTTACGTGCTTTCGAACTGCTAGGTGGGCAGAAGCTGGGACGAGTAACAGGCGCTCGCTCTGCTACGCGGCACTCGGGATTCGACCCGCCAAACTGCCGACCTTCCGATCGACAAGTTCAGCGTCCTAACCCACTGAGCCACCGCGTCCCTTCTCCGTAGCACTATGCACAGTGTATTTTGGAGGCCTGTAATTGGTGCTGGAATCAAGAGACTATTTTACTATAAATATTTGAACAAATACATTTAATATCTATTTCTTCACCAAGGACAAGCATTAGGGTCCCAGTAGGAATGGGGAACAAAATGGGCAAGGAAGTGGATACAGCATCATCATATAAGACTTGCCATTTTCTACATGTATGTGATCTTGATATACTGTAAAAATGGCTGGTCTTGGATTTCAAAGCCATTTTCACTATCTTGCTCATCTTATGTCTCCACCTCCAGACACCAGTAGATAAAAGGAAACAAAGATACAATTAAAATAATGTAAGATTCCCTCCTTTAACACTCCTGTAAGTAACAGCTTCAGTTACTTTAATAGCAGTCACACATTAACATCTTGTGCACTTTTGGCCTCACCTTTATTTGTTTTCCTTTCTGTCAGCTTTTAACCTGCCACAACATTCTACACCTGTGGTTGCTGACGGACATGGCACTCCCTAGCCAAACTTCCTGTAGATCGGGTTAACAGGTTTAAAAACTATCCTGGTGGCTAAACACATTCAAATTATTGCCAAGAAGTCCGCAGAATTACCAAGAATCAAGGTATATCCAAGAGAGAGACCTGAAAAACTTTATTTACATATGAAAGATTGTTTTGGAAGTATAGTCACAAACTAGTTACCAGAATAAGTCCTATTAAACTCATAAATGGATGAATAGATACTTTCCTCCCTATCTACTGCTTAGAAGTTCCATTAATTTTGCTAATTGTATTCCCAAGACTATAACACATAATTACTTAGGTGTACAGTTGAATTTAAATCCATAGTACACAAAAATACTTTTTAATTTTTTATTTCATTTATAGAATCATAGCTGCAATTCTACATGGCCTTAAAATGTTAAAACTAAAATAAAATTATAATAACTTATAAAATTGCCAGGCATCCATATTGGGGAAAATAATGACATTATTTACACAATCGTAAAATGCATATCTCAGGGAGTAGAAGCAGTGTTACTGACATCTGCTCCTCTTCCACCATAGATGCCCAGGAGACATGCTCCTGGGAGAGCATGTAAGTGTAAGACTTATGTAAATTTGTTCCTTTACAACAAATCTGTCACTGAAGTTTGCATTTGGAAATGAATATGCAAATATATATTCTACTGTCCAGTGAAATAGTCATTGCTTTTCTGCTATGTAAGCCAATAACGTCTGTATTTGCTTCACTAGTAGTAGATGCAGATTAATTATTAATCTTTTATTGCCTTGGGATCTACTGGTCATGTTTTATTAATCCATAATATTACATTTACATTTTGTTTCTATCAACAGGGCTTCTGTTTCATCACTTTCACCAAGCGGGCAAACAACACCCACAGATTTGAATAACTCCTGGTCAGGGATACAGAGCTGTACCACTGGCCCATCTACTGAAAGAAGTTCTGTTTACTCTTGGGGCGATGATGTAGGTCAACCTTCAGTAGTAAAGTTGGTATAAAATGTGTTTAAAAATATGGTGGAGTTTTTTTTAATAACAGCAAAGCTTAATATTTGTTTGAATAAAAGATAGATTCAGAGTCCTGTCTCTTCTTACTTTCAGTTTGGTGTAGTGCTTAAGGCAGTAGGGTAGAAACCAGAGTTCCAGTCCCACCTTAACCAACAGGATGATATTGGACCAGTCACTTTCTAGCACCCCTAGAAAGCAGGCAATAACAAACCACTTCTGAAAAACCTCGCCAAGATTATTTCAGGGATTTGTCTAGGGCAGTTACCAGGAGTTAAGACTGACTTGACAGTACAAAAAAGAATAACACCAGAAACAAAACCCCAAATTAACATTAAATCATGGTTCTTTCTTTAAGACTTATGAAGGAATATAGTTTATATTTATCAGTGTTAAATGTGTTTTTTTATTGTTGTCTTATAAATTTTCTTACCTAGGAAGAAAAATAAAATAAAAATAAGTACGTAATAGTAAAAGAATGTACAGGTAGTCCTTTCTTACCAACTATTTGTTCAAATTTAGAATGGCTCTGAGAAGAGTGACTTATGACTCATCCTTATGATTGTCACAGTGTCCCCACAGTGTCCCCATAGTCCTGTGATCACAATTTGGGTATTTGGCAACTGTCACACATTTTTATTGTGTGGTACGTCATCAGCATTTGCAAAAGCCAGCTTCTGACTAGCAAAGTCAATGGGGAAACTAGCAGGACGTTGCAAGTAACGGATGTGATGTTTTACTTAATGACTCCACGTAATTCACTTAATAACCCCTAGGACTTCTGGGACTGTTGTTGCTATGCAGTGATGTTTCACTTAATGACCATTTAAATTAGTGACAAAGTTGTCTGCCCCAATTATGGTTGTTAAGGAAGGACTACCTGTATTGATGTCAGAATGATAAGCAAACTTTGAGAAGAGCGTACATGTCCTGTGCTTGTTTGAGCTTCTTAGAATAAACTATGGGTTATTTTAGCTATTCTTTTTCTGAGATCCTCCTTTATTTTTTCTAATCTTCTATTTCTGCTCTTAAGGTTACCTTGTTCTTAATTTTCATTACTAGTGAATATAAATTCCTCTGATATTATTTCTCTTAGGTACTGCTGACGCTTGTTGTCCTAACTCTGCTTTTTTAAACATAATCATCAATAATGAAAGGCTCTTTCCATGTAGCCTTTGTTCTGCACCACATTAAATAACTTTTGTTAAATAACTCATGTTGTTCTTCACAAGTCCTGCATTCCTTCTGAATTTACTCATTTTAAACTTCATTCCATTCCTTCTGTCTTTGGCTAAGCACTTCTCTCATTCTCTTTCAGCTGATTCGCGTCACCAGTCTTTCCCATTTAATATATATCTTTTCCTGCTTCTAATTTATCCCACTCATCTTGTGCATGTATTTCCTTTGGTCACTTTTTGTCAGTAATTTTTCTTAGTCTGTCCTTCCTTCCTTCCTTCCTTCCTTCCTTCCTTCCTTCCTTCCTTCCTTCCTTCCTTCCTTCCTTCCTTCCTTCCTTCCTTCCTTCCTTCCTTCCTTCCTTCCTTACTATTATTTTAGCTGTATAAGAAAGGAAAAGCTCATAATAGCTGAGACCCAGCTAAACCATTGTGTCACCAAGGCCCATTTGTAGAAACCTACATGCAAGACACAAAAGCAACACTTTTTTCCTGCCTTGGTTCCCAACAACTGATATTGCAAGTCAGTTTGTTTCTAATTTTGGCAGAAGAATGCCACCTACTGAATTCTTCCATGAATGTCTTTTTAAATAGGATTTAATTTTTTGTGTGTGCTTTTTCTTCTCATTTCCTTCATTTATTCTTGTTTTTTACTGATGTTCTGATCCACTTTTTCCAAAACTTTTTGTATATTTGAGGCCTTGTTCATTTCCTAAATTGATTGTTGTTCCTATTCTTTGTTACATAATCTAACTTTCATTCTGTTATTTACCCCTTTAATTCCCAACCCAGTGAATCACTGGAAATAAATTATGTAATGGAGCTTACTATGCCTGCCTGCCTGTCACTAGGATAGCAATACCAATAGCACTTCATAGTGCTTTTACAGCACTCTTTAAGCGGTTTACAGAGTCAGCATATTGCCCCAACAATCTGGGTCCTCAATTTACTGATCTTGGAAGATAGAAGGCTGAGTCAACCTTGAGTGGTCAGAATTGAACTACCAAACTGCAGTCAGCTGGCAGTCGGCAGAAGTAGCCTGCAATACTGCATTCTAATCATTCTAAGAATAAATTTGAAAAACAAGCAGAACGGGACCAAATTTAGTATGATGAGAGAAAGCTAAAAAAAAAAAAGGCCATATCTATCTTGGTGTAATTGAGAAAAATGGAAACAATCACTCAGGGCATTTCTATAGGACAGTGATGGCAAACCTTTCAGAGACTGAGTGCCCAAACTGCAACCCCAAACCCACTTTTGTATCATTGGGTGCCAAGTGGGTGTGGCCAATTGGGTGGGCGTGGCTGTGGTGGTAACGGCAGACTGGGTGGGGCTAAAAAGTTCAATCAATCAATTCCAAGTTTGCGAGAACTTTCCCCCCCCCAGAAGTTGAAATTGATTGATTGATTGAACTTTTTTTTTTTGCACACGGTGGCAGAGGCCTAAAGCGAAAAGGTTTATAAAACCCAGCTGAAAGCCAAGGACTGGGGCGTTGACACATGTGCCCACAGAGAGGGCTCTGCGTGCCACCTGTGGCACCCATGCCATAGGCTCGCCACCACGGCTATAGGAGGTGCAATGGGGGCATTGGCTTGGAGGACTGCTGATTCTCAACTCACGCTTTGGTTTGGTCACCTGACCCAGAGCAGAGAATGTGCAGCTTGCTTTTGAGTGCACAAGAAACAAACTCACTGTAAGGGAAGGGGAGCAGAAACAAACAAACACACATACGCTGACACAACATGTTATACAGTAAATAGTCCTTGTCTATATAGCTGCCTCATTTAGTGATAGTTTGTTGTTATGACAGTGATGAAAAAATAACTTTAAGACTAGTCCTCACATTTACAGCAGGTTTGTAAAGCAAAGGAAACCTGAAGTTTGTTTGCACAGTCATGGTTTTGCTTAGCGACCACTAAATGAGGACTCTCTGTATTTCACTATACAGAAGATTCCACTTATGGTCAATTCAAGGAATGTTCTGTTGCTTTCTCTAATTTAGTCTAGTCTTCTTTGGTTTCTTGTGCCCCAAAGATATTTTCTCTTAAGCTTCTTTCCTTCCTTTCATTATTTCTCTGTTTCTTTGTTCCCATTAGGTGTATTCAGGTTTTTTTCTTTCCCTATGTGCATATGTGAACTTCTTTCCCAGATTATCTAAAATCAGGTGATGCCCAGATGGATTGAGTGGATATGAAAGGGCTTGCAGTGCAACACACTCCTTAGATGAATTCGGGATAACAAATACTGTATCTTCATTTTGAAGCTGCTAGAATCAGGCTCAGAGTCGTGCTGTAATTCCATAACGTCACTGGCCAATATCTATAGTACTGCAATTTTATTCAGCTGCAATGCTATGTGGAAATAGTGTTTGAGAATCTTAATTTTAAAATCCACAGGAGTTTGATAAAGCGAATACCCAAAGAGTGCATCAAATGTTTTGGGATGTGGATGAAGTGCTGTTTGAAGGAAAAGTGAGCTCTCAAACTGAGAATCTAAAGACAGAATGCAAAGACTGGACAAATAGATCACTTCATTTAAGGCAAGTCTATATAAACTTTATTTTATCTAAGGTCCCCACATTAGATCATTATTTTCTGCATGTATTTTTACTTAATATGCTTAACTTGCCTGGCTTTTTGCAGTGGCTTAAATTACAAGTCTCTTGTAGTTTGAATCATAGCTGAGTTATATGATTCTGGTCTTATATCAAGTTTCTGGTCTTACTGTATATCAAGTTGAATTGAACTGCTCTGCCTACATTCAATTTCCTTACTTTGTTATCATAAATTCTTTTTACAGGATTTTGGGAAAACAACTTCTTTTTCCAAAAGATGAGGGTTTTCAGCATTACCAGAGCAGAAGTTCTAGTTCTGTGTATTCAAAATCTCTTCCTAGTTTGAGTGAAATCAACACCAGTATGAAAGAGTATGTTGTCATCAATTTAATAGATATTTATTTATTGAGGTATATGATTGACATTTTAAGATTATGTCTTTTTGGTACTCCCAATGTATTAATCAACCACAATCAACCGAATAGAAGCAGCATATTGGTAATTCATGCACAAACTGCTTTTTTAATAATGGGAAAAGGTACTTTTCAAATAGATTATACAGTAGTTAAATTTCAGAAATATTGCATGGGATAAAATAGCAGAATTTGCAAGAAATGAAATAACTGTTGACACATGTTAGTGATTGTTTTGCATATTATATTGTTAGGTTTATATTTTGTTGAGTGCAGGGTTATATGATTAAACAGGAATATAGAGAACTAGACAACCCATGACCGTTGGGTCATTTTCTTTCCACATATAATATAGTCATGCACTCTTTCCTTTCCCCTTACAAAACTCAACAGAATCCAGGGGTAGGGGTAACTTCCTTAACAAATTCTTCAATGCCCCCCAAAATGGCAGAGTTTGTAATATATTTCCTTCATTGGAAAGGTTCTTGAAAAATTGGGAAAACTTTCAGAGATGTTTCTATCTTTAAAATAGCCCGTGTTGAACTGTATAGTATAGTCAAACATCAGAAAGTGTTTATAACATTTTGTATCATGTCATAAAATGCTTTCTGAGGATTTTTATGTCGTAAAAAGTTTTACAAATTTGCCAAACTTCAATTCCATGGGAGTCACGGGTTCCAGAATTTGGATGCATTTTGTAAAGCAAGCCCTTTTGAGGTACCTTGTTGCTCTATGATGCAGCATTTTGCCCAACTACAGTAGTAGTAGTATGAGGTAGTTGGGATACTCACCACCAAACAATAATCACAAATGTTATAGAGATGCTTAACATGTGTTAGCAGTTTGCAGTTAGCATCTGTACTAATGTAATAGGAAAATATCTGAGTAGAGATGTGGCATGTTCTGTAAGATGCTCAAAGCACACTAAAGCTTGTAAGAGGCTAATCTTCATTAGAATTTTACTTTATGAGTAGTTTTATTCTTATTTTTTTGTTGATGTAAATTGTTTTTTCTATGTGTTATACTTAGAAATTTTAACAAGTTACCCTAACAGCTTATAGTATTACTGTTTAAAAAAAGCATTTTTTCTCTTTTGTGTACCATAATTTAGGTTATGCATTTCAGGATCAAAATTGATACCAGCAGCTTTTCCAGTGCAGAAAGCATTCAGCTCTGAATTATCAGAGATTTCTTTATCTGAATCACCTGGATATTCATTCTTGGAGGAAGAAGTTTATGATGCAGAAGGAAAAATGGAAGAATATCTTGCATTCGACAAGGAACTGTAAATGTTGAATTTTAATAGCTTTCATGAGTCATAATTATGACTAAAGAAAAATCAGACTTTTTATGAAATTGTCTACATATATCTGACTTATCTTTGCTTGTATCTTTAAGCAGCATCTTTGGTAACAGAAACTTCCAGGCAAAATTATTTTGTCTTTAAATCAGTGAATGTCAGTGGTTGAGATTGGTAATATGTTCTAGACTGAAGCTGTTTTCGAAATGAAACCTTCACCTGCTTTTTCTTCATAATAAAGTTAGCTAATTTAAACACTCATGGTTAAAAACTAGCAAATGTTTTTGGTCATTTAACAAAGAGGTTTTTAAGAACAGCTAGGCAAAAATTAAAAGTTTATTCTACCAATAGATTGTTTGCATGAGCAAAGCAATGTTAAAAAGCTCTACCAATCATTTTGGATTTGATGCCTATCTTTATAAACAATTAAGCTGCTGAAGAATTTCATGTCAACCATGCATGCCTTTCTTAGTTTTATTGGAATTGGTCTATTAGGCAAAAGAACCTGAAGTGAATTTTTCAGAAACTTTTACTCTAAAATCATTTGTCTTCAAAATTGCTGAGAATATATGAAATACGTAAAATACTAATCCTACTATGATATTAATATTGCACTATTTCCTCAGTACATATAACAGTTTTTCTTAAAGGAAGTAGAAATTTTCTACTGGGTTCTTTGTGATTTATTTAATTCAAAATTGAATGTTGTAAGAATATTTTGCAATATTGTCTTTATTGTTAGTGAGTGATCAAGTGATGAATACTGAAGGCCAATTTGTACAGTACAAATTGTAAGAATCATATTTCCTGTGTGTATAAAATACAGCTTTTATGTGCCCGTGCATTTACCACTGAGTCTTGATAGAATTTAAATGTGATAAAATCATAATTTATAATTTGATAAGTTCTGAAATAATACTGTGTGGCACTACTTTGATCAAAAGGTACTTTGATTACATCGACCATGTTGTTATTAATTAATAGTGCTTAGTAATAAAACTTTAATTTCCTTATTTCATTAGTGATGATGAAGATTTCGAGCAAAGGAATCCTCAGCTTGCCCAAAAACAGATTAAACATGGCATTCCTCCTGTTTCTCCCAACTCCTGCATCAAAGAAGCTGTGACTGCTGAAGTGTTTGATCAAATCTGGAAGAATGTAATTAAAATATTGGAAGAATTAATAAGAAAATACTGGCAATCATCTATTTCAAGTAAGTAGAACATTTTATGTAAATTTTATTGGTTTTTATAATGGTGGGGAGGAAAATGAAGGGATAGGGTGTGGGGTTGGGATAGCGGGAAAGTTGGGGGAGGGGTTGGGGTTTCCCCCAATTACAAGGAATATTTAGCAAATAGCATATTGTCTGGGTTGATATATATCAATAGAAGTAGTAAGAATAATGATTGATAACAGTAATAGATATAGCAAATTACAGTAAACAATGTTAAATTTTCAATCTATAATATTTTGCTTAGTAGAATAAGGTCAAAAATAAGTATCACATTCCTTTCTGTCTAATTCGTTTGTCTAGCCATTGATAAAATTTAGTTCTATAGTAGACTAAATGCTCTTTTTCTTTAATCTCTAAAGTTAATCTATTTCTGCACAGTCTGATATTTTCTTAATTAGCATTTCTTCAGTTGGTAAAGTCTTATTTTTCCAATATTGGGCATACATAATTCTCACTGCTGTTAATACATGTAATATTAAATACCCAGTCTCTTTATCATATTTGGGATCTATCATTCCTAACAAAAACAATTGAGGTTTAAATTCTATTTGTTTTTTAACCATCTTCTCCAACCATAAATGTATCTTAAGCCAAAACCTTTTAGCTTTAGAACATGTCCACCAGAGATGGTAATATGTACCTGGTCTTTGGCTGCATTTCCAACAAACATTTGGAGTATTTTTAAACATTTTCGCTAGTCTCACTGGTGTCATGTGCCATCTATAAAACATTTTATACAACTTTTCTTTATATGATACACCTTTAGTTAATCTAATATTTCTATCCCATAAAATTTTCCCATTCTTCAAGTTCTATAGTGTGGCCAACATTTTTTGCCCAAATTATCATTGTTTCTTTAACTTGTTCTTTCTCCATCTTTAGATTAAGCAGAAATCTGTAAAGATTTTTATTCAGCTTCTTATCTGTTTTTAACAATATACGATCGAGTTCTGTCTGTTCATTGTAGAGCCCCATTGTTTTCAAGTCTTTTTCATATGTTGTTTTAATTTGTAAGTATGGCCACCATGCTAAATCAATACCTTGTTGATATAGGTCTTGTCTAGATTTCAATCTTCCTTCCTTATCCAATAAGTCCTTATATGTTACAAGTTTATCATAATTAATTAAGTTTGGGTAAGCAAAAGCTTCCATTGTTGAAAGCCATTCAGGTATCTTAATATAAGTTTTTTCCTTTATTTTTTCCCATTCTAAGAGAACTGCATGTCTTATGGTATGGTTCTGAAAGTATCTATGGACTTTATTCTTCCCATACTATAGGAAGGCATGCCAGCTGAGCTGCAGGTCATGCCCCTCAAGATATAATAGTCTTTTATCTTTGAGTGTTATCCATTCTTTAATCCATATTAGAATAGCTGCTTGGTAATATAACTTCCAATCTGGGAGTCCCAATCCTTCCCTTTCTCTAACGTCTTGTACCATTTTCACTTTGATTCATGCTTTTTTTCCCTTGCCAAATAAATTTAAATATTATGGTGTTCAGTTTGTCAAAGAAAGCTTTTTCTAATTTTACGGAAATGGTTTGAAATAGAAAAAGTATTTTCGGTAAAATGTTCATTTTAATTGTAGCTATTCTCCCCAACATTGAAAGTTGGAGGGTTTTCCAGTTTTCTAAGTCCAGTTTTATTTGTTTTAGTAATTTTACATAGTTATCCTCTTTTATTGTTGCACATCTTGCTATTAAGTAAATTCCCAAATATCTAACTTTTTTGACTATTTGAAGGTTTGTTTTTTTCCAAGTTGCATTTTCTGTTTTTCTGTTAAGTTTTTGTCAAAACTTTAGTTTTTTCTCTATTTATTATCAAACGTGCTACATCACCATATTGTTCTATTGTATCCAACAGTTTCGTGCTTGTTTCCAAAGGTTCTTCCAATATAAAAACCAAGTCATCTGCAAATGCTTGTAACTTATATTTTTCACCCTTTATCTCTAGTCCTTTAATCTCAGAGTCTTGTCTAATGTTTCTGTTCAATACTTCCAAAGTTAGTATAAATAATAGTGGGGATAAAGGACATCCCTGTCTTGTGCCCGTTTTAATATTAAAGTTTCTGTATAGTCTCCATTTACAATTATTCTAGCAGTCTGTTTATCATAAATTGCATGGATTGCATTCATAAAGTTTTCCCCAAAGTCCATTTCGGCAAATTGCTGGAACGTGAATTGCCAATTTAGATTATCAAATGCTTTTTGTGCATCAATAAATATCAGAGCCATCTGTTTCCCTGGATGGGCTACATAGTACTCTAGGACATCCAGATTTGTTCTTAAATTATTTTTTATCTGTCTTTTAGGTAAAAAGCCGTTTTGATCAATATGTATACATTCACTCAAGAATTTCTTAATTCTTTCTGCCATTATTAAAGCAAAAGTTTTATAGTCCACATTGGGTAATGAGATTGGTCTATAATTTTTTATGTGTGTCAAGTCTGCATCTTCTTTAGGTATTAAAGTGATATTAGCTTCAGTCCATGTCTTTGGTATTTTGGTTTCCAGGAGAATTTCATTACAAAGTTCTTTCAAAGTTGGAGTTAAGATATCTTGTAAAGCAGTATAGAATTCTGCAGGTAGTCCATCTGCCCCTGGGGTCTTTTTTTTGCCTTTTTATAGATTCTGTAATTTCCATCATTGATATTGGTTCATTCAATATATTTCGAATGTTCTGGGAAATTTTTGGTAAGTTTGCTTTTTTAAAATATTGCTGTATTTTTTCCTTGGGGATTTCCTTTGCTTTGTAAAGTGTCTCATAATATTCTTTAACATTTTTTTTTCATTGCATCATTTCGAAACTGTATTTCTCCATTTGTATTTTGTAATTTCTTTATCATTTTGTTTTCTTTTTCTTTTTTCAATCTATATGCTAGCCATCTTCCCGGCTTATTTGCATTTTCAAAGAAATTCTGTTTAGCCCGTTTGATCTGTTGAGCCATTAGTTCCATCTCAGATAAATTTTACCTATGCTTTATTATTTCCATTTGTTTCTTGAGTGATACTTTATCTGGATCTGTTTGTACTTCTGCTTCTAGTCTTCTGAGTTCCTCCCTCAAGTTTAGTTGTAGTTGTTTCTTTTCTTTATTCTTTTTTTTATTGAAAAGTTTTAAAATACATTTTATCTTTAACAATCCCCTCTCCCCCTCCCCTACCTATCCCTCCCTTTTCTTTATTCTTATTAGCCATATAAGTTATGGCCAAGCCTCTAAAATATGCTTTAGCAGTGTCCCAAACATTTTGGAGTGATGTTTCTTCTTTCTTATTTATTTTGAAGAAAAATTCCATTTCCTTTTTTTGCTAGTTGTAGAAATTCTTTTTCCTTCAGTATCAATTTATTTAGAGACCATCTAGGTTTCTTCTTGGTTCCTTTCCAGGTCATTTTTATTGGATTATGGTTTGCCCAGTCATTGGCTTCAATTTCCACCTCTTGAATCATCGATTTCAAGTCCAATTAGATCCATATCATATCAATTCTTGACCATGATTTGCGTCTATTTGAGTAAAATGTATACTGTAATTTCTCTGGGTTTCTCTCTCATGTCTAACATGCTAAATTCTTCTATGATTTTTAAAAATGCTCTAGGTAATAGATTTTCTCCTTTCCTTCCTTGCTTGGCACTTTTGTAGTCTGAAGATCCATCCACAATTGCATTAAAGTCTCCCATTATGCAAACAGTTTGGTAGTTTAGATCTAGTATTTTCTTATAAAGTTTAAGATAAAATTGTTCTTGTTTATCGTTAGGTCCATATATTCCAATGATTAGTCTTTGCTTTTGATCCATCATAATTTCCACCATTAAAATTCTCCTCTCTTTGTCCGCATAAATTTGTTTGGGACCCATCTTTTCTTTGATATAAAGGGCTACTCCTCTTTTCTTTTGGGATGCCAATGCAAAGAAAAGTTTGACTATTTTTGGTTGCTCTAGAATTTTGGTATGTAACATAGCTTGGGTATCATTCTGTTGGGTGTCAGTCTTCTCCTGTTGTAACATTGTGGCTATTGATTTCTGGTAGACTGGGTTTGCAGAAATTGAGGCAGGAGCAGAAGAGCCTTTTTTTTCCAAGTTTGGATAAATTAGAAATACTCATCTTTTCCTTCAAATCGTGTGGTATCTCCGCCCAATGGTTTTGTAATCCAGGGAGCTCCTAATAGTTAGAAGAGACGAACCATCAAAAATAGTAGAGGTAGTAAAAAGTAAAGGGAACCAGAAAAAAAATAGAAGTCCCAAAAAGGTAACAGATGAGCAAAAAGGAAAAAAAATAGAAGAAAAGAAGAAGAAAAAAGAGCAAAAATAAAAATAGTGATAATAATAAAAAAATGAGAATAGAGGAAGCCAAAAAAAAGTATGTTGAAAAATAGTGGAGCAAAAAAAGAGGAGATGCCCCAAAAATAAAAACAAGGGAAAAAAGGCCCATAAAAGGCTAATAATAAAAAGAGGTAAGAATTAAAAAAAACAAAAATTTTCAATAAAAATATAGTAAAAGTAAGTGATATGAATTGGTCAAATGCAATAAAAATAGGTAGAAGTGTCCCAAGTTATAATCCAAAACATTATATTCAGAGGTAGGTAGTAGCAATTCCAAATCTCTGTGTACTTACAGTCCAAGGGAATCAAATAGCTTCAAGGACAGACTTGTTTAAACAGTAATCTTCAAAACCAACAGGCCAAAAAGACCAAAGGGAGTCCTTTTTTCTTTCGAAAACAAAGATGCCAAAGACCTTCAGGGCAATGTCTGGGCGAACAGCCAAATTCCAGTGTGAAATAAAACAGTTCAGTGAGGGTGGTGAAATTTTCAAGTTTCACCACTAGATGGGATTATCTATCTAGTCCCACCCTTTGCAGGCAAAATAAAAAAGGAGCAAGGAGGGGAAAAAACTTTCAAGTTTAAAAAGAATTAAAAAGTAAAAAGTAAAAGTAAAAATAAGAAGTAAAAATCATAGTGGCTTTCACACAAATGCCCAATTTTATAGAAGCAAAAGCTTTCCCAAGCTTCTAGCCAAAAACAGCTCTGTGATAAAGTAGCATTTTCACTTTTCCAGGAGCTTAAACCACTGCTTGTAAATTGGAAAGGGGGGGAATAAAAGAGAATTCCACCCCCTTCCTCAAGTAAAGGCTTTACTCTCAAAGGCTGAAAAAGTGCTAATCGCTAAGAGTCTTGGCTTCTAAAGAGAGTAGAAGGAAATTCTCACCCAGCTGACTATTTGCATGCAGATTAGAAGTCTTTTGTCTTCGCTGAGCAGCTGGCAATAGCGGGTTGTATGAAATACGATCTGCCTTTCTTCCTGCTGGTTCCAGTGGCTCTGTTGGGACTGGCGGTCCGGCTACTGCCTAACCACAGTCCTCAGACATTCACCCTTTGGTGGCTGCCTCTACGGGGCAGCATTCAGTCCATTTGGACCCACCAGGTGGTAGAATTCAGACCCAGGGAGGAGAGAGACCTTTACTCGAGTCTGTTTTCAGCTGATGTCACCGGAAAATTCCAGTAGAACATTTTAAAGAAAGGTTGAACCATTCTACCTGGTTGACTTAAGCAGAAGGGATGAGAGTCAAGTGGGCTTAGGACAACTTGCTGTGGCTATCCTGCTATGGCCAACTTGCTGCGGTCATTTTGCTGCGCTTGCTGTGGCCATCTTGCCACAGCAGTGGGACAACTCATTGCAGCCAACTCAATGTGGGACAACTTGTTGCAGCCAACTCACTGTGGGACAACTCATTGCGACCAACTCACTGTGGGACAACTTGCCAGAGACAATTCCATGCAGGATAATGCAAAGTTACTTGCCAGTGTTTCTCTGATATTATTTCCATTTTTGTCAATGGAAATAATGTCAAAGAAACATTGGCAGGTAACATTTATTGCATTGATTTATCCGGCATGGAATTGTTCCATGGTGAGATGTCCCACGGCAAGTTGGCCTTGGTGAGATGGCCATGTTAAGATCGCTGTGGTGGGTTGGCTGCAGAGAAATGACCACGGCGAATTGGCCATAGTGAGTTGGTTGTGGTGAGATGGCCTTGTTGAAATGGCTGTGACAAGTTGGCCATGCCAAATTGTCCCATTCCAGAGTCAAGTATGACTGGATTGGTTTTATCTTGCTAAGAATTTTATCCATGTCCTTAGGTTGTATGAATGAAAATTATCCATAGCAGTTACTAGTGTTACTGGGTAACTAGGACCTGTTATAACCAAGAACCCAAAGTTGGGGCAAACATGAACAATTATGTTTGTGGGTATCTACCAGACATGCCACAGAAGGCAACAAGGTTACCTCTTCCATTTTAATAGGTCCTTGATTACAGACCTCACCCAGGTGTGCCAGTGCATTGGCAATGGCAAAGAACAGTTGCTTTGTCACTTTGAGAGCCTTGGCATAATGTGGGCTTCAGCCTATCAGATGGCTCTGTTATCCTACCGTATCCTTGAACTCCATGAATGAAATCCTTTAGACTCATAAAGCAAGGATTGACACCTCAGAAGCTATTGGTTCAATTGCCTTTAATCTCTGCCCTAGAGATCTACTAGGGCAGAGACAAAAATGCCAGTTTAGGTGGAAATAAATTGTTCCAAAGCAATCAACAATATTCCTTTTCTGTGGCAGCCCCTGCCCTATGGAACAGTCTCTCCCCCCTGAAGTTGAGCAGGCCTCTATTCTCCTAGCCTTCCATCAAGCTTTGAAGACCTGACTTTTCCCCAACGTGAGAATATATGACTTGGTGCCAGATTTTAGTTGGTTTTAATGTTTTAATGTGCTTAGTTTTGTAGTTTTATTATGGTTTTTATATTTGATCAGGAGCCGACTAGAGTTGGTTTTTAAATGGGTGACTATATAATTGTTTAAAATAAAATAAATAAATAATCAAATAAATAAATTATATTCCTAATAGCTCCTCCAAACCATTAGGAGATTAGGATTTTCTTTAAATCTGAACCCCTTCATGCATGTAACACTATTATGTACTGGGCTCATTAGTAATACTACGTGGGTTGCTGGAGCAGCTAACGACTCTCCAGCAACCCAGACTATAAGTCTCCAGCGCTGCAATTGGCTATCCCTAGGCGGCAATGGTTGTTTCAAACCTATTGGCTGCCGCCTAGGGCCTAGACTATATATTGTGGCTAGTTGCAGCCATTTGCTCAGTACAGATTCTGCACAAAATAAAATATGAGTTTCCCTGTACTCAGCTACCTCGTCTTCATTCCTGCGCCAAAGTACCCGCTATTTAACAAACACCCTCTCTATCTGAACAAACAAAACAACCTTCCCAACCTTGACCCATGAAAGTCATAGAATATTGATGTGCTGTTGACAGAATAGCTTCAATTTTCTGTCTGTTCCCCTAGAAAAACCACCTATCTACCAATCTTGGGAAGCAGAATTGTATCATCCTGGCAGCTGAGTAGAGGAAGCAATAGATTATTATAAATAATTGTTAATAATGCATTGCTTCCACAGTTGAAGCAAATTAAGAGGGTTCTGATATTGCCTGATTCATGTATGTATATTTACTATTTTTATGTAATAATGATCTAGAAAATAACAACTATTCGGAGAAATCAAAAGTTACTGGAAATAAGTTGTCACATATTCCAGCCTCCCATGCTATGGTAGATACATCCAGTGTTCCTTCATCCAGAGGGTCAGAGGTTCGATCCATGTCTTTCGGTCTGCATTTTGGACAATCCCAGGTAAAATAATATCTTTTCATCAACATATGAAAAATCTTCACAGTATGAATGAACAATCTTTTCTTCATGTATTTAGTTGAATATTCTATTTTACTTGGTTCCCTCTGTCTCCATGGTTCTTGGGTGCTTAAGCCTGGGACAATTTTCCTGACCATTCTTTTTTTCTTTTTCTTTTGGCTTTTGAGCAACATGGTAAGTTGCAATATTATAACAAAAGACCAGAGTAATTTATCATCATGTCTAAAGCTCAAAATATGTGCATTTATGAATAAGCCATGCAAGAGACATTAATACTAATAAAAATAAATTAAATATTAATTTATTTCATATCTTGAATTTAATTTCATTACTCTCCATGACACCATTTTTTAAGTTTGCAACAGAACATATGTAATAATATTTTAAATAATTTACTTATTACATTTATTCTGTGTCATACTCAGAAACTAATAAATATTAAAATAAGTTTTAAAAACTGTAAGAACTCAAAGCCCAAGTGGATAAGGGGATAAGATTCAGATTACTGTATTTAAAATAAATAAAAACACGTTTGCCATATGCTGGAGAGATCATAAAGATCATGCTGTACTAAACAAAATTGTTCTCATAGTCTTGAATATTTTTTAACTGTTACATGAATCATTTTATTCACCTAAGTCAATGCGTAGTGCCTGGGGCTTTTACAAAAAAGATGCTGCTAAAGAAGTTTTATATTTCCCATTGTTATACACAGTGAACCCAATCAAGAACAGGGTTCTTCATGTTTTCTTTAGAATTTAAAAAAAAATCAATCGGTTGAGCTGTATATAGTTAATTTAACGCAGAAGGGAGCAATTATCTGGTGGCTGATGCCTGCTTCTAACATTTTGGGAAAAAATAAGACTAAAAATAAATTGGACAATAATATTCCCATGTTTGGTCCGGGAAGGGTGTGGTTTGTTTCCTCTTCTTACTTCTTTATGATAATAAGACTATTTTAGGGAATAATTATATTGTGACATTGAATGACCTTCACCCTCATTGAATGACATATCTGTGTTGCTTTCTGTTGCTTTCTTTAGGCCCACCGTTTCTCTAGCAGTTCACATGGCAATTTAAATGGTGTCATGACAATTCAAGCTAAACCACTACAACAAAGATATTCAAGCTTCATTGAAAAGTATGTTTTAAAGTGACCTCATAAAATTACGCTTTTGTATAGGCTGCATTTATCTATTTATTCCTGGGCTTATTTATTTTAGTTAGATAGTTAAAGTGTGTTATGATTATAGATTAGGTTTATAAAATGATAAAAGGAATAACATACCTGGTAGAAGTAGAACATCAATTTTATTTTTATTCAAAACATTAAAATAAAAACGTCAGAAAAAGAAAAAAATACAAAAACAAAACACAACTAAAGAAAACTACACAAAAAAGAATGCATAAAATGAAAAACAAAACATATAGTCCCCACTAGTTGAATACTGATATACTTCAAAGATAATAACTCCTCCCCTTTTGCAAAGCAGACACACAATTTATAAATTTCTAAAACACTGTTTACCCAACCCACTTAGCCTGACATCTATCTACTATACAGAAACATAGTTTATAAAACCAACAGCTGAATTAAACTTCAAAATCCTCTGTTAATACTATAGTCTATTTATTGTATGATTTAGTTACATTTTAGGAAGATGGGAGAAAGTAATTTGGGATTAAAAATATGCATTGCCAATTGTGTCTCTAGACACAGTTGCTTCACTCTTTTTATCTTGGTTATCATGAAAGGATAGTACATTGTTCTTTGCTCAATTTATTATTATGTTTTACTCTCAGAGAAAGACACTTGTGAGTTTCTTATCTCTGATGCCAGAATCATTCATGAGACTTGAAATTTATCATTTCTTTATTGGGAGATGCTGATCCACTTATTATTTAGCTTCAGGTTGCTGAAGACTTTAATCTTATATAAGTGGAGTGATGTTTGATTGAAACTGTTTTTCAGGCATGAACAAGAAGACAAGCCACAAGGTGTGGGTTCCAGTATTAATTCAGCAAAGAATCGAGTGGGGCGAATGACTGACAGCAATGTTTCATCATTACCTCGAGTGTTGCCTGGATCCTCTAAGAAAACAGTGAGCCATCGTAGGTTACCATCAATAGCACAAGATCAACTACGTTTAAAGACTCCCAATGTTTACAGTGATGAGGTCCTGCGAGGAACAAAATTGTAAGTCCTTATTTCTGTTCTTTGCTACTGTAGCTTCAATATCATGTTGAGTTCAGATAAGAGCATTTGGACAGCACTGAGAAATAATGTTGTGATTGTGTAACACAAATAGTGCATTTAGAAGAGAACTATGTAGTCTAAAGATGTTATTTTATCCTTCAAGCTATGAAAATAAGAATCCTATATGAGGAACTAAGCAGGTATGAGGAACTAAAGTAATAAGATCCAGATTTTTAAGTGGGCAGATATGCATTATTAAGATTGTGTAATTTTAAGTGGATGTCTTGTGCTTCAAAGAGAATCTGCCTTCCCAGTTTGGCCACTCCAGATGTGCTAGGACTATAATATCCAGAATTTCCAGAAGTTCAGTTTTTGAAAGTCACCATATTAGGGAAGATTGACTTAATATTTCTATATATGCAACAGACCTGTTATTCACAATACTGGGATAAGAAGCACTCTTTTAGCAGTTTAAGGGACTGAAATAAGAGTTAATTCCTATGTCCATGCTGCTTTCCTACAGATGCACTGCCTTAGATCGTTTGCCATCTCCATTTACACCTGTTATCCGGAACAAGTTGCCACCCATAAATTCAGATACCATTGATCAATATCTTTCAGTTCCCGGACTACGTTTAAGCTTTGTAAGACAACTAAATTATTTGTTTCATGAATTATTGAATACTTGTTTTCATGTCTCTCTAAAAAAATCTAGGGTGTGCACATCAAATAAAAAACTCAGCTTGATTAAAATACAGTGTGACCAGGTATTGGATGAAGTTGCCAATAAAACTTTTAATCATATCTTTGCATAATCCCAAAATGTATACATCCACCCACACATTCATAATTTATTTCAGCTATGAAACTTCCTTGAGTCGTCTTACACAATACACTTTTCCTCTGTGCCTCATAGGATTGTTGTGAAGTTAAAATGTCTATTATATAAATTATCCAGGCATATAAAATAGATCTATATGTGGAGACGATGACTGCTGCAAAGACTAAAGAGCCAAGGAGTAGACCAGTTCTTTGAAAACTCTTTGGTGAAGGAGATGATGGGAAATCACTCACATATGATTTTGGATAGCAATCTCCAGTGAGTGCCAGGAGACAAAACCATCAATCATTAAACTCACAATCACAGCAGACCTTTTAAAACGACACTGAGTATGCTAAGTGTACTTCTAATCACTTTGGAAACTGCTTATTTAAACATTTTAAAGTCTTAAGAAGTCTTTGGAATGAACCTATCTTTGTTTCTGAACAAAAAAAAATAACCATAATTTTAAGAAGTTAAAAAATGTGAAATAAACAAAAGTTTGTTTTTCCAGCTTGCTTAGTTTTAGTTTTATTATTTCTGTTACATTGACACTTTTTTTCTTGCTTTGAAAATTCACGTAATAAGCCAGTGCATCTTGCATTAAAAACATGATATATGCAGTTATGAAATCAAAAAAGTTAATTGTAGTCTACAGATTAAAATGCCAGCTATCTTAATATCATGAACTATAAATTCAGACAAAATGCAGCCTATGGGATCAGAGTTCTCTTTCCAGTCTGGTTTTCTGATAGAGAAGATATAAAGGATGAGACGTGAAGCTGCACTTGAAAGTAGATCTTGGCACACTGCAGATTTTTGTGTTAGCAACAGGTGGTAAAACTGGGTAGATTATTCAACTCCAAATAGCTCCATTTTAACTGTATTTGTAACACTATTCCATTGACAAAAGACTATGTTAATGTTTTCTTAAAACAATGGGAAGTCCTTCCCATGCATGGCAATTCCATATTTTTGAAAAAAAAAATTAGGAATTTAGTACATGTGCTCCACTTACACAGCCATTTACATAGCCTATAGCATTCTTTAATCACAGTTATCATTTCTAGTCTTGAGCAGACCCCTGTGCAATTAAAGTTTTCTCTGTTCGTGCTAAAACACATTTCATCTGAAGTTCCTTTGAAAAAGTCTTAAGTAGGTAATTTTAGAACTTCTTATCTAGGTGCTCAGAAGCTGGTTGAAAAATTAGTTATTTGTGAGGAGGCAATAAAGTCAATTGAAAAACAGTTACATTGACCACCAGGAAGCAGGATATGTCCAGCTTCATCCTCATTAGAATATACATAGCCAGACCTTATTCTATGGAGTTCAAATCCTCTCTCAGGAATTTTGCTCATCAGTTAGCAGTTTTAGGTGACTATATACAGTGCATTAGCTTTCAGATCTATTTGAGCCCTGGCGCACAGCAGTGTTGCAGGAAGGGATACTATATATAGACACTATCCATCTATAGTAGTCCTCAACTAATAATCATTCATTTAGTGACCAAAGTTACAACTGCACTTTAAAAAGTAACAACTGATCCTCACACTTACAACCGTAGCAGCATCCCCATGGTCACACCAGCATCCCCATGATCAAATTCAGATGCTTGGCAAAGTTGCAGTGTCCTGGGGTTATGTGATCATCATGTGAGCCTTGGTGGAGCAGTGGGCTAATGCCTCCCTAAGTAACACCAGCTGCCTGCAATTAGTGCAGGTTCGCATCCCACCAGGCTCAAGGTTGACTCAGCCTTCCATCCTTCCGAGGTAGGTAAAATGAGGACCCAGATTGTTGGGGGCAATTAAGCTGACTTTGTAATAATGCCGCTGGGGTGTGTGTGAAAGCCCTAATAAGCAGGCATATACATAGAATGAAGGCTACTGCTAAGCTTGTAAGCCGCCCTGAGTCTTCGGAGAAGGGCGGGATATAAATGGAATTAAAATAAAAAAAATAAAATAAAATAAAAATTTGCTATCTTTCCAGCTGGGTTCCAACAAGCAAAGTCAATGGGAGAAGCTGGTTTGCTTAACAACTGCATGATTCACTTAACAATTCTTTTGATAATTAGTGGGGAGCATCTGCGGCCGGCGTCAACTTCCCTCCGCCCAGTACGCTCCCACAGAGAGGGCCTCCTCAGGGTGCCACTGGTCAAAGAATGCCGACTGGTGGCCCCCAGGGGGAGGGCATTCTCTGTGGGTGCACCGGATCTTTGGAACCATCTTCCGGTCGAGCTCCGGATGGCGCCCGATCTCCGCTCCTTCCGGCGCGATCTTAAAACCCATCTCTTTGAACAAGCTGGCCTGGCCTGATGGGACGGGGTTGGATTTTATAAATGGATTTTAACTTTTAATCTGTATTAATTTATTACGGGCACTGTTTAATTACTTTTTAATAATTTTTAATTTTTGTATCTTTTTTTTTATGTATTGCCCTGTTCACCGCCCTGAGTCCTTCGGGAGAAGGGCGGTATACAAATTAAAATAATAATAATAATAATAATAATAATAATAATAATAATAATAATAATAATAATAATAATAATAATAATAATAATAGTGGCGAAAAAGGTAAGATATCTATTCCTTAAGCTTGCAAGGAAACAGATGTACAGATGTTACATATTGTCACCGCCCCTGGATACAATAATTGTATTTACTTCAACTGCTAATAATATTTTACATTTTTCTACCCAGTAATTGGTTGCTTCTTTTGTCTTTTCATTTTCAGCATAGAGGAAAACATGTTCATAGCAGAATATCCAGTGCAGTACCTCATGGTCTGGAACAACGACCTCATAGAGAGCGAACTGTCTTAACAGATCAGTTTTCAAGGCCCAATACAACTCATACATTCCGGGTAGGTTTGAAAGTTTGTAAACATGGGATGAGAATCAATTTGGCAGTTAAGGCATCAGGGTAGGTCCGGGAGACTGTGAATTCTAGCCTCATTTTAGGCTAGAACTTCATGACCAGCTTCATGACCTTGGACCAGTCATTCTCTCGTCGTCCCACGAAGCAGACAATGGCAAATCACTACCAAGAAAATTGCAGGGACTTGTCCAGGCAATTATCAGGAGTCAACACTGACTTGAAGGAACAATGATTGCCCACCCCCTCCCAAAAAAACCCAAAGTTGCATGTGTGAGATAACAAATGTGTATTTCATCTCCTTCTATTGTTCTCATACATATGTCTGGAATTTGCCAGTTACCCATTTATTTTTTTCCTAATCTTAATTTGTTATTGTATATTAACCAGTGATTACAGTTTATACACAGTTCACAAGGTATATTAATAAACTAGATTGTTTATCAATTACCATGACTTTAAGTTGATCATGGTTTATGATAAACCATAATCCCTGGCTTGTATTTAGTGGCAGTCAAGCTTGCAAAGCAATGGTATAATTTGTACTGTTCTGGGGCACACATAACTGCCTGTGTCACTACATTCTGCACCACCTTCAAAGACAGCCTTAAGTAGTATATATTATAGTAATCCATCCAGGAGGTTACCAGGACATGAATGACTGACCAGAGCTTCCCAAATCTTGTTCCTACAATTAAGCTGTCAAAGCATAATGCAACAAGGGGTTTGTTTATCAGCTGACTTATCACAGAGCCAGATCCTAATTAGGGCTATGAGTGAATAATGGGTTCTGTGACTAAGGGAGGACTAGACCTTGGATCTCCTTGCTTCTAATCTAATATCTTAATCATTGTACCACACTAATTATCAAAAGAAGCAAAGCATCATATTAATTTATTTTTCAGTCAGATACACCTCAGAAAAAGTCATCAATTTCTATGGATCTTACTAATCACTTGTGGACAAGCCAAGGAGTAATAACAGGTAAGACCTGTCTCATTAAGCATATTTTTCAAAAGTGAGTATAGGACTATATCTTTTTGGATTATAGGAATGTGTGATTTCAAAATTATTACATTTAACATGCTGACATTTGTTGGAGAAAGGGCTAAATTAAGCAATATTTTTTTATTCCACCTTTAAGTTAAATGCTAATGATAAACGTGGCATGACTAAAATGTTAAAAAGTTGCAGCAGCAAATCAATTTCTGCACTTTCTTGCCAAGCTTGGTCTTGACCTTCATTTCGTTCGTATCCAACCCTTTTACCCAGAGGGCACTTTCTTTAAAAAAAGTAAAGTACAACTAAATAAGTATTTAAGATTTGATTAAGATTGTAAAAATTAAAGAGTTCAGATTGCAAAGCTAGGTCTGAAAAGGAAGATGTGGAGTCCTTTTCTAAAAGTTGAAAGAGTGAGAGCAATTCCTGAGGAAGGAGAACAGCTACGTTAGAGCCAACAGAGGAGGGAGCTTTTTCCTATGTGCCCAGCAAAGAGACCTTAGAAAGCAAGGCAAGTTTGAGAGAGCCTCTCCTGCTGACCTTAGGGTAAGTTCATATTGAGATAGGTGGTCCCTTAGAAAGCCAAGTTCAAAATTCATTAAGGCCGAAGACCAAAGCCAAGACTACTAAATTGGAAAAAACGGTGCTCAAACATGCAAATCTTTCAACATGATCTTCTGGTATTATGCACTGCTTAACAATCTGATTGGCAGCACCTGCAGTTTTTGGATGCATTTCAACAGTAGTCCTGGACAGAACACATTTGCTTTAGATAAGTTGGATGTAACTAAGATACAGATAACTGCTGTGGGGGGGTCTACTCCATATAGCTCATTTGCAGCTGGCACACTAGATGTAATTATGCAGCCACCGTTGGTGTTGGAAATGTCTGTCTGGAGAGAAAGTTTTTTGAGAGGAAGTACAATCCTACCCACAACAAGCTGAACTTAATCCAGGACCTTGAGGATCCAGGATGAATAATCCTTGATAGCCTCTGGACTTAATTTCAGCTTGTTTACTTTGTCCAGCATTATTGAACTTAACAATTGGCTAAGAATTGGCTGTTTCCTTGGAATTAAACATCTAAGAGTAACTGAACTACCTGCCATTTGCATACTTAAAGCATCTGAGTCAGTGCCCCATATAATATCTACCAGTGATTTCAGGTAGATATTGAACAGCAGGAAGAGAACACAGCACTTCAACATCAGAAGTCATCTCCTATCACAGTCCTGCGACAGTAAATATAGTAGATAGAATAGGGCCAAAGGGCCCAGCCCTCCTAAGCAGTCCAGTAAAATAATGTTTCTGTATTCCACATTCATTTTTTGTGTAGGTAATCTTCTACGATGGCCAAAGCAATCCTGGTTTCATATAGAATAGAATAGAAGACTTTATTGGACAAGTGTGATTGAACACACAAGGATTTGTCTCCGGTGCATAAGCTCTCGGTGTACATACAAGCAACAAGGGTTAAATGATCATAATCATCATAAAATACATTCATCATAAATCATAAGAAACAACACTGACTGATAGTTATAAAATATTAAATAAGCAATCAACATAAATCATACTAGGATACTAAATGTTGTTGTTGTTAGCTGCGAAGTCGTGTCCGACCCTTCGTGACCCCATGGACAACGTTCCTCCAGGCCTTCCTGTCCTCTACCATCTTCTGGAGTCCATTTAAGCTCACGCCTACTGCTTCAGTGACTCCATCCAGCCACCTCATTCTCTGTCGTCCCATTCTTCTCTTGCCCTCAATCTTTCCCAGCATTAGGCTCTTCTCCAGTGAGTCTTTCCTTTTCATTAGGTGGCCAAAGTATTTGAGTTTTAGCTTTAGGATCTGGCCTTCTAAAGAGCAGTCAGGGTTGATCTCCTCTAGGACTGACTGGTTTGATCACCTTGCAGTCCAAGGGACTCTCAGGAGTCTTCTCCAGCACCATAGCTCAAAGGCCTCAATTCTTTGGCACTCACCCTTTCTTATGGTCCAACTTTCACTGCCATACATTGCAACTGGGAAGACCATAGCCTTGACTATACGCACTTTTGTTCACAGGGTAATGTCTCTGCTTTTTAGTGTGCTGTCTAGATTTGCCATTGCTTTCCTCCCCAGGAGCAAGCGTCTTTTAATTTCTTGGCTACAGTCCCCATCTGCAGTGATCTTGGAGCCCAGGAAAATAAAATCTGTCACTACCTCCATTTCTTCCCCATCTATTTGCCAGGAATTGAGAGGGACGGATGCCATGATCTTAGTTTTCTTAATGTTAAGTTTCAACCCAAGTTTTGCACTCTCCTTCTTCACTCGCAACAAGAGGCTCTTTAGTTCTTCTTCACTTTCTGCCATTAGAGTGGTATCATCTGCATATTTTAGGTTGTTGATATTTCTTCCGGCAATCTTAATCCCAACTTTTGATTCATCTAGCCCTGCCTTTCTCATCATGTGCTCTGCATATAAGTTAAATAGGCAGGGTGACAGTATACAGCCTTGCCGGACTCCTTTCCCAATTTTGAACCAATCAGTGGTTCCGTGTCCAGTTCTCACTGTTGCTTCTTGACCCGCATATAGGTTTCTCAAGAGACAAATAAGATGGTCTGGTATGCCCATCTCTTTAAGAACTTGCCAGAGTTTGTTATGATCCACACAATCAAAGGCTTTAGCATAGTCAATGAAGCAGAAGTAGATGTTTTTCTGGAACTCTCTAGCTTTCTCCATGATACAGCGTATGTTGGCAATTTGATCTCTAGTTCCTCTGCCTCTTCAAAATCCTGCCTGTAGAGCCGTCTCTTGGGTTGTTGGAAAAGAGTGTTTGCTATCACCATTGTATTCTCTTAACAAAATTCTATCGGCCTGTGCCCTGCTTCATTTTGTACTCCAAGGCCAAACTTGCCTGTTATTCCGGTTATCTTTTGGCTTCCCACTTTAGCATTCCAGTCCCCCATGATGATAAGAACATCATTTTTTGGTGTTAGTTCTATAAGGTGCTGTAGGGATTCATAGAACTGGTCAATTTCATCCTCTTCAGCACTGTTGGTTGGGGCATAGACTTGTACTACTGTGATATTGAATGGTTTGCCTTGGATTCGAACTGAGATCATTCTGTCATTTTGAGGATTGTATCCCAGTATTGCTTTTCCTACTCTTTTATTGACTATGAAGGCTACTCCATTTCTTCTGAGGGATTCTTGCCTGCAGTAGTATACCTGATGGCCATCTGAATTAAATTCACCCATTCCTGTCCATTTTAGTTCGCTGATTCCTAAGATGTCTATGTTCAGTTTTGTCATTTCTTGTTTGACCATGTCCAGCTTGCCTTGATTCATGGATCTTACATTCCAGGTTCCTATGGAGAAAAAATCTTTACAGCATCGGACTTTCCTTTCACCACCAGACACATCCACAGCTGAGCGTCCTTTTGGCTTTAGCCCAGTCACTTCATTCTTTCTGGCGCTACTAGTACTAGCCCTCTGCTCTTCCCCAGTAGCATATTGGACGCCTTCCGACCTGAGGGGCTCATCTTCCAGCGTCATATCATTTTGCCTTTTGGTACTGTCCATAGGGTTTTCATGGCAAAGATACTGGAGTGGGTTGCCATTTCCTTCTCCAGTGGATCACGTTTTGTCAGAACTCTCTGCTATGACTTTTCCGTCTTGGGTGACCCTGCATGGCATAGCTCATGGCTTCATTGAATTACGCAAGCCCCTTCGCCACGACAAGGCAGTAATCCATGAAGGGGTGGATACTAAATAGAACAATATAAAACATAAGATAACAAACAACAAAGTTATAATATGATAATAGGAAAGATGAGAAGGATAATAGTAATAGAACCCTACTAGGTAATTTGACAGTGTTGTGGTAATTAGTTGTTTAGGAGAGTAATGGAACGGGGGTGGGGGGGAACTGTCCCTGTGTCTAGCTGTTCTGGTGTGCAATGACTATAATGTCATCTTGAGGGGAGAAGTTTATGTCCAGGAGATGAGGGGTCTGTAGATATTTTCACAGTCCTCTTTCTGGCTCATGTAGTATACAGGTCCTCAATGAAAGGTAGGCTGGTAGCAATTGTTTTTTCTGCAGTTCTAACTATACACTGAAGTCTGTGTCTGTCTTATTTGGTTGCAATGCTAAACCAAGCAGTTATAGAGGTGCAAATGACAGATTCAGTAATTTCTTTGTAGAACTGTATCAGCAGTTCTTTGGGCAGTCTGAGTTTTCTGAGTTGGCGCAGGAAGAACATCCTTTGTTCTTTTTCTTTTTTTTTATGCTGGCCAAAAGCTTGAGTGAAATGGTCAGGTTCTTTCAGATGTGTTGGAAATTACAGGATACTACTTTCTTGATTAATGTAGCCAGAAATATTGCACTTGAGAGTTCTAAGTCAAGGAAATATTTTGATGGAATGGGGGTTTGACTCAGAGAAGAAGAAAAGGAATGCTGAACAGTTACAAAACAGATATCTGAGGCCTGGGAAACATGAGCAATAAATTCAAAACAATCTGCCTTGATTGTGATATGAGAAACAGAGAAGGAAGTTGATAAGTTTTCAAGTTTCTGTTGAAATACTGAAACCTCAATGAAGTACATTCCAAGACTCCTGCCAACTCCTACTTTGAGAAGCTGAATACAATATAATGATCAGCTGCTAATCAGTTTATCAGCTCAGTAGTCATTCAGATTATAGCAGAAAACACATTTACTAAAGAATGCAGTATTGCAGGCTAACTCTGCCCATAGCCAGTTCAATCCTGACTGGCTGAAGCTTGACTCAGCCTTCCATCGTTCCAAAGTTGGTAAAATGAGGATCCAGATTGATAGGGGCAATATGCTGACATTTGTAAACCACTCAAAGAGTGCTGTAAAAGCACTATAGAGCAGCATATAATTTTAAGTGCTATTGCTATATCTCCTATCCTGATTTAATACCTGTTTGGCCTTCAGCAATGCAGTCTATAATGGCCATTTGAAAGGTACAATTCGGGCAAAATGCAGCAGTTAAATAATCTATTTATTATCTGGCACTTTGTGCCAGGAACACACTAGACCTGTGATGCAGGCATTGGGTTGGTTGCTAATATGCTTCCAGCTGCAATTTGGTGCTAGATTTAACCTATCTAATCAGTTGAGGTACTTGCAGAGCCACTTCATCTACCCAGAGGAACTGGTGTGCTATGTGTATTCTGGGAAAACTGTTGGTTTCCTTGAAGTAGGGTGCTGAGACCAGACAGAGTGTTTCTTCTGTATACTACAGATCTTGGATAGAAATATCATTCTTCTAGTCCAGGGCTTTTCAACCTTTTCACCCATTGTACCAGTTTTAGGATATGGCAACATCCGAGTACCACCAGTCGCCTAGCAAGGTGTCAAAAACTTGATGACCAAAAGAAAAAAAAGGAAAAAAGTGATGAAGTACAGGTAGTCCTCAACTTACAACAGTTTGATTAGTGACTGTTCGAAGTTACAATGGCACTGAAAAAGTGCCCCCCCAAGCCACAGCCAAGCAAGACACCTGCCTGCCCACCTGGTGACGCTCTTCCTCCTGTCCAAGGTTTTCATTGTTGTGAACATTTCTGTTCAGGATTGGCAGCGGAGGTGGGGTGGGGTGGGGTGGGGTGTTTGGCTTTTATTTCCCCCGTCTGCTGGGTGGTTGCAGCAGGTTTTGGTCACTTCACTTGACCCTGGAACACTGTGACCATCATAAATATGAATCAGTTGCCAAGCATCTGAATGTAAATCACAAGACCCTGGGGATGCTGTAACATTCCAGCTGATCGGCACTTCTTCTGGGCTCAGAAGTGCCAGAATCAACGCTGAGCTCCAGCTGGAGCCTGGCGCTGATCCTGGTGCTTCCACTGAGGCCTAACAGCCCTGCAGCTCCAGCCATCTCTCGCTCAGGCTTGTGCAGTACTGCCACCGGGTCAGCTCATTCCCCTCCCCTGCTACCACTTTTCTAGGATAGTCACGTACCACCTGCCAGGTGCCAGTGTACCACAGGTGGTACCCGTACCACTGGTTGAAAAGTCCTGTTCTAGGGATTATATGTAAAGAACAGCAACAATAAACAATATTGTTTTCCTTCTCTTTATGGATCCAGACTTTTTCTTTGGGATGGTTTTAGTTGCTACCTCTTGTACAATGTTGTGAACCTCCGTCCATAGTACTTCAGGCACTCTGTCTATCAGATCTAATTCCTTAAATCTATTTGTCACCTCTGCTGTGTATTCATCAGGGATATGACTTAGTTCATACCTGAGTGGCCTAGTGCTTTTCCCTACTTTCTTCAGTTTAAGCCTAAACTTTGCAATGAGAAGCTCATTGTCTGAGCCACAGTCAGCTCCTGGTCTTGTTTTTACTGACTGTATAGAGCAGACATGTCAAACACAAGGCCCGGGGGCCGGATGCGGCCCACGAAGTAGTTTCATGTGGCCCGTGAAGCCATCCTGGAAACAGCGAGGGAACAGCCCCCACTGCTTTGGCCCTGGCTCAGAGACCCTCCTTCTGCCAGAGACCCTCAGAACTGTCCCACTCCTGCCCAGGCCCTCATAGGCACCCTTGATGCGAACAATGTAGAGCTGGCCATGCCCACCCAATAAGCCATATGCACTCTAGCCACGCCCACCCAGTAGGCCACACCCACCCTGGCCATATCCACCCGGCCCCTTGAGGGCAACCGCAATGCTGATGCGGCCCTCAATGAAATTGAGTTTGACACCCCTGGTATAGAGCTTCTCCATCTTTGGCTGCAGAGCACATAGTCAATCTGATTTCTGTGTTGATGTCCATGTGTAGAGCCCTCTCCTGGGTGTTGAAAAAGAGTGTTTGCTATGTCCATCGTATTCTCTTGACAAAATTCTGTCAGCCTGTACCGTGCTTCCTTTTGTACTCCAAGGCCAAACTTGCCTGTTATTCTGGTTATCTTTTGGCTTCCTACTTTAGCATTCCAATCTTTTACTGGCAGCACCCTGAGAAGACCCTCCCTGTGTGAGCGCACTGGACGATGATAAGGACATCATTTTTGGTGTTAGTTCTATAAGGTGCTGTAGGGCTTCATAGAACTGGTCAATTTCATCCTCTTCAGCACCGGTGGTTGGGGCATAGACTTGGACTATTGTGATATTGAATGGTTTGCCTTGGATTCGAACTGAGATCATTCTGTCATTTTGGGGATTGTATTCCAGTATTGCTTTTCCTACTCTTTTATTGAGTATGAAGGCTACTCCATTTCTTCTGAGGGATTCTTGCCTGCAGTAGTATACCTGATGGTCATCTGAATTAAATTCACCCATTCCTGTCCATTTTAGTTCGCTGATTCCTAAGATGTCTATGTTCAGTTTTGTCATCTCTTGTTTGATCATGTCCAGCTTGCCTTGATTCATGGATCTTACATTCCAGGTTCCTATAGAGAATAAATCTTTACAGCATTGGATGTTCCTTTCACCACCAGATGCATCCACAGCTGAGCGAGCGTCCTTTCAGCTTTGGCCAGTCGCTTCATTCTTTCTGCCACTACTAGTACTAGCCCTCTGCTCTTCCCCAGTAGCATATTGGACGTCTTCTGACCTGAGGGGCTCATCTTCCAGCGTCATATCGTTTTGCCTTTTGGTACTGTCCAAGGGGTTTTCATGTCAAAGATACTGGAATGGGTTGCCATTTCCTTCTCCAGTGGATTACATTTTGTCAGAACTCTCTGCTATGACCTGTCCATCTTGGGTGGCCCTGCACGGCATAGCTCATAGCTTCATTGAATTACGCAAGCCCCTTCGCCATGACAAGGCAGTAATTCATGAAGAGGTAATTGTGGTTAGGTGACTGCAAAACGCTGCAACTATTGTTAAATGCAATGTGGTTGCCAATCCCTGACTGAGGGATTGCTGGGATAGCTGTGTGCATGAGGAGCAGTCATAAATACCTCTTGTTTGGTGTAGTCCAGGGGTAGGCAACTTTGGCTCTTTTATGACTCATGGATTGAACTCCCAGAATTCCTGAGCCAGCTACACTGTGGAAAAAGGGAGAGGTTTCCAAGCTGAGCCATGCTTGCTCAGGAATTCTGGGAGTTGAAGTCCACAAGTCATAAAAGAGCCAAGGTTGCCTACCCCTGATGTAGTCTAAGAGTCATTGAATGAATGATCAGTAAACAAATACCATTGTATTACACATCTTGGTGACAGAATTAACGGCACATAGTTACAGAACCTGGTTGTCTTTCCTGGTTGTAATTGGCCTTCTCTGCAGCACATAATTAGCACTAGAAAGTAAGCTTCTGAAAAAAAAATCAGGCTTGTATTTTCTGGTTGCAGTGGATTGCATCTACTTAAGTCTCTATTGTCTGATTCTTTTTTTTTTGTTACAGGTTCACAGTTACATGCCAGGTCATTCCAGAAAAATCCATGTCTCTCTAGGAGAAGATTTCAAGTTGCTTAAAGACATATAGGAGCAAGAAGAGGAGAAAAAATTATTGGCACAGTCAAAATCCTCAATAATTCAGCAATCCTTAGGAATACTGAAATGTTATCTCTGAGTGTTCAGTATCTTTGCATATTGCCTGAAGGTGGAGTGCCATTTGGTTTCTAAAAGTATAAATTTCTGCTAAACTGGATAAGAAAATGGTCTTCATGTTCTTATTTTCTTATGTGGACCAATTCACAATTAAGCTAAGCCAAATTATGTATAGGTACCAGGCTTTCTTTTTTTGACTCTCAGAGGACCTTTGAACATAGTAACAGGTCGTGGCTTTTGCTTTCTTCTGCATTTTAAATGTCTTTACTTTTTCTTCCCTGAAATGGTTGAACATTTCTGTATTCCACTGCAACGTGTTTCATAAAAGTCTTCTGATATAAAAAAATATACTTGTTTAAAAACAAAGAATAAAACAAAACATGACCCTCGCCACAAAGTATTGCAATTCTTATCTAAAATTTAGCTTGCTTCCTATATAAAAAGGACTTTGGAGTTGCATAGCTTCCTTATTCCAAAATCCCCTGAAACATGCTTGTGGGCCAGTTAAATAGCTTTTTACACTCACAGATTAGAGAAAATATAACTGCATTTTGAAATGCATTTCAATGTTTGGACTATTCAATACCCTCTGCATGGGGCTGTGCTTGAAGGACATTCAGAAGCTTCAACTGGTGCAGAATGCAGCAGCTCAGGCAGTTCTTGGGGCCCCTAGGATGGCCCATGTATCACCTCTGCTCCCTGAACTACACTGGCTGCTGGTTTGCTTCCAGATGCAATTCAAGGTGTTGGATCCCAATGGGGGAGCCTCACAATGGAGGTGGTTGATGAATTAAGAGGCAATCCCGCCTCCCGCCTGTGCATCGTTCCCCCCTTCCCATCTTTTAACTATAATTTTATCTTTGATTGAAATTTCTTTTTTATTGTTTTAGAAATATTTAATGCTTTTAATGCTATGAGCCACCCAGAGTTGCTTTGAAACAAGATGGGCAGCAAACAAATCTAATAAAAATAAAAAATAAAAATGCACTTAAAGGTTACACATGCTGAAAGCACACATTAACAAGAATAAAAACCAAACTCAGTATGTTAATATAATCCCATTGTGTACATCCTTAGACCAGCAGATTGACAACTTTTTAATCATGTAAATGTTATGATTTTAATTTTGTGATAATAATTAAGGTTATGATGATTGATGTGGGATCTTTGGATTTGAAAGGAAAAGGTGCTTTAGCCCTTTTACACCCACATAGCACCAACCAGCCACTTGTTAAAGCTCTGAATTTTGTAGCTGCCCTTAGTAACTGTATTGCAATTCCAAGATTTGATTTGGGGAGTTTCATAAGGTGTTAGGTGCAAAGCCCTGATAATCATTACAAGTTGGGAGTTCCCGATTTGTCGTGGATTCTTTCCAGATTACCTGGAGCACATGCATGTTTACTAAACCACCACACTAATCATTGCACCAGCATCTTGCAACATAATTAGTATGTTAACTCTATTAGTAAGTTAAGTATTAAGACAGTGCAGAAGGTATCAAGATTCTTTCCTGAACAGTGTTTTAGTTAAGAAAGATTTTGTTGTACCATTTGGAAACAGAAATCCCTAAATACATAGAAATTAGAATTTAAACTTCCATACCTCTTGTTTCTGCTGAATAGTCCCCTTGTTATAACTGTTTTGGCCTATCTGTTTGCCAGTTATAAAATGTCTTCAAACCATATGCTATTCTAGAAGTTTCCCTTTACCATTTTTAAAATGTAATCTCTAATTCCCTTTTTGCTGTTTATTCAGCATGTGACTGTTAAAAGAATGATTTACAGAGCAATTTCACTTATTGCCAATTATTAATAAGACAAGAGCTAGAAAATAATGCAGATGAATGTATTTATGCAGAATAATAGGTAGATTATCACAAACTGAACCTATTGCTGAATTTTTAGATTTTTGTTTTCTAAAAATTTTAACGTCAAATATAAAATAAAATATTTTTCCCTATTCAGTCCGCAGCCCAATTAAACATACATGGATCTGTGAAAATGTATATAAAATGTTAAAGTTTAAAAATTGCTTGAATTTGTATTTTTATGAAACCTTGCCCAATTTATTTTCCAAATATATATGTGTAATTTATGTATATGTTGATTTTTTAAAAATGTTAAGTACTATAACATGATGAATGCATACATCTATTAATAAAAAGCACTTCCAAAATTGTACATATTGTAAAAAAATCTGTATGTTAGCTTTAATGCATATAAAAATGCATAAAACTTTTACCCATATACTTTTAAGAGCAAATTTATAGAAGTGGCAAGAGACTAAAATAAGATACAGTGAAAAAGTGGGCACCTGGAAATTATGATGAACTCATTGCATCCTGGCTGGTTTATGCAGCTTGGGAGGTCACACAAGGCTGGCTCCAGGCAGTGATTAATGCTTCTTTGAGTGAGGGGTGCTTCCCTGCTGCTTTGAAGGAGGCGGTGGTGAGGCCCCTCCTCAAGAAACCTGCCTTGGACCCAGCTATTTTGAATAATTTTCGTCCTGTCTCCAACCTTCGCTTTCTTGCAAAGGTTGTTGAGAGCGTGGTGGCACGGCAGCTCCCGCTGGTCCTGGAGGAAACTGAGTATCTGGATCTGTACCAATCGGGTTTCAGGCCCAGGTACAGCACGGAAACGGCATTGGTCGCGCTGGTGGATGATCTCTGGCGGGCCCGGGATAGGGGTTATTACTCTGTCCTGGTCCTATTAGATCTCTCAGCGGCTTTTGATACCATCAACCATGGTATCCTGCTGCGATGTCTTGGGGAGTTGGGAGTGGGAGGCACCGTTCTACGGTGGTTCTCCTCCTACCTCTCGGGCTGTTCACAGACGGTGTTGGCAGGGGGACAGAGTTCAACCCCAAGGCCCTTTGATTGTGGGGTGCCCCAGGGGTCGGTCCTCTCTCCCCTCCTGTTCAACATCTATATGAAGCCACTGGGTGAGATCATCCGTGGTTTCGGGGTGAGGTATCATCAATATGCTGATGATACCCAGCTTTTCATCTCTACCCCAAACCAACCCAGTGATGCCCTCGATGTGATGTCCCGTTGCCTGGAAGCGGTACGAATCTGGATGGGGAAGAACAGGCTCCAACTCAACCCAGCCAAGACCGAGTGGCTTTATGTATTGGCATCTCGTGTAGTCTAGGATATTCCATCTTTGGTTATGGGGGGAGAGGTGTTACCTCCCGTTGATAGGCCGTGCAACTTAGGCGTCCTCCTGGATGCACGACTCAGTTTAGAAGATCATATAGGAGTCGTGGCCAGGGGGGCATTTGCCCAGGTTCACCTGATGCACCAGTTGCGCCCCTATCTGGACCGAGATGCTTTGCGTATGGTCACTCATGCGCATGGTCACTCATGCAGAATACGGCTGCGCAGGTTGTGATGGGAGCATCCCGATACTCCCATATTACACCCCTCCTGCGTGAGCTGCATTGGTTACTGGTTGCCCTCCTGGTGAGATTTAAGGTGCTGGTTCTTACCTATAAAGCCCTACATGGCTTAGGCCTGGGATACCTGCAGGACCGTCTGCTGCCAGGAATGACTTCCCATTGCCGTGTGCACTCACACAGAGAGGGCCTCCTCAGGGTGCCGTCGGCCAGACAATGTCGGCTGGTGACCCCCAAGGATAGGGACTTCTCTGTGGGGGTACCTGCCCTGTGGAATCAGCTTCCCCTGGAGCTCCGGATGACCCCAAACCTCCGGTCCTTTCGTTGTGACCTTAAGACATTTCTTTTCCAACAGGCCGACCTGGACTGATGATAAGGGGTTTTTAATATGGTTTTAAGGTTTTATTGGTTGTAGTTGGGGTTATAGATATAGTTTAATTTTTAATATTTGTATTTTTACTTGTATTTTACTGTTGTTAGCTGCCCTGAGTCCTTCGGCAGATAGGGCAGCATATAAGTCCCATTAAATAAATAAATAAATAAATCATCAAGAATCATGTAGGCAGTTTTATTGCAGCACCAACAAGGTTTTAAATCAGACCAGATTTATGCTCAAGCAATGTGTTTCTTTGAAAAATTTGATTTAAAATAATGACCGTTAGACGGGAAAAGACCCGAATATGCGTGTATATATATATATGTGTGTGTGTGTGTGTGTGTGTTTTCTGAGGTTTTCGCGGGTGCCTGTATGTGGATCCTTGGTAAAAGAGGAACTAACAGCCACATGCTTCTCCCAGAAGAAGGAAGCTAAAGCCTGATGATGACGGATGGGACTCCGTCGAAACGTTGCGCCCACACCTTTAGTTCTACGCGGGGAAAAACCCGAAAAACCAAGGATCCATATATATATATATATATATAGTTATAGTTATAGTTATAGTTTATTTGATTTATATACCGCCCTTCTCCTTGGTAGGGACTCAGGGCGGTTCACAGGGCATATATAAAAAGAAAGACAATACAAAAATTAAAAAAGGATTAAACCCATGCCCAATTAAAAACAGTAATACAAATTTAAAAAACAATAAAAACCCATAATCCCCCATCAGGCCAGACCAGCTAATTCGAACAGGTGGGTCTTCAGGCCCCGACGGAAAGTTCGGAGGTCTGGTGCCATCCGGAGCTCCACCGGCAGTTGATTCCATAATGCCGGAGCACCCACAGAGAAGGCCCTCCCCCTGGGGGCCACCAGTCGACATTCCCTGACTGGCGGCACCCTGAGGAGGCCCTCTCTGTGGGAACGCACAGGGCGGAGGGGAGTCGATGCCGGCAGCAGGTGGTCCCTGAGGTATCCCGGACCCATGCCATGTAGGGCCTTAAAGATCGTAACCAACACCTTGAACCTCACCCGAAAGACAACTGGTAACCAATGCAGCTCGCGGAGCAAAGGTGTAACATGGGAGTACCGGGAAACTCCCAAGACAACTCTCGCGGCCGCATTCTGTACCAGTTGGAGCCTCCGAGTGGTCTTCAAGGGAAGCCCCATGTAGAGAGCATTACAGTAGTCAAGGCGAGAGGTCACGAGCGCATGAGTGACCGTACACAGGGCATCCCGGTTCAGATAGGGCCGCAACTGGCGCACCAGGCGAACCTGGGCGAAAGCCCCCCTAGTCACGGCCACTATATGATCTTCCAGGGTAAGCCGTGAATCTAGGAGGACTCCCAAGTTGCGAGCCCTATCCACGGGGGGTAAGAGCTCACCCCCCATAGAAAGAGATGGAACATTTTGAATGTCCCGGGATGCCGGAATGCACAGCCACTCAGTCTTGTCAGGGTTGAGTTGAAGTCTGTTCCTCCCCATCCAGACCCGAACCGCCTCTAGGCAACGGGACATCACGGCGAGGGCATCACTGGGGTGGTTTGGGGTCGAAAAGAAAAGTTGGGTATCATCGGCATACTGATGATACCCAACTCCAAAACCACGAATGATCTCACCCAGCGGTTTCATATAGATGTTGAACAGGAGAGGCGAGAGAACCGACCCCTGAGGAACTCCACAAATGAGAGACCTAGGGGCCGATCTCTGCCCCCCTGCCAACACCGACTGCGAGCGTCCCAGGAGATAGGAGGAGAACCACTGAAGAACTGTGCCTCCCACTCCCAATCCCCTGAGACGCCGCAGCAAGATACCATGGTCGATGGTATCGAAAGCCGCTGAGAGGTCTAATAGGACTAGGACAGAGGAATATCCCCTATCCCGCGCCCTCCAGAGATCATTCACCAGAGCGACCAATGCCGTCTCCGTGCTGTACCCGGGCCTGAAACCCGATTGGTAGGGGTCCAGATAATCCGCTTCATCCAGGACTAGAGGGAGCTGATGCGCCACCACACTCTCAACAACCTTCGCAAGGAAGCGAAGGTTGGAGACTGGACGAAAGTTGTTCAAAACGGCTGGGTCCAGGGCAGGCTTCTTGAGGAGAGGTCTCACCACCGCCTCCTTCAAGACGGTGGGGAAATAACCCTCACTCAGAGAAGCAGATATAACCGCCTGGAGCCAGCCTCGTGTCCTCTCCCTAGCTGCATAAACCAGCCAGGAAGGGCACGGGTCCAACAAACATGTGGAGGAGCTCAGCCTCCTCATAATCCTGTCCACTTCATCAGGGGTCACAGAATCAAACTCTTCCCAGATAACATTGACAAGACCGCCCGTGTCCTGATCGCCTGACTCTGCCCAGCTGGAGTCCAAACCGGTCCGAATCCGAGCGATTTTATCCGACAGATGTTGACTAAATTCCTCGGCACGACCTTGCAAGGGATCCTCCCTCACCTCCTGATTAAGAAGTGAGCGAGTCACCCTAAACAAGGCAGCCGGGCGATTATCTGCGGACGCGATGAGGGTGGAGAAGTAATTACACCTCGCCACCCTCATCGCTGCGAGATAAGACCTAATATAGGTTCTTAACCGCAACCGGTCGGGTTCGGATCGGCTAGACCTCCAGCAGCTCTCTAGGCCCCGTTTCCGACGCTTCATCTCCCAGAGCTCCACGGAAAACCATGGAGCTCGCTGGGATCTGCGCCGGATAATATATATATTATCATCTCACACCCCAGGGGCACTGATACCCCCAGTTGGGAGCCCCTGAACTAAGTAGAGGCTTCTCTCCATTGCCATTTCTAAGCCTGGCTTCAGATACCCATTTACAGCCATTTTTGCAAGCCAACTTCAGACCATTTTTGTGATTTTTTTCCAGATTTGAAATTGGAGGTTTCAATATCAGCCCCCCCAAAAGGTTGATGGAGACAACAGTTCGGGTTGCCTTTTGTTATCTCTCATGTCCATCAGAGCCACCAAAATCAGATTTTTTTAAAACAAACATAAATCTGAGGATAGAGATTTAAAGATGGAATTTTACAAAACAAGACAATATGACTTAATTCAAGTGGAAGAAAAGATAACTTACATTTCAACACTTCAAAGCAAATTTGAGGATAAGAAAAAGAGATACTAGGAAAAACACCAGAACTGGAGAGACAAAAAGTGACAAGAGAAGTGGAGAGAAAAGGAAGGAAAAAGATTCCTAATAAAAAGGAGTGGGCAAATGCCCATAACAAAGATACTGGTTTACTTTCTTTATCTACAGTAATACCTATGATTAAATGGAAAAATCTTTTGATTCAGCGAAGTACACCGATTAATTACTGGGCAAAGAAAAAAGATTAAAATGGAAACTAAGAAAATAGATGATGGGACCTATCAGAGAGAATACTTAAAAAAGAAGCATTTGTTCGAATATGGTTAAAAAATTGAAAAACTTTGGCATATACTACTCTAAGAGATATGAATTCTCCAAATAATACAGTATGCTTCTTTCTTTTCTGTAAAAAAAGCTGAAATGACTTAAATAAAGCAAATGTTTTAGGTACTTAAATGTGACTGAATTTAAGAAAAGTATAAAAAAATGTTTTGAATCAGAGTCAAGGGACTAGAGGACTAGATCTATTGAATGGAATGTTTAAAGATTAAATATATTCTTAGCTATGGTTAAAAAGAATAAGAAATTGAGGAAATAAATATATATTAAGCTAGGGGGGATATATATTTTAAGTAGTATGTTATTTCTTATGTTTCGTTGCTCTTGCTTTTTCTTTTTTTTTCTTTTTCTTTTTTTCTTCTCTTTTCATTCTTTTATTTATTTCTTAAGAAATATAAAAGTGTGAGATGGCTTAAATGGAAAAAAATAGAATTAAATCTGTCAATGTAAATGTAATTAATCGTTGAGAAAATTTTCACTAGTAAGAATATTTAGAATTTGGTGGGAGAAATAAACTAAACTAAGTATTGTAACAGGATTTATGATAAGGCAACCAAAATGACTAATAAGGAAAGAAATATTATACTAATATGATTATTATTCTTTAGGAATATTGGAAAAACTATATACTCAATTGTTATTTATCAAAACAGTAAGAATTGTATTAACTCAATGTTTGCAAAAAAAGGATATTTTGGGGAAAGAGGAAATCAACTAAAATTAACATATGGAATACAGTTTATAGAAATTAATTGTTAAAGATTGTTCTACAAATGTAACCCAGACAACACACTGTTTACCAATGATTGAGTGATTTATGCTTTGTTAAAAAATCAATAAAATATATATTTCTAAAAAGGAATATATGCAATGTGGCCCCCAAACCGATGGTGTCATCAGTATTGGGGGAGAGGAACTGAAGAACGTAGTCCAATTCAAGTACCTCAGCTCCCTCATATGCAGCAACTGTGGTAGCTTTCTAGATGCCTGCACTGCTATCTATGCCCCTTGGAGGAAGTGGCGCCAGGTAACTGGGGTCCTGTGTGATCATTGGATGCATTTATGCTTCAAGGCAAAGATTTACAGAAGGGTAGTGTGCCCAGTCACTCTCTACGGATCTGAGTACTGGCACGAGCAGACTCTACATGTGATGGAAATACGAATGCTCTGATGGTATCTTGGACTAACATGATTCAACCACTCCATGAACGACAATATCCCACGTTGACTGGGAGTTGTGCCAATTATAACAAAACTGCAAGAAGTAAGACTTAGATGGTATGGACACTTCATATACAGTAAACAAGACTTGGTGGTGAGGATAGCCATGTGTCTGGACCCTGATGGCCGGTGACCCTGTGGCAGATCCAAGAAACAGTGAATGGATTGCATCAAGGAGGACATGGAATGTGTGGTGAAGTCACCCGGGATCGAGCCAAATCGAGATGGCTTTGCAGACAAGTGGACCATAGCGTGGGAATAACACTAGGAAGAAGTTATTATGTTTTTCATCTCTGTATAGAGAAATGAGCACAAGACATTTGCCCTCAATCAGCTGTGCACTCGCCTTGTATCTCTGGACCTTGATGTCTTCAGGCAGCTGAAGTATAAAGGGGCAAATATTTCAGCTTAAAAATGGAATTGGGTAAGTTCAAGAGATATTTGAGAGAGGGATGTTCTTAGACTGTGTTTAAGAAAGCAATTTGATGCAAATTTCCATTAATGGAGACTAGCACAATGAAAGATTAAAAGCCAGATCTTTGGTTACATCTAACAAACAGAGGACCAATTAATAACATGTTGCTGTTACTTAAATTGGACAGGAAATTTCATTGGGATTAAAGTGCACTGGGAGAATTAACCTTTCCTTCCATAAACAATCCCAGAAGTCTCTAACCTGTAGATGTAGCTGTAAAAACTTAATCCTAAAATTATGATATAAAGTAGGAAACCAAAAGATAAAAAATAATACACTAGAGAATAGGAAAAGAAACTATATTTGTTTACTGAGAAATAAACACTTTTTAAGTTGAGTGATAAAACCTTTTAGTTGCCACTTTGTTTGCAATAGCAAAATCCTTGTTTATAAATGTAAATGTTCATAAAAACTACCAATCAACTTAACCCTTGTTCATATACAAGCTCTTTTGTTCATATTATTAGCACCATGAGGAAATGATTTTACTATTATCTTGTAAATATAACTTGTAAAAAAATAACTTGGTCTTTCCACATGGCATCATTTTCTGCTCTCAATTGCTGCAAAGCATTTGGAAGTTAGTTGTGTGACTTTCTTTTTCTCGACAACTTCAGAACAGTTAGAGTTGCCAATCAGCGCTCCCTCTGTTTCAAGATTAATTAGTATCAATTTACATTTTTACAAATTTCCTCTACAACCTCAGATAGAGGCTGAAATGTAAGTTTATGCAGAAAATGGATGTGATAATTATTCAAATGGTTCATTTGAATCTAGACTGGGGCAGCTTATATAAACAGGGAACCTTAACCCGGACATACTTTGTTATTGGATCAGTGAAACTGACTACAAGGATTGAGAAATATTTCACAAGTAAGTTGCTCTGAATTCAGGGGTGGAGGCAGGAATTTCAATAGAAAATATCCTGTTTCCAAGCATTGCATAATTCCAGTATATAAACTTCAAAATATAAGTGCTGTGATTTCATCTTACTGCAGCCAAGCTGAAATAAATAAGGTTGGCTGGAACCAAGGAGAACAACTACGGAGACCAAGACAAATGCCATTTCTGGAAGGTCTAACTGGAGATCAAGCTTCCTGATAGTACCTAACATTTTCCCCCACCCCCTGATTTTTACAGATCTTCCAGAGCAAACTTGATAGTTTGAGGCATGCTGATGAAGTGAGATAGAAAAAAATAGGAAATGCAAAAAGAAAGCCTCATGAGTAAACTGTCCCATGGAACATAAGGGTAACATATTTCAGGTACAGAAATCCAGTTAATCATTTGATGAGAGTCAGAATCTCCTATTTTCTATTTGTGCCACCTAGTGATTATGGACATTTTTGTGGCCCAGATCACTTCCATTGAGTAATTCTTATTTTTATTTTAATTCTCCTATATGCCATGGAGAATTGAAACATTCAGTAGGAATTGTACAGCACTGTGCTCACACAGTGATGACAATTTACAGGAGTGAGACTACTGTTACCCAATACTTGTTTACATTCAACACGTAGTCGATTTGGTTTGTTTTTGTTTCCAGTCTGTTTATACCTTTGAACTGGCAAGTGTGCTTGGATTATTAAAATAACATTTTATATATTGCTAGCCATCAATAACGAGTGTGTTCATTCCACATACATAGTCCTCTGCAATAAATTTGTAAGCTTAAATTTGTAAGCTCTGCAATAAATTCTGTAACTTAACACAGCAAAACAGGAATTGTGCAAGCAATTCTGCCTATTATTTTCTTATTTTGAATTATATTTATAATGTGAAGTCACTGTAAAGAGTTTAACTAATGATAAAGAATAGGTCCCTTATTAACAAGAAGCAAGCAATATTTGAGGGATATATGTCCGAGAACAAATTTGAATATTATCAATAATATGCTGTTAAACTAGACTGCCAAATATTTTTTAATAAATTTAAAACAAATGTATTATGCAGACACTAGGAACTAGCAAACAAAATCAGTTAATTGATGTTTTCAATTGCTTTTAAAAAAATAGATCTTAAAAGAATTGCTTAACTTGTTCCTGGTCTTAAGGAATACTTATATTGCATTAGCAAATAAAAGCTAAACAAGAATGCTAAAATCATTCCAAATTACATAAAGAATGCTTCCTCAACCATATATTTCTTTGCATAGTTTCTAAACAGATATTGGCTTCAATTTCTGTTTAGAAATATGTATTCATTTACTAATGTTTGAAATATTACTCAGATAAAGAAAAGTTTAAGTTACATTCTTCATTGTTTCTTGTCTACAGCATCAAAAGTGTAGTAAAATTAAGTATAGTTAGAAAAGATGGCCATAGGGAGAGGAAGAAATCCCCTCTGCAATGCCTTTTTCTGGCCTATAGCAAATTACAAAAAGTTTGCATGTTTTCAGTTTTTCAAAAGCTCTTGCATAATGTAGATTTTTCAAGATCTCAGAAAGTCTATGGAAATTCTCAGTCATCCAGGTTATGGTTGTCCCAAAGCTGCTTTTTCAAAAGGCAACTGGATTTTCTTTGTATTTCCTTGAAGACATTTTGCTTCTCATCCAAAAAGCTTCTCATCCAAGAAGTGTCAGAGCTGAAGAAGCTTCTTGGATGAGAAATGAAACATCTTCAAGGAATGTATGAAGATGTATGAAGTGTTTTTAATTGATTTGATTCTATACTGCTTCCATACAATCCCATCTCAAAGTGTTATATATGATTTATTAATAAAAATAAGAAATTAAAATAATGTTAAAAATCATTATAAGAGAGTTGTGGTAAGGAGAGCAAAATAAAATTAATCATTTATCTGGCATTCAGACCAAGAGAGTCCGAATGAAAGGATAAAATATATGCAGGCACCAAAAACTGTGAAATAATGTTGTGGAAAAATTGGCTGTTATTTCCAATGTTGTAACCCTGCATCTGCCAACTCCCTTGCGTGTTCACTGTGCCACCCATTCCACAGCTTTACCCTGCAGTGCCACAGTGACTGCCACCACCACAGCCCACTGTGAAGGGTAGAACTGGGCATATTGGTCCAGGTGGCTGATGGCCTGGCTGAGAAACAGGGCTAGGTGGTCTGGATCCCTGTCAAATGTAGCCTGCAAGGGCCGAGGACCCCAGCACATGCCCTGGGGTCAAAACCCCATGGGCCACCTGGAACCCTGCGAGGTGCCACTGGCCTGCTGAGGGTCCTGATCTCTAGGACCTGGACCCCGCCGGGCTGATGGACGGGCCACTGGAACGTGCCCCTGGAAGGGGCCCCACCATCTCCAATGTCATACTTCCTTCCCATGATGTCTGTGGTTGTCTGGCCGAGGCAGCCAGGGATGAGTTCTGTTCCAAAGCTCTCACCCGCAGGGTATCACATGCATTACTGGGACCGGCATCCAACCTGAGCTTCGGGCTAGCCAAATGGAACCGGGTTTGTGATGTCTGGGCTGGCTGAGACCCTGTTCGCTGCCAGCCAACAGCCTCAGCTCCAACCTCCCAACATGGCCATGCAGGGGCATCCCGGAATCTGGCCTCTCTGAATCTTTCTTGCAATATGTCTATTGTGTAACTTCCTGGAGCTGTAGAGTAACTCCGCTCCCCTTCCTCATCATCAGTCAACTGCCTCTCCCGCCATTCAATCAACTGAAGTTCAGGAACACCCATCATGGGCAGTTGGCGGGCCGCAAGACCAGTCACAGCTGAGCTGTGCCACCACTGCCCTGAGGAACCTGCCTTCTGCACCGTCCCTGAGGCCAACCGTGTGTCAACCACCGGCACGTCTAGTCTGGTCTCACGCACCTTGTGGCATACCGCTGGCTGAGCGCTATCCTCCACAGCCTCTGGTGTTGCCACATCTGCCACAACCAGCTCTACCACTTCTCACACATCCACCGTCGGCTCAGTGCCCTCAGCCATCTCCCCTGTATCTGCACAGGCCACAATCAGGAACCACCAGGAAAATGGGTAGGGACAGGAAAAGAGGAACGCTGACTTTCTGTCAAAGGTCCCAAGCCCAGGCCTGAGCCCAACAGAAACACTGTCACTCTGGAACCAAGGAAAACTTGGTTTATTCAGGCTGGGAAAGTAAAGGCACACTTTGGCTTATGAAGTGTTAACCAGCAATCGCAAAATAAAGTCAGCTCTGGGAGCTACTCTCTTTTGTTATCTGTTTTCACATGACCCATTTCTTCAAGTCCTTCTATCCACATGACTGGTTCAATTAATTATAATAGTGCTGGGTCAGTTTTCCAATAACACTGATCAATATTTTTCTACAACAATGGTAGGCAGCACAGCAGTTTCAGAGAAAAAGCATCAAAAGATAGGACACCTTTTATAGCGTATTTTTTACTCATCTAATAAAAAAAATGCCAATATTAATTAGGATGTTATGGCTTCATCAAAAAAATTATTGAAGAAACTTAGTAGCCAGTCAACAAAATCAGTGCATGAGGCTGGCGTAATGATCTTATTTAGAAATCATGACAAACCAACTCCAGACAAAAGAGAGTATACACTAAGTAGTTTGTGTACTTGCAAAGCTAGTTGATATGAGCAAAAGTATTAATTATAGGACACTGAATGCTAACATCTGGAATAATTAAATAAACCCACATATGAACATCACTGAAATAAAATTGACTACATGCAAGCAAAAATTCAGTCAACAAAAAAACTGCTCAGTTCATGAATAGATATGAAAAAGACATGAAAATGTTTGAATTTTATAAAAAACAAAATGTGTTTGATAAGATGTTATTAACTTCTGATGAGAAACTAATTAAAAAGTTGTATAATTTTTTGTTAACTTTAGAGATGGAAAGTGAACAAATTAAAGTGTCAGTGACAAGATGGGCGGAGAACTTTGGTTATAACATAGAGTTAAAAGAATGGCAAAAATTATGGGAGAGAAATTATAAATTGACAATGTCAACTGCATACAAAGAAAATTTGTATAAAATATTTTATAGATGGCATTTATCTCCAGCTAGATTAGCAAAAATGTTTTAAAATGTATCAAGTAAATGTTGGAAATGTAAACATAATATAGGTACATATTATCATACCTGGTGGACATGTGATAAAGTGAAAGCTTATTGGAAGAAAAGACATACTTGGCTAGAAAATATACTAGGAGAACATGTAATATTTAATCCTGAACTATTTTTATTAGGTATGTTACCAAAAAAGACTAATAAACAAAATGCATACTTGGTTTTACATATTATAACTGCAGCAAGAATAAGCTATGCACAATGCTGGAAAAATGAACGAGTACCATCAGAAGAGGAATTAATAAAGAAGATATTGGAATGTGCAGAAATGGACAGATTAACTATGAGACTAAAAGACAAAGAAGAAACAGAATACTATGAAAGCTGGAATCTATTTTATAATTGGTTGGAAAAGAGAACCAAAGAGTGAAATTTGTATATGTATTAATAGATTATGAACTCAGCTCACACGTTGTTTGGAAAATTAACATATGTATGTAATGAATAAAAAAACTGCTCAGTTCATGAACTCCTTACAAAATTACTCCTTAAAAATTAAAATAAAAATAAAAAATCAGACCATAAAATATAATCTCAGGAATATTCTCTATTGTTATTTGATCAAGTTAAGAAAAAAAATAAAATATTGCTAAGAAAAAAAATATGGGAGATGATGAAATGCCAGAACTATTTCTAAGTATTACTTGTGCTACTTATAAAGTTTTCTAGCATTAGATGAGGTGCTGGTCATGATCTGGATTGAATCACTCCTATTTTTTCAAGGGAAATTATTCTCAAATAGTGCTAATGTGCACCACAGATGATTGTCAGAAACACTGAATGGGCATTTTGTGGGACTTAAGAGATATATATTGAATAAAAGAATAATAGAGTTGGAAGGGACCTTAGAGGTCTTCTAGACCAGCCCCCTGCTCAAGCCTGAGACCCTATACCATTTCAGTCAAATGACTATCTAATCTCTTCTTAAGAACCTCCAGTGATGGAGCAACCACAGCTTTCAAAGGCAAGCCATTCCACTGATTGTTCCCACTGTCAGAAAATTTCTCCATAGTTCTAGATTGGACAAGTTGCTAAGATTCCATCTGCTACTTCTTGCTCTACCATAAGGTGCTTTGGAGAACAGGTTAACCATATCTTTTTTGTGGCTGCCCCTGATCTCAATCCTAATCCTTTTCTTTATTAGCCTTGACATACACAGTTCCTGCAGCCATTTGTTGAAAGAAAAATTTTCATCGGAATCTTCATCAGGGTCCAGTCCAACCCGGGAATAAGCAAAATGGAGACTGCTTTAGAAAGAAGATTGTAGTTTATTGAAGAGCATAGCCAGACAGAAATGAGGCTCTGGGAAAGCTGACCATATGTAGCAGGGAGTGGTGGGTTTTTATACCTTCTTGGGCTTTTGTGTTTGGAGTTGTTCCTGTGGCATGAACTTTGACCTGAAGGTCAGTGTGCCTTTTTGGTATTCTGATGGGGGTGGGTTAATCCTATTATTTCCTAAAGGTCATGTTTCCTATCCTCTCTGTTTTTCTAATCCCCTCAGCTCCAGCCTTCCTGCCCCCAACTTTTCTGAACAGGATTATCAAATCTGCATTTCTAATTTCTGCTTGGATATTAAGAAAAACTGGGCCTGCTTTTCTGCCTTTAAGATCCTTTGGGGAAATATAATATTCTGCCTTTTAATATTCCCAAAATATTTCTTTCTCGGGGGGGGGGGGCAGTGCTGTCCTCCCACACATTCTTTATATCAGGGTCCCCAATCCCTGGTCTGTGGACCAGTACCAGGCCGTGGTATCCCAGCAACTGGTCTGCACAAACAAATAAAGCCCCATCCATGGGATGCAGGCAGCACACAAAACCACACACTCTCTGGTCTGTGAAAAAACCTTTCTCTACGGAACCGGGCCCCAACCTTCTGGGCACCTCTGCTTTATATGTTTAATATTGAGATTCAGTGAAATGAAGTAATGCTCCCCATTTTTTAATTTTTCTTAGTTGGTGCTTAATTCCCTAGAATGAAATTTCTGAAAAACAGCAGAAGCTCTTTTCCCTCAAAGACAAAGAAGCTGCTCTGATGCTACAAGAATCCAGGCATTAGGGAGAGAGAGCAGGTGGCTTCTTCATTTGACTTACTTTTTTAGTCTCACAGAAACTTTGTAAGAAAAAGCAGATGTGGTAATTTTAGCTTACCAAAGGAGCAAAGGAGCAATGAATTACACAAAAATTAAAGAAGGGAAGATTTGTAATTTGTGGGCAAGCAGTCAGGAAGCCAGGGCAGAAACTAAAAAAATAATAATAATGCCCGGGTGATGTAGCGGTTAAATGAAACAGGCCTTCCTAGAATAAAGGACAGTTCATTGGTTTAATAGTAAAGGTTCCCCTGCACATGCGTGCTAGTCGTTTCCAACTCTAGGGGCCGGTGCTCATCTCCATTTCAAAGCCGAAGAGCCAGCGCTTGTCCAAGGACGTCTCCATGGTCATGTGGCCGGCATGACTAGACGCCAAAGGCGCATGGAACACTGTTACCTTCCCACTGTAGTGGTCCCTATTTTTCTACTTGCATTTTTACGTGCTTTCGAACTGCTAGGTTGGCAGAAGCTGGGACGAGTAACAGGTGCTCACTCTGTTACGCGGCACTCGGGATTCGACCCGCCAAACTGCCGACCTTCTGATCGACAAGCTCAGCATCCTAACCCACTGAGCCACCGCATCCCTTCATTGGTTTAATGGGAAGTCATTTAATTTATTGCAACGTGCGTTTGTGTGTGCAGTGTGTATACAGCATGTATATACACATATCTGTAGCAGTTGCTCAGCAGGCAGAATACTGATACTGGGAAGGACAGGACAGGACAGGCCCTGTAGCCCAAGGAAGCTGGGCTACTCCTAGAAGAAAAGAAACGGTAGACCACGATCTCCTCTGTACAGCTTCAAACGCTCTGGTTGGAAAGCAGCAAAGCTGGATTTGTAACGAGTTGGGGGCGGGAGGAGGGGCCCTTCCCAGTTTCTGGCGATGGGCCTCACCGAAAAAGCAGGTTTGAAAAGCAAACCTGGATTTAGTGGATTTAGTTGCTTGCCTACTCCAGCCCGAGTTAATGCTTGGGTATGCCTCGGGGCTGGAAAGGGCGGGCATCGAGGCTCTACCCCGCCTGCCTGTCACTTTTAACCTTTCCTCGTAGCCGCCTTCGGGTTACAATTAATCGCGCCTTCCTCAAGTTCGACAGCTCCACGGCCGCTCTAGAGATCTCGCTGGGGTTTTCTTCTCCGACTTCCCGGGTTTTCCTCCCACAGTTCCGCGAAGCCTTCCGGGCTGTACCGCCCGTCCGCAAAAAAAAAAAAAAACAACCCTTGCTCGTTAGCACTTAGTCAGCTTCTGGCAAGTGGAGTCCCGGATGGCTCTGGTCAGCGGCGCGTTTTTCTTCGAATGGGCCGCCTCAGCCTTAACTGTGTTGGCCGCCGCCGCCGTCTCCTTCTTGGTGCTCCGCAACTATTGGAAATGGAACGAGATGAAGGCTATTCCGGAGATCAAACCCTGGTACCCCATACTGGGTAACTCTCTGCTGCTGGATAGAGACGCCGAAGGTAAAAAAAAATAACTCTCCCCTCACCCGCGCACTTCTTCCCAAAGGAGCAAGCCGCAAAGGCGGCGGCGGCGGATCTGGCTAGAATCTTCCGCTACTTGCTTAATTCAGGTCAGCTGGTGAGCGGCGGGGACAGAGGGCAGAGTTACGAAGCGAGCGCGGAACTGCTGGGGAAAGGGCGCTTGAGACCGAAACGAAAGTTTGAAAGATGTTAGGGTGGGAAACGGGGGAGAAAATGCAGTGCTTACAACGTCATGATATTAGATCAGGGGGTCTTCAAACTTGGCCCTTTTATGACTTGTGGACTTCAACTCCCAGAATTCCTCAGCCAGCTTTGCTGGCTGAGGAATTCTGGGAGTTGAAGTCCACAAGTCATAAAAGGGCCAAGTTTGAAGACCCCTGTATTAGATGTTGCGGCGGACGAATCATCTGAACAAAGTATCCCTTTCATAATGAAATGTTTTGCATATTAGAAGGTAACCTAAAGTCAGCATTAAAAATATCCTCCATTCTGTGTCTGCATCACTGAAGGAAAGTGAGGACAACTGTTCTATGTAGTGCATTTTCAACCATTCTTTCTTTACATTCAAAATCAGGCTAATTTACAGATCGTGATAGAACATTCCAGCTGGATGGATATGTTGAAACCAAAAAGTCAAACAAAGCACCAAATTCAGGGCAGGAAGGGAAATAAAGTTGATTTCTTTTTAATGTGCATTAGATGTCCTAAAATCTAGTGGGTTAACATTTATTATGGTTATAACCAGCATCGTAAAATATGTAAGCTGACTCCTGTTATGAACATCGACAGTTTTTAAATACCTTCTATATACTAAGTCAAATGCTAAACAAATAACATTTTCCATTTTCAAAAATCATATATCTCTTATTAATCAGAACCAGTGTAGCAAATGTACATAAAGTAATAATATTCCTGTATTAATTTTTAAAAGGGACGTGGTGGCTCAGTGGGTTAGGACCCTGAGCTTGTCGATCAGAAGGTCCGCAGTTTGGCGGGTCAAATCCTGAGTGCCGTGTAACAGAGTTAGTGCCTGTTACTCATCCTAGCTTCTGCCAACCTAAGAGTTCGAAAGCACGTAAAAAAATTCAAGTAGAAAAATAGGGACCACTACGGTGGGAAGGCGTTCCGTGCGCCTTTGGCATCTAGTCATGCTGGCCACATGACCATGGAGACATCCTCAGACAAGCGCTGGCTCTTTGGCTTTGAAACGGAGATGAGCACCAGCCCCTAGAGTTGGAAACGACTAGCACGCAAGTGCGGGGGAACCTTTACCTTTACCTTTTTAATTAATTTTTAGTTCACAGACTGTCGCATCAAATCTAGTTTCTAGCAGCGGAGTCAAGGAAGATAAATCTGATTTTCTAGCTCTGTTTATAAAGAGAGGAGTAATGATTTTGACTCCCATATCCTGGCATAGCTGTTGGTCGATAAAGTGTGATAGCACCTCCATCTCCTTGGAACCACAAAGACACATTCATATAACACTTTGTTATAGCACAGATGTAGTGCACATGTTGAGACATTAATGAGACAGCTGTATGGAACTTCAGAATTGATATGAAAGATAAATATTTAGCTGACTGAATGATATTCCCAATTCTTCCAGGAAAAAAATGATAATTGCTAAGAAGTCTTAAGTCTGTTTGCTTCAACCTGTCTTAGCTATACTGTGAAAGCATCACATAATATGAAAATTATGAACCTGCAGGAGAGGTTCAACCATAACATAATTCTTGCACACTAAGCCCTATCTCCTTCTACCTTAGTCAGACTGGGTTCTAAACATTAAACTGCACCTAGGACACAATTTACAACTCACAAGGGTATTCATAAGAAATTGAACTGAATTCTATCCAGCTGAGCAAAGGCTACGGAAAGACCAAATCTGGCTCTTGTAAAAGAATTACGAAAGGCTTTGGCCTCAGAGAATTCTATAGTAGCTAGGATGCATTCTTCTTAGCTTTGGTTTAAGCACTGGTAAATGTAAATCAACAGATCTGTTCAATTTATGTCACAATGTAACTAGAAATGAAAGCAAATGTTGCTCTAAAGTCTAGTAGCTTCAAATAAAGCTGACTTTGCTGGCCTGCATATTTTCCAAATACGGTAAGTATTGATCTATAGTGGGTTGATTTCTCTTTCCTCTTTAAATATTATCCCCTAATCAGGCCTGCAGTCTGACCTGTAAACACTTTGCTAGGTTATTTAATGCTACTTGGAGACCAGTGGGGAAATATATTAAAAATGTAACTTATATTTTTGAAGCCAATTTACTTAGTAGAATAATAAAATATTCAGTGTATCTCTTAAGTGTATTATTTAGTAATGCCTAATTACATGGAACCCTTATATACCCAATTTTTCATGACCTTCTTATCAGTGTCTATCTTTAATCTGTACTTTACTTATGTACTAAATGTAAGAAATCAGAGCAAGGTCCAGTTTGCCAGAAAAATTCTACCTTAGACAACATCTCAGCTTCCTTTATAATTAGCTGGCTAGTCAGCCATACTTCCTGTCCCCCTTTATAAAAATTAAAAATAAAATCCATAATGGTCCTTTGGGTAAGAGCAACCATAGGAAACAAGGAAGGAAGGAAAGGCTGTGTCTGGCAAGGAGAGAAAATAGAAGGAAAAAGCAAATAGGAAAAACATGAAGGAAAAAAGTTTCCTGATCAACAAAGAAAGAGAAGAAAAAGAAAAGCAGGTCTTAGTGAGAAGATTTCCTCAGATTACATTTATTTATTTATTTATTTATTTATTTATTTATTTATTTATTTATTTAAAAACATTATCAACCAAGATAAATATTTTTTGATTGGATAAATTTACTTATTTCTTAAACTTCTATCATTGCCAAGTCTCAAGGCATCTTACACTGAAAATTCAATTTAAAAAGATTAATGATAAAATTTAAAGCACTAGATGAGAAGTTCAGAAGAAGCATTTTTAGCTAGCCTTTTGCTCACTTGTTGGGATCATAAAACATCCTATAGCTGTGTTTTGCAATAAAATTGATGAAAAATTATTTTGATTTGAAATCCATCCTATGTTTAATTCTGATTGATAATAGTTATAACAGACTATATTTCAGAACACAGTTATTTTGAGCTTTTTTTCAACAAGCTCTCCAACCTAAAGAAACAGCTTAACTGGGAACCATAGTGAATGTTTGCGGTATGCTTCTCCCTGAACCCGATCTACAAAGCAAAGTAAAAATTGCAAGGTTATTCTAAGCAGTTCTCTCAGTTTCAGACAAATCCTTATATTCTATCAGACTTTACTCAAATTACTTACTCTAGCACTACAGTGTTGCAAATTATTTATTAACTGAGACTCAGCGTATCCCATATATACCATGGCTAGATTAACACTTAAGAATACTATTAAAACATAGTTGTTATGGAGTAAAGATCACAGCAATTTGCTAGTGAACAACTCACAACACAAGCTGTGTTAAGATCAAGGACTGCATTTGGAGAATAGGAAAGAAGATACTTCAGGGTTGTTTTATTTGAGTTTGCTTAGTCAGCATGATAAATTTTTTGAGAAAAAATCTTAACCTCAAATATGTTGTCTTTGTCTTGTGAGGATCAAAAAAACCTTCAGATGTAAATGTTTTATTCAAAATACCAATGAGCAATAAACTTATAATTTGTAAACTGAATGTATATCTTTCAGGTTTCTGGAAACAAGTAATTTACTATTCAGAAGAATTTCGCTGTCTACCACTGCTAAAACTTTGGTTAGGACCATGGCCTTATGTGATCTTATATCACCAAGACACCGTAGAGGTGAGTCCTTGAGTTTTCATTCTCAATGGCTATGCAAGATGATTCTTGCTCCCAGGGAAATCTTATAGGTGAGGATGTTAGTCAGTATTTTGACTTTATTGACAACCCCCTGATAGAAAGACCTTGCCAAGTCTGTTTAGAAATTTATTGGTGGAATCCTATTTGCCCCTTTCTAGAAACAATTGTACTTAATAGGCAGGTGGGTAAGTATAAGGTGTAACATCTTTAATAGTTCAAAGAACCCTGAAGTAGCATGAAAGTGTGTGGACATTACTATATTACAACTTCTGGGTTCTTTTTAAACTTGGGATATCAGTTAAATGATTCTTAACAATTCTGAAATACACACACACACACACACACACACACACACACACACACACGATGATCTGAGGTGAAATGGCCAATATCATTTTCCACTGACAGAAAATAAACCACATAGGATTTTGTTATTTGTTTTTTTTTAATGTTATTACATACAGTAATAGCAAAACTAAATATCCTGCTTTATACTACAAATTATAAATGACATCAATTAATAATAAAATTCTTCAAGTCATAAAGTCTGGGGTGATTGTCAACATGACAGAAGTGAGATGCTCTGCTTCTTCACTTTTATTTTTGTTTGTTTCTTTAAGTCAGTGTTGATCCCTGGACTTGTCCCTACAGTTTTCTTGGCAAGATTTTTCACAAATGGTTTGCCATTTCCTTCTTCCCATGGCTGAGAGAAAGTGACTGGCCCAAGTCACCCAGATGGCTTTATGCCTATGGCTGGACTAGAAATCATATTTTTCTGGTTTTTAGCCTGGTGCTGTTAACCATTGGCTCTGTCATCTTTTTTTATGTAAACATAAAGTTAGCAGGAATGCATATATGTGATTGCCAGTAAAGTGTGGTGAGAAGAGTGATCACGAGGGTGGGACTATCTAATACATCCCCATGATTGAGTGCTTTAAGAGTATTCAGTCTCATGATACTATAGGCATATTTTTTGCATTCCTAATTTCCATTATTAAAAGCAACCTAAGTGTACATATCAAAAATACAATGCACGGTGTGGCCTTAAAGTTAGAAATCATGTCAAGGCATAAGTAATAGCTTTTGAGAGAGTGCATGATCACATTGTCTTCTGGGCTTCCTCGGGTTTTAACCAATGAAGCCTCTTTGCATGATGGGATGAAAATGGGCCCCCTAGTGCTATCCAGAAACTATGCATAACTAAATGGGAGAATTTAGAGAACATGCTCATACCAGGAATTGAATCATGAATTCACTAATTTTTACTGTATTTTTCAAACCTAGTCCATATGTTTAGTGGATGATTCAAAGTATCACATGTCTCTAATAAATTGGCTCAATGGTAGAAATAATGTTATGCTTTATAACCTGCCTTATTACCCAGTTTTATTATCAAAGTGGCTGGGTATAAATAGAATGCATTACAAAAGTGAACGTTCATCAATATAAATTAAAACTACTGCAGGTAACAATAAACTACCAAGACCCGAGGAAAATAGATGCATCTTGATTGTGCTCCCAAGGAAGAAAAAAAATGAAGTAATTTCCCAAGCAGTGAATTCATAGCTGAGTTGTTTTGCCAGTTATTCCTCTTAAGTTAACTAGCTGCCAACATCAATAGCTTCTTCCAAAGGTTCTCACTTTAATACAGGGGTGTCAAACTGCTGGCCCCTGGGCTGGATGCGTCACGCCAAAACCGCACCAACCCCATTGCCGGCAATGGGGGAAAAGTCACGATACGTCACCCCTGCTCTAATAAAAGGGCTTGTTTATAACAGGTGAGGTAATATCTCCAATAGGCCTTAAACTATTAGATATTCAAAGGCTACCACCAACCTGCAGTGAAACTACTTCATCAGCATAGATTTGAACTCTTTCCAAAACAAACTTAACCACATGGATAAATAAGTTGGGTAACCACAGCTAACATGTATGCAAAGCATTGTTATTGCAGTGACCTTGCTAAACTAATCTTCCTTGGAGGAGTACCAGGTTGAGGAATCTAGCATCTCTGATACTGTGTAGCCAAATAGCAGCTCTGGAGATTTGGATATAGATTCCATTGCTCCTGACTTCAATATTAATACTTCAGTATTACAGAGGGTGGTGAGCACAGCACAAGACATTGTGGGCTGTCCCCTGACACCACTGGATGATATCGCCAGGGCTCGCTGCCTTGGAAGAATGAAGAAAATTCTCAGGGACAACTCACACCCTGGTCGGTATCCCTTTACTCTCCTACCATCCGGTAGGAGATATAGGAACATAGCCAGCCGTACCAACAGGCTGAAGAACAGCTTCTATCCATGGGCTGTTAGGCTCTTGAACAGGGAAATAATTTTATAAACTTTATGTATGATTGACTTGCAAGGCTGGTGTGTTGTGCAATTAGCTCACATGGTGTAATATGATGGAGGGTTTGTTGTCACTGTGAGTTGGGGTTGGGGGCACGAAGGGAGGCTCAGCCAATCTCAATGTATACATGGTTGTACTTTGACAATAAAGGTTCATTCAATACTGAAATTTTGGATCTAGAATGGAAGACAGGATTCTTTAGTTTTCTTTTTTTAGAAAGAGCAGAATCTCAGACAAACTTGTTTTGGAAAATAGATAAAATATCAGATGATTGGAAGAGAGTCAGTATAGTTCCTATTTGAAGGAGAATTTGAATAATACAGATTAGTCAGCATAAATCAATCATCTTGAGAACCCGGTGATTAGCTGACTTTAGCGTGTGAATTGTTATCAGACTAATCTTATTTAATTTTTTGATTAGGTCTTTAGTAGGTTATGAAAATACTTTTCATAAGCAAAGCAATTGTCAAAATAGTTTTTGATGGTGTGATGAAGCAGTGGATTACAACTGAATGGATACATACTGCCTCAAAAAAATTCTGATCAGATTGCAGAGTGATATTCTTACTTGTACTGTTCAACATTTTTGTTAACTGTTTGGTTGAGCAGGTATAAGAAATTCACATTTGCATATAGCACAACATTGAGTGGAGTAGCTACTGCTCTGACTAATGCTAATGCTCTAGTATGGGATTAACCTTAAAACAATCAACATGGAATTTCTTTGATTTGCCCAATGAATGTCGTTTAAAAGTTGCCAGATTTTGGGCTATCAATGCAAAATTCTGACTTTCTCTCCCATTTCACCAAAATATAAAGAGTGATAAAGCAGAAAATAGCAATTCCTGTTTATTTTAAAGTTATATAACTGTAGTGTGTTTTTCAGGTTGTCTTGCGTAGCTCAACATTTATTGAGAAGTCCTATCTCTATCAATTTCTTCAACCTTGGCTAGGAACAGGACTTCTAACAAGGTGAGCAAAATGTAACTCAACTATTTTGCAGTTAATTAAAGCATGTGCCTGACCCATGTGGTGGACCACTGTCTTGTGGAAATCTTAAGAACTGACTGAGCTATTACTTTTGTTCTTTAAGTATTCCTGAAGATGTAAACACAATAGCAAAAGGAGGAAAAGAGACTAGATCTGAGATTGCTATATCTGAAATTGTACCTCAAGTTCCCATGCAAATGTATCAAAATGCTCCCCCCAACCATTTTTTGGGATGTGATGCTATATAGATGCGTGATCTTAATATATAGGGCCAGTGGTTAGGTACCAAGTCCTTTTTATGTTTACTCAATATCTGGTGCAGTTGGTTTTTATGAAAAAATCAATATTTTGATTTAGTTTGTTTATGGAAGTCCTGAGTTTTATGTGTCAGTCCTAAATGAGATTATAATATACTGAATTTATGGTTTTAGTTCTGGTTCTTCTGAAAGAAAGACCTCAGATTGGTAATTTAAACTAAATAGAAAAGAAATAGAGGGACAAAGTGGCTGGGTTCATGTATTGCCCTAGACTACAATTTGCTGCTGATATTATACATCACATTAAATCCTAAATCCTAAATGAGATTATAATATATTGAATTTATGGTTTTAATTCTGATTCTTCTGAGAAAATAACCTCAAATTGGTAATTTAAACTAATTAGGAATGAAATAGAGGGGCAAAGTGGCTGGGTTCTTCTATGCCATAGGCTATGATTTGCTGCTGATGTTATACATCACATTAAATAATTGTTATCAGAATAGGGTTAAAGATACTAAAGGTTGAGGGGAGATGAGAGCAGAATCAAGATTCACTGTAAGGGTGGACTTTAACCAGAACCCAAGTGGATTTCCTTTTTAGTTACTAATAACTACCACTTGTTGAGATTATATAGTACAGCACTGCAATTAATCTACAATGGAAGTAAATCTTTTCTAAACTCCTTGTTGAAGCTTTAAGAATACAAATATGAGTCCAAAGTTCTGAAAGCTGTTATATTGTAATGAAGACTCCTGAAACCAGTCTGGAAACCATCCAGATCTGTAGATTTCCCTAAAATTCCATAGGTTTCATGGCTGGGACAGTCATATTATTTTTATTTCTTTGTTTTGCAGCACTGGGAAAAAATGGCACAGTAGAAGAAAAATGTTAACTCCAACTTTCCATTTCACAATCTTAGTAGATTTCCTTGAGGTGATGAAGGAACAAGCCAATATCCTTGTTCAAAACCTTGAACAACACCTGGACAAAGATCCATTCAACTGCACTTTATACATTACATTATGCACCCTGGATATAATCTGTGGTAAGCTTTGATTAGTAAATATATAGTGTCTAGTAACACTATATAAAAGCTGAAATAATTGAAGTCTAAAAATCCATCTATTTATATTACAGAAAGAAACTTATTATGATATATGACAACAAGATAGCAACTTTTTTTTCTGTTGATCTAAAGAGAAATACTACCCAGTATTTCTTTTACAGGAGCTTAATTTCAGAAACCAGGAGGAAGGCTGAGACAAGAATTCTTTCTGAATAGAGCTCTGCAGAATTCAAATACCTCAAAGAAACCAACAAAACAAACAAATATTCTGTTTCACACTGCATTAAGTTAATCTGGACAACTATTTGTTTGGAAACAAATTAACTCAGCCCTCTAAGCTTGTGAAGGTCATGAATTCATACATTACTCCAAATTCAGGTTGCTTAACCATGGCTTACTGAATGAATCATAATTGCTTGAGTACTTAAATGTTGTTGTTAGCTGCGAAGTTGTGTCTGACCCATTGTGACCCTATGGACAATGTTCCTCCAGGTCTTCCTGTCCTCTACCATCTTGTGGAGTCCATTTAAGCTCACACCTACTGCTTCAGTGACTCCATCCAGCCACCTCATTCTCTGTCATCCCCTTCTTGTATTGCCCTCAATCTTTTCCAGCATTAGGCTCTTCTCCAGTGAGTCCTTCCTTCTCATTAGGTGGGCAAAGTATTTGAGTTTTAGCTTCAGGATCTGGCCTTCTAAAGAGCAGTCAGGGTTGATCTCCCCTAGGACTGACCGGTTTGATCACCTTGCAGTCCAAGGGACTCGCAGGAGTCTTATCCAGCACCATAGTTCAAAGGCCTCAATTCTTTGGCGCTCAGCCTTTTTTATGGTCCAGCTTTCACTGCCATACATTGCAACTGGGAAGACCATAGCCTTGACTATACACACTTTTGTTGACAGGGTAATGTCTCTGCTTTTTAGTGTGCTGTCTAGATTTGCCATGGCTTTCCTCCCGAGGAGCAAGCGTCTTTTAATTTCTTGGCTACAGTCCCCATCTGTAGTGATCTTGGAGCCCAGGAAAATAAAATCTTTCATTACCTCCATTTCTTCCCCATCTATTTGCCAGGAATTGAGAGGGACGGATGCCATGATCTTGATTTTCTTAATGTTTAGTTTCAACCAAGGTTTTGCACTATCCTTCTTCGCCCACAACAAGAGGCTCTTTAGTTCTTCACTTTCTGCCATTAGAGTGGTATCATTTGCATATCTTAGGTTGTTGATATTTCTTCCGGCAATCTTAATTCCAACTTTTGATTCATCTAGCCCTGCCTTTCTCATCATGTGCTCTGCATATAAGTTAAATAGGCAGGGCGACAGTATATAGCCTTGCCAGACTCCTTTCCCAATTTTGAACCAATCAGTGGTTCTGTGTCCAGTTCTCACTGTTGCTTCTTGACCCACATATAGGTTTCTCAAGAGACAAATAAGATGGTCTGGTATGCCCATCTCTTTAAGAACTTGCCAAGTTTGTTATGATCCACACGATCAAAGGCTTTAGCATAGTCAATGAAGCAGAAGTAGATGTTTTTCTGGAACTCTCTAGCTTTCTCCATGATCCAGCGTATGTTGGCAATTTGATCTCTAGTTCCTCTGCCTCTTCGAAATCCTGCCTGTACTTCTGGTAGTTCTTGATCCACATACTGCTGGAGTCTAGCTTGTAGGATTTTAAGCATAACTCATAAGCATGAGAAATGAGTGCAATGGTACGATAGTTTAAACCTTCTTTGGCACTGCCTTTCTTTGGAATTGGAATGTAAACTGATCTTTTCCAATCCTGTGGCCACTGTTGAGTTTTCCAAATTTGCCGGCAAATTGAGTGTAGCACTTTTACTGCATCGTCTTTTAAGATTTTGAATAGCTCAGCTGGAATACTGTCACCTCCACTAGCTCTGTTGTTGCTCAGCTTTTCTAAGGCCCACTTCACTTCACATTCTAGGATGTCTGGCTCGAGGTCAGTGACCACCTCATTGTGATTGTCAGAGACGTTAAGCTCATTCTTGTATAGTTCTTCTGTGTAATTTTGCCACCTCTTCTTCATCTCTTCTGCCTCTGTTAGGTCCCTGCCATTTTGGTCCTTTATCATGCCCATTTTTGCATGAAATGTTCCCTTCATCTCTCCAATTTTCTTGAAAAGATCTCTGGTCCTCCCTATTCTATTGTTTTCTTCTATTTCTTTGCACTGTTCATTTAAGAAGGCATTCTTATCTCTTCTAGCTATTCTCTGGAATTCTGCATTCAGTTGGGCGTATCTTTCTTTTTCTTCCTTGCCTTTCGCTTTCCTCAACTATTTGCAAAGCTTCCTCAGACAGCCATTTTGCTTTCTTGCATTTCTTTTTCTTTGGGATGGTTTTCGTTGCTACCACTTGTACAATGTTGCGAACCTCTGTCCATAGTTCTTCAGGCACTCTGTCTATCAGATCTAATTCATTAAATCTATTTGTCACATCTACTGTATATTCAACAGAGATATGATTTAATTCATACCTGAGTGGCCTAGTGCTTTTCCCTACTTTCTTCATTTTAAGCCTAAACTTTGCAATGGGAAGCTCATAGTCTGAGCCACAGTCAGCTCCTGGTCTTGTTTTTACTGACTGTATAGAGCTTCTCCATCTTTGGCTGCAGAACATATAGTCAATCTGATTTCTGTGTTGACTGTCTAGTGATGTCCATGTGTAGAGCTGTCTCAGGTTGTTGGAAAAGAGTGTTTGCTATGACCATCCTATTCCCTTGACAAAATTCTATCAGCCTGTGCCCTGTTTCATTTGGTACTCCAAGGCCAAACTTGTCTGTTATTCTGGTTATCTTTTGGCTTCCTACTTTAGCATTCCAATCCCCCATGATGATAAGGACATCATTTTTTAGTGTTAGTTCTATAAGGTGCTATAGGGCTTCATAGAACCGGTCAATTTCATACTCCTCAGCACTGGTGGTTGGGGCATAGACTTGGACTACTGTGATATTGAATGGTTTGCCTTGGATTCGAACTGAGATCATTCTGTCATTTTGGGGATTGTATCCCAGTATTGCTTTTCCTACTCTTTTATTGAGTATGAAGGCTACTCCATTTCTTCTGAGGGATTCTTGCCTGCAGTAGTATAGCTGATGGTCATCTGAATTAAATTCACCCATTCTTGTCCATTTTAGTTTGCTGATACCTAAGATTCGATGTTCAGTCTTGTCATCTCTTGTTTGACCACGTCCAGCTTTCCTTGATTCATGGATCTTACATTCCAGGTTCCTATGGAGAAAAAATCTTTACAGCATCGGACTTTCCTTTCACCACCAGACACATCCACAGCTGAGCATCCTTTCGGCTTTGGCCCAGTCGCTTCATTCTTTCTGGCGCTACTAGTACTAGCCCTCTGCTCTTCCCCAGTAGCATATTGGACGCCTTCCGACCTGAGGGGCTCATCTTCCAGCGTCATATCGTTTTGCCTTTTGGTACTTTCCATAGGGTTTTCATGGCAAAGATACTGGAGTGGGTTGCCATTTCCTTCTCCAGTGGATCACATTTTGTCAGAACTCTCTGCTATGACCTTTCCGTCTTGGGTGCCCCTGCACAGCATAGAATGAATGAACCTTTTATTGTCAAAGTACAACCATGTATACATTGAGATTAGCTGAGCCTCCCTTTATGCTCCCACCCCCCAACTCACAGTGAGAACAAACCCTCCATCTTGTTACACCATGTGAACTAATTGCACCACACACCGGCCTCACAAGTCAATTCTGCATAAAGTTTATAAAAATTATTTCCCGTTCAAAAACCTAACAGCCCAAGGATAAAAGCTGTTTTTCAGCCTGTTGGTGTGGCTGGCTATACTCCTATATCTCCTACCTGATGGTAGGAGAGTAAAGAGATACCATCCAGGGTGTGAGTCATCCCTGAGAATTTTCCTCACTCTTCCAAGGCAAGGACCCCTGGCGATGTCATCCAGTGGTGTCAGGGGACAGCCCACAATGTCTTGTGCTGTACTCACCACCCTCTGTAATACCTTCCTATCCGTGGCTGTCAGACCAGCATACCAAACCACAATACCATACGAGAGGACGCTCTCTATAGTAGACCTTTGCATAGCTTCATTGAATTACACAAGCCCCTTTGCCACGACAAGGCAGGAGGAGGAGGAGTCCTTAAATATGCTAGATCAAAATTCTAAGGGTTATGAACTCATTGCTTGAACTTACAAGAGATACCAAGTCAAAACTAGACAACCTGTATTATGGGTTTGTTTGCATGTGAACTAGGCCACAGTCTGCCATATTTCTTTTTCTCTAGAAACAGCTATGGGCAAAAATATTGGTGCACAAAAGAACAAAAATTCAGATTATGTCAAAGCTGTCCAAAGGTAAGTATAAAGATGATGGTATATTCTAATAGACAGTTAGAAATTAATGAAGTCCAGTTAGTGAGTCCCAGACTGACAAATTAGTTTACATATACAGATTGTACAACTCCTATTCCAACATTATGCAAAAATGAGACAAAACTGCTTGAGCATTTTATAACCTGTTGAACAAGCTATATGTCAAATGGCCTAATGCACAATTGGTGGCTACAAAACAAAATTATGACAGAAGACCAAGCCAGCTAAATGTTAGTCATGATTAGTCCATTATTTTCTAGTCTTTTAACATTTAACTAAATAGTACACTATGCAATCACATAACAAACACTACGTGCAAAGTTCTTACTGTTCCCTGACTTTGTTTCTCTTCTGAAAATGTCTCATTACTAGAGATAGGTAATATCATTACAACATATAAATATCCAGCAAACTCAATTTCTCCATGCACTTAGCCTGGAAATAAAATATCTGGAGGAGGTGGAGGAAAAACCTCAGAAGAAGAAAGAACCCAACAACTGGCAGACGTGATCTCAGAACCACTGAACTATATCTTTCAAAGATCCTGGAGCATTGGGGAACTACCAGAAGACTGGAAGAGAGCTGATGTAGTTCCCATCTTCAAAAAAGAGGAAAAAAACAGATCCAGGAAACTACAGACCTATCAGCCTGACGTCAATACCTGGGAAGATTCTGGAAAAGATAATTAAACAACAAATCAGCGAACACCTTGATGCGAACAAAGTTATCACTAAAAGCCAACATGGGTTTGTCAAAAACAGATCATGCCAGACAAACCTTATTGCATTCTCTGACCAAGTGACAAAACTAGTGGACCAGAGGAATGCTGTAGATTTAATTTACTTGGATTTCAATAAGGCATTTGATAAAGTAGATCACAACCTACTACTTGATAAGATAGAAAAATGTGGGTTAGATAGCATCACCACCAGATGGATTCATAGCTGGCTGACAGGCCGTACTCAGCGTGTAGTCCTCAATGGAACTGCATCTACATGGAAGGAAGTGTGTAGTGGGGTGCCCCAGGGCTCTGTTCTGGGCCCAGTGCTCTTCAACATCTTCATCAACGATTTGGATGAGGGGATAGATGGGGAACTCATCAGATTTGCAGATGACACCAAGCTGGCACGAATAGCCAATACTCCAGAAGATAGGCTTAAGATACAGGAGGATCTGGACAGACTCGAACACTGGGCACTATCTAACAAAATGAAATTCAATTGTGAAAAAAGTAAGGTTCTGCATTTAGGGAGGAAAAATCAAATGCACAGGTATAGTATAGGTGGTACCTTGCTCGATAGTAGTAACTGTGAGAGGGATCTCGGAGTCCTAGTGGACAATCACTTAAATATGAGCCAGCAGTGTGCTGCAGCTGCCAAAAAAGCCAACACAGTGCTAGGCTGCATTAACAGAGGAATAGAATCAAGATCACGTGAAGTACTAATACCACTTTACAATGCCTTGGTAAGGCCACACCTGGAATACTGCATCCAGTTTTGGTCACCACGATGTAAAAAAGATGTCGAGACTCTAGAAAGAGTACAGAGAAGAGAAACAAAGATGATTGGGGGACTGGAGGCTAAAACATATAGGGAATGGTTGCTGGAATTGGGTATGTGCAGTTTAATGAAGAGAAGGGTGAGGGGTGACATGATAGCAGTGTTCCAATATCTCAGGGGCCGCCACAAAGAAGAGGGAGCCAAGCTATTCTCCAAAGCACCTGAAAGCAGGACAAGAAGCAATGGATGGAAACTAGTCAAGGAGAGAAGCAACCTAGAACTAAGGAGAAACTTCCTGACAGTTAGAACAACTAACCAATGGAACAACAGCCATTTGTCTGAAATGGTATAGGGTTTCCTGCCTTAGCAGGGGGTTGGACTAGATGACCTCCAAGGTCCCTTCCAACTCCTCCTCCTCCTCCTCCTCCTCCTCCTCCTCCTCCTCCTCATTATTATTATTATTATTATTATTATTATTATTATTATTATTATTAATCATCTTAAACCTGATGTGCATATATTCTCCACTGTGGCCTTAGTTTTAAGCAGCACTTAAAACAATTGAGCAAGAGAGTGTGAAACATCCAAAGGTTTCAGGGTATCTTAGAAGGTCTTTTTAAAAGTGAGTTTTAAAACACTGCAGTTGTTAAATTGATACAGTACTTGTAATCTGCCTCACACACAAGCTGCATCTTCATAACCATCTTGTCTTTCCCCACTTTCCTACCTATTCTAATTTCATCAGTTTATGATGTATCCGATGAAGTGACTGGAGTTCATGAAAGCTTGTGCTTTTTAATAAAACTTGTTAGTTTGAAAAAGTGCAACCAACTCCTGATTTTTGATACCATACACTAACACATCTATAATGACTACTTTTGGTTTTATTATGGGTGGTTTAACAATGTTAGTAATTTGGTAATTTAGTGCATGTGTGTGTTTCAATAAATTTTATTTTGTTTTAATATTTAATTCAACTTTGGTCACTGACAATAAAGTATAGTTAATATGCAGTTGATACAATTTTTTACAAAAGTATTATAACTTTGTTGTTTTTTACTCTAGCATGAGTGATCTAATTCATCACAGACAGAAGTCACCATGGCTTTGGTCCAACCTTTTGTACAATATGTCTGGAAAAGGAAAGCAACATTACATGAACCTGAAGATGCTTCATAGCTTTACAGATAAAGTGAGTTCCAAAATGCTTCTTCATGTCACAGCTTGTGGAATTATTTCTGTCCAGCTTTGCAGTCATGTTTCTTTTAGATTCATATTTGACATTCATCTGAGTATTAGGCCTGAGGGACGTGGCCTCATCTCATCTTGATGAGAAGCTTTTCACCATGGAGACTATATGTTTCTTCTCCCTGAGAGAGGCAGCTTAGTTTGTGTCTGTGGGATTCAGAAACCAGTCACCGCAGGGTGTCCAAAATCTCTGTCTGCCTACGCAGAGTTTATTTATTACAGTTTTATTACAGTTTTAACAAGCAGCAAAGAGCACACAGCAACAGCATTGTTATTGGTATATTCCCTTGTCAATCTTTAAGAACATCCCAGCCAGGATAGAGTCTCACATATCTTGATGGTTCCTGGCAGTCCTTGGTGGTGCTAATTGGAGTGAGCTCATAGACATGAAGTAAACAAGATACTGAGGCATGGCAGTTTGCTGCACACGGCCCCTTAACCTTGACCTCCATCTCTACATGTGTCACTTCTGGGATTTCTCTCCCTGCTCCACCAATAGCAACCCCAATAAGGTAAGGTAAGGTAAGACAAGACAAGACAAGACAAGACAAGACAAGACAAGACAAGACAAGACAAGACAAGACAAGACAAGACAAGATAACCTTTATTGTCATTTTTTTTACTGTGGGCACATCAAAAATGAATTTAGTTGCCTGATTTCAAAGTGAAACACATACATGACACACACCTAAACATACTATATACAACATATGTATAGACCCACACCCCTACATATACAAAACGAATAAATATTAAATACCGTCCACCTTGAATATATAATGGAAGGAGAAAGCTTGAGAGTTCACAAGGTTAATGCTGTATGGAATGAAACTATGGCTGAATCTGGATGTTCTACGGATACCATGAAGCCTTCTCCCAGAAGGTAACAAGGAAAACAGGTTGTGAAGAGGATGTGTAGTGTCCCAGATAATCTTACGGACCCTGCTCAAGCAATGCTTCTGTGCTATGTCCTGGATGGGAGGGAGGGAACTGCCAATGATCTTTTCAGCCATCTTCACCACTCTCTGCACCACCTTCATGTCAGAAGCAGTGATGCTTCCAAACCAGATTGTGATGCTATATGACAGGATGTTCTCGATCGTCCCCCTGTAGAAAGTGGACAGGGGAAGGAAGATGTGCTTTCCTCATGTGACGCAGAAAATGCAGGCGCTGCTGTGGCCACTTCACCAGTTTCTCACTGTTGAGCGACCAAGCCAGCCTACATGTTAGCTGCACACCCAGGAATTTGATGCTGGTAACCATCTCCACAGATGAATCATTAATGCACAGAGAAGTGTGGCTGTGCCTGCCTTTTCTGAAATCGACAATGATCTCTTTGGTTTTTCCAGTATTTAAAACTAGGCTGTTTTCCTTACACCAGTTCACCAACCCCTCAACCTCCTTGCAGTATATTCTCTGAGGTAACTGAGAGACATCCCAAAACCTATGCAAAGCACAGCAGTGCAACACATTTGCTTTTAGAAACTATGAATGAGGTGGGGAGGGTTGGTTTGAGGGAAAAGCTTTGAAGGAATGAACCTTTATCAGTGAAACACCATCAGTATTTGAAACATTTCATCTGATTTGTTGTATTTTTTTCTGTTACTTCAGTAAAACATCTTTTTAAAATGTGTTTCCTATTTTAGCTTAAATAGAAGCTGAAGGCTTAAGAAATAATGACCAAATCATCAAATGTCTATTGTTCTTTGTGGTTCTATCACAGTTTGAATCTAGAGCTTCTTGGACCAGTAATTTAGCCTATCTAAAACATACTATTACTGCTCTGTCGCCACTAGAAAAGTCTCTATATGTGGGTATATAGGGGATTTGGGGTATTTTCCTAGTACTCATAAAAGCCCTTTTGTCTACCCTTTCATTGATGACCAAGTATTTTAGGGTTGATTTTGGAGTTCAGCTTTTTGTCTGAATACTGAGCAGGTATAAGATTTTAGGGAATCTGAATTTCCATACAATCTTCAGAGATTTAGATATATCCCTAAATTTGGTAGATAAAGGTTGATAGGTAGGTAGGTACTGTAGGTAGACAGACAGACAGACAGACAGACAGACAGATAGAATATAACCTTGAGGTTGGTGAGCATCTTAAGGTCCTTCCCAATCCTTTAAAACTGTTTTAACTTTTAACTTACAGTACCAACTTCTATGAGTTTTTCAGTATACTGATGACTGAAACAAATGGTCCTGTTCTTTGGGATCCAGTTGTTGTTCTATTCAGATTGATTTCACAGAACAATTGCCTGATTTGTAGCTTGATCCTGATCCTATATATTAAGTAGGAAGGAAATGCCCATCTAGGTCTGCCTAAAGCTGGTGGTTGCATTTTCCCTTTGTTTACCATCAGTATGCATAATTCTTCTCTTAAGGAATGGCAGATAATGCTCATTACAGGTAGTCCTCAACTTACAACGGTTCATTCAGTGACCGTTCAAAGTGACCGTGGCACTGAGGAAAGTGACCTATGACCATTTTTATCTCCATTGTTATGTGATCAGATGCTTTGCAACTGACTCACATTTATGATGGTTGTAGTGCCTAAGGGTCAGGTGATCACCTTTTGTGACCTTTTGACAACAAAGTCAATGGGGAAGCCAGATTCATTGCAGTTGTTAAGAAAGTGTTACTAACTTAACAACTGCAGTGATTCACTTAACAACTATGGTAAGAAAGATCATAAAATTGGCAAAGTTCACTTAATAACTGTCTCACTTAACAACAAAAATTTTAGGCTCAATTGTGGTATGTTGAGGACTACCTGTACTTTTGCACGGTGCTGCACATAGCATATCTTGAATAATATATAATAAATGGTATTTTCTCTCCACTATCTAAGGTTATTGAAGAAAAAGCGTGCAAAATAAAGCAAGAGGAGCAATATCAAAATGGTGCTGCCGGCAGCAATCACCTAAGAAAGAACAAAGAGAGGAAGGCTTTCCTCGATATGCTTCTGAATGCCAGAGATGAAGATGGGAATACGTTAAGTTACATCGATATACGAGAGGAAGTGGATACATTTATGTTTGAGGTATAGAATGATCAGAACACAACTGCAAAGAGACCATTGGAAATCAGATCGTTTCTCTTTTGAATGCCACTGCTTTCCTCTCTAAGGCTATAAATCATAATAAATTATTTTCTTCTTAGGCTACCAGTTGTAATATGCTAACACTTAATCATTCAGAATAGCGCTGGAAAGGACCTTGGATCTTCTAGTCCAGCCCCCTGCTCAAACAGGAGACCCTATACTGGTACATTTCAGACAAGTGGCTGTCCAGTCCTTGCTTAAAAACCTCTAGTGATGAAGCACCCACAATGTCTGAAGGCAAGCTGTTCCACTGTTTAATTGTCCTCACTGTTAGGAAGTATTTCCTTAATTCTAGGTTGCTTCTCTCCTTGATTAGTTTCCATCCATTGTTTCTTATCTAGCCTTCTGGTGCTTTAGAAAATAAATTGACCCCTTCCTCCTTGTGGCAGCCTCTCAAATACTGGAATACTGCTATCATGTCTCCTCTAGTCCTTTTCTCTAGACTAGCCATACCCAAATCCTGCATCTTCATATGTTTTTGTCTCCAGGCCTTTCATCATCTTAGTAGCTCTTCTTTGTACTTTTTTTTCCCCAAAGTTTCAACATCTTTTTTGTAATGTGGTGACCCAAACTGGATGTAGTATTCCAGGTGTGGCCTTACTAAGGTTTTATAAAGCAGTACTAATACTTCATGTGATTTTGATTCTATGTCTCTTTTTATACAACCAAGGATCGCATTAGGGTTTTTGGCTGTGGCCACATACTGCTGGCTCATGTTTAAGTGATCGTCCACTAGGACGCCAAGGTCCCTCTCACAGTTACTGTTTTTGAGCCAGATTTCGCCTAATCTAGGGGTCTTCAGACTTGACCCTTTTATGACTTGTGGACTTCAACTCCCAGAATTCCTCAGCCAGCATGCCAGGCTGAGGAATTCTGGGAGTTGAAGTCCACAAGTCATAAAAGGGCCACGTTTGAAGACCCCTGGCATAATCTGTACTTGTACATTTGGTTTTTTCCTGCCCACATGTAAAACCTTGCTTTTCACCACATTAAATATTATTTTGTTGATAGGGCACATTGTTCAAGTCTGTCAAGATCTTTTTGGATCCTGAGCTTGTCTTCTGGGGTGTTGGCAGTTTCTGCCAGCTTAGCATCATCTGCAAATTTGATGAGTTCCCCTTCTATTCCCTCATCTAATGAAGATATTGAAGAGTACTTGGCCTAGGACAGAACCTTGTGGTACCCCACTGCTTCCTTCCCTCCATGTAGATATAGTATCATTAAGGATGACTCATTGAGTACGGTTTGTTAGCCAGTTACAAATCCATCTGGTGGTAATGCTATCTATCCCACATTTTTCTAGCTTACCAAGCAGGAGGCTGTGATCTACTTTGTCAAATGCCTTGCTTGATGTCTAAATATACTATGTCCTCAGTTTTTCAGTGATCTATAATTTGATCCTTTTGTCTAAGAATGAAATTTAGATTTGATTTGGATTTAGATTTTATTAAATTTATATGCCGCCCTTCTCCCCAAGGACTCAGGGCGGCTCACAACAATAAAAAATTTAAAACATAAAGTACAAAATTTTAAAAAGAATTAGACAATGGATGTAATAAATAAATGACAATTTAACCCAATAAAAGCCAAATTTAAAACCATAGTCAGTCCAGGCCCGCTTGTTGGAACATCCATGTCTTCAGGTCACGGCAGAAGGACCGAAGGTCAGGGGCCGTCCGCAGCTCTGGAGGCAGTTCATTCCAGAGGGTCGGCGTGCCCACAGAGAAGGCTCTCCCCCTGGGGGTTGCCAGCCGGTATTGCCTAGCTGACGGAACCCTGAGGAGGCCGACTCTGTGGGAGAGAACCGGGTGAAGGGAGGTTGACAATGGCAGCAGGTCGTCTCGCAAGTACCCCGGGCCTAAGCCATGTAGGGCTTTAAAGGTAATTACCAGCACCTTGAATCGCACCCGGAGGGCAACCGGAAGCCAATGCAGCTTGCGCAGGAGTGGTGTAACATGGGAGTATTGAGATCCTCCCATAAGCACCCACGTGGCCACATTTTGCACCAGCTGAAGCCTCCGGGTGCACTTCAAGGGCAGCACCATGTAGAGAGTAATTACAGTAATCCAGGCGAGAAGTGACAAGGGCGTGGGTGACCGTGCATAGGGCATCTTGGTCCAAAAAGTGGTGCAACTGGTTCACCAGGCAAACCTGTGCAAAGGCCCCCCTGGTCACAGCAGTTAGATGGTCTTCCAAGTTAAGCTGGGAATCCAGGAGGACACCCAAGTTGCGGGCCCTTTCTGAGGGGGGCAGTACCTCACCCCCCATCAAAAGAGATGGAACATGTTGGACAATACGAGATGCCAGTATCCATAGCCACTCGGTCCTGGAGGGGTTCATCCTGAGCTTGTTCCTTCCCATCCAGACACACACTGCCTCCAGGCACTGGGACATCACGTCAAGGGCATCACTGGGTTGGCTTGGGGTGGAGATGAACAACTGGGTATCATCCACATATTGGTGATACCTTACCCCAAAGCCACGGATGATCTCACCCAGCGGCTTCATATAGATGTTAAACAGGAGGGGGAGAGAACCGACCCCTGAGGTACCCCGCAAGAAAGGGGCCTCGGGGTAGATCTCTGCCCACCTGCCAATACAAACTGTGAACGGCCCGAGAGGTAGGAGGAGAACCACTGTAAAACAGTGCCTCCCACTCCTAACCCCTCGAGCCGTCGCAGCAGGATACCATGGTCGATGGTATCAAAAGCCACTGAGAGGTCAGGTAGGACCAGGACAGAGGAGCAACCCCTGTCCCGGTCCCACCAGAGATCATCTACCAGTGCGACCATTGCCATTTCTGTGCTGTAACCGGGCCTGAAACCAGACTGGTACGGGTCCAGATAAGATTGGTTTGGCAAGATCTGTTTTTAACAAACCCACGCTGCTACTAGTTATAAATTTATTTGTTTCTAGTTTTTCACAGATCTGTTTTTTGATTATCTTTTCCAGTATCTTCCCAGGTATTAATGTTAGGCTGATTGGACTGTAGTTTCCTGGGTCTGCTTCCCCCCCCCTTGTTTTTGAAGATGGGAACCACATCTTCTTTTTTTGAAGATAGGAACCACAAATTACTATGTTTATTTTATATATTGCCATATTAGCAAACTTCCTTATAGCAGCTAATGTTTTAGAGAAGTTTTTTTTAAAAAATCCACATAATATTATGTGATTAAGATTAATAAATTTCAGATTATACACCTACTGGAGGAATAAAGCTTTAACTAGGCTTTTAAGTCTCTGTAGGAAGGAAGTTCCCCAGAAGGGAGACTCATTATATGGCACTTATTTCTGTCATAGCCACCTGGCACACCTATTATGGTTGAGGACTTTGACGACAATATTAAAGACCTGGAAGAGATAATTTTAAAGGTTGAAACCTGAGCCCTAGAGTTGTGTCTGTGCCCCCCACCCCCATTAAGTTTCTATTTTGTAGTTCCTGGACTTCTTCCAACCATAATTGGTAACTATTTGTCAGTATACCATGTACCCATGTCTTTTTATTTAGTTGAAAAAGCAACTATTAATTTTTCCATGTCAGGAAGAATCAATTAAGCAAAGCTCCAAAATCTTTGTTAAGAATAGACTCAGCTTCCCCTCTTTGTCTTTTTACCTCACTTTCAATCTCTCCCAAAAAATTTAACTGCAGCCTTCACCTAAGATTGTTCTCTCTTCGTATGTTTTGTTGTTTTATGAAGCATGTAGGAGTTCCTGTGTTTGACAGTTACATGCAAACACAGGAACTCCACTTGCTTCCTTCTTTCTCCTTTCAGCAAAAATAAAATAAATAAAAATAAAAATAAAATAAAAAAAACAAGATCTTGTTCCAGGTTGTCCCATACCTGATAAGGTTGTACATTGCTTTACATTATATTGTAGATGAATGCTTTGAGCATCTTGGGAAGCAAATATAACAACTATCTGCAAGTCTTTCATGAGATCAGCCTTAATGTTCAGTTGTCCATTAGTGGACAAATATATATTAAATAGTCAAAACACATAGTTTCTTTTAATCAAGCTATCTGTCTTTTTCGCCCCCTTTAAATTTTGGCACTTGGCTGCTGAATCAAAGTTCCTTTCATAATTGCTTTTTGTATTGTCATTTCATGTCGTCCTTCCAAGATTGCTATTTAAAAATATTGCTGTGAACCTGCCAAAGATAAGTATTGTGATGCCTGTTGATTTCAGGGAGATAATTGTGTGCCTGATTTTGGCTGAACTACCTCAGTTGGCATACAATTATGCAGACTTCCTTGGCCTAATGATATTGAGATGTATCAGAGTGACAACTTCCATAATTGCCAACCAACATGGCTATTATTGTTTGCAGTTGCTAATTGTATTATAACTCAATGACAAAATGCCAAGTTAAGAAATATGTAATAAAGGTTTATAATTTGAAATTTCTCCTCCTAGGGTCATGATACCACCGCTTCTGCCTTGAGCTGGGCTATTTACTTACTTGCAAGTCATTCAGAAATCCAAAGAAAAGTTCAAAATGAACTGGATGAAGTTTTTGGTAAATGTTTATTTCTTCTGAGCATTTTATTATAATTTTGAGGTAGAACAGAATTCATAAAGATTTTGTGTAAGCAGTCAGAAATATTATATCCAGAGGAATAAGGAACTCACTGACGTTTGAAAATTAATCTTGATCATTCATAAATCCGCCCATTAAGGTGAGTTTCACTGTTTTTCTTTAAGAGGAGCATCTGTAAAAAAGTTAACCAGTTTCCTTATTAACAATAACCACAAAAAACCACCCAAATATTAATTTACTAGTCCGTGAGGCCTTAGAAAATGCTAGAAGAATCATAGGCTGTATTATAATTATGTTACATTTTTATGCTGGTGGAAATCTGTTATTAAGATGTTCATGTTCTGATTTTTGAAGCCACAGTTCAGTCAAAATTGGTTTGGAAAATATTTTGAGATATTAAATCAAAATTTCTATTCCTTGGTAGATCCAAAACACTGTACATACATGTGGCAATAAAAGTGTTTGTATTTTTTTTTCTTTAATTAATACAGTCAGTTCAGCTATTTCTGCTAGCTCCATCAGTTTTTGTAACCATTCCTCTGTTGTAGGAATCAATGTAGACTTCCATTTTTGAGCGTAGAGTAATCTTGCTGCTGTCAACATATGTAACATCAAAGTTCCATATTTTTTTCCAGGTCTTTATCCATTAGCCCCCCAGAGAAAAGTTTCTGATTTTCTTTCTATATTTAGTTTAAGAATTTTCTGTATTAACATATGAATCCTACTCTAATATTTTCTTGCTTTATCACATGTCCACCATAAATGGTAAAACGTCCCCTCTTTGCCTTTACATTTCCAATATGCATTTGAAATACCTTTATACATTTTTGATAACTTGTCTGGTGTTAAGTACCAACAGTACATCATCTTGTAAAAGTTTTCTTTTAGATTATAATTTAATGTAAATGTTAATCCTTTATTCCACATATTTTCCCATTGTTCAAGCATTATATTATACCCAAAATTCCTTGCCCACTGAATCATACAATGTTTTACTTGTTCAATTTCCAGATTTAAATTCAATAATATTTTGTAAACTTTAACAATAATATGGTCATCACTACTGCACAGTAGACTTTCCAATTCATTTTTAACAGAATTAAAACCATGATTCTTTTTATCTAACTTGAATTTTTCTTTCAATTGCTTATATGTAAACCAATGGCAGACACGACTTTCTGATTTTAACTCCTCCTTGGATTTGAGGGCAGGCTCACCCAGGTTGAAAGATATTATTTTACAATGTCCACCAATTTGGCCTCATCACCATCTCTTTTCTAAAAAAGGCTTCTTGCGGGGAAACCCAAAGTGGCATCTTCATAGAGAACTTTGTTTTATATTTAATCCAACTCTCAAAATGGCATGCCTGGTAAAATGATTATTAAAATCAACATTAACTTTGTCATACCACAGACAGCCGTGCCAACCAAACTTTACTTCATGGCCTTCTAGGTCCACCAACCTCTTATTCTGAAGGTTCACCCATTCTTTTAGCCAAACCAAACAACAAGCATCAAAATACAGTTTCAAATTGGGTAAACCCAAACCCCCCACTTTCCTTAGCATCTTGCAATAATTTATATCTAATTCTTGGTTTTTTCCCCTGCCATATAAACTTAGAGATATCCCTTTGCCATTGTTTAAATGGAGTATCAGTTGCAAGTATTGGTAATGTTTGAAACAGGAAGAGCATCTTTGGTAAAACATTCATCTTTAATTACAGAAATTCTACCGAATAATGATAAATGCAATTTGTCCCATCTTAATAAATGTCTTTTGATACCATTCCAGAGTGGCACATGGTTATTTTTAAATAAGTTTATATTTGAATTTCATAATGTAACCCCCAAATATTTCACCTTTTTCTCAACCCTAAAACCCAACTTTTTAGTCAATATATCACCATCCTGTGCAGTTATATTCTTAATCAACATTGATGATTTCTGCTTATTAATTTTAAAACCGGCTAAGGACCCAAACTTATTTATTTTCCTCATCAAACATTCTATGTTATTTTTTGGGTCTTACAGAAATATCACCAAATCATCAGCAAAGGCCCTCAATTTATAAACTTCCTTCTTAACATTTATACCTTTTATTTTTTTGCCTTGCCTGATATCTCTATTCAGGACTTCCAGCACCAAGATAAACAACAGTGGAGACAGTGGACATCCTTGTCTTCTACCTTTTCAGATTTCACATGAGTTAGTTAGATTGCCATTAATAAAAAAAATTTGCTTGCTGTAATGTATAAATAGCTTTAACCCCTTGAATAAATTTCCCCCAAAAGTCCATTTCTTGTAGAACTTTAAACATAAAGACTAGGAATATTATAGCTGCCTGTTGTTCATTGTGGTATTGTAGGTATTTAATAATATTCAAAACCATTCTCACATTATTCCTCCTCTAGTCTTTTATTTGTTAGGTATTTGTTGTCTTTTTTAATATGTGTTTCTTGAAGACAGATTATATCAGCATCAAGTCTTCTCAAATAATGAAATACTTTTTTTACATTAAATGGGGCATTAGCCCCATTGATATTCCATGTAGTAAGTTAAGTATTCCATCTTTAAATGAAACATCAGATTCCTATACAGACACCTCAGTCATCTCTTCTTTAATGTCTGTTTTTCGATGTGGTCTGCTTCCAAAGACTTACCCATATCCATCTCTTTACCTAATTCTGTAATTAATTTATGTCTGCTCAAAAATGCCTTAGCTTTATCTATGGAGTTTAGTTGAAATCTTTGTTCCCAGTATGTAAGTGTCACCCCCCTTAAGTTTATCCCAATGAAAGGGAATTTTTCTCATCTTCAGAATATCTGTAAAGAATAAATAGGCTTTCTTTTTTTGCAAAATTCTTATGGGAATTTCCTTCAAAATATTTATGTCTACATTTTCCATACGTAATTTTACTTTGAAATGACAATTCAGAATGCGGTCTCTTTTTGTTTTTCTCCCAAAGTAAACCAAAACTTCCCTTGGCAATTTTTTCATAGCGGCAAATCTTGAATTCAATCGATACACCTTGTCTATATCCAAATCAAGACTTTTTTTTGTCACAATCTATTAACACAGCCAAAGCTTGTTATCATGCTTGCTCTGATATTCTCTCCAGGTTGTTCATGAATTGCTCTGGATCTTAACTGAAATTCCTTAGCATGAATTTCCAGGAGAATTCTCTCATTTGCTTCAGTTTCCAAAAGAATATCCTGTTTACCAACTTTGTCTTCTAAATTTCAGACCTGGCCTTCACCTGTTCGATATCTCCCCTCAAACCTTGTATCTCATCACAAAGTTCCTTTACCAATGTATCAATTTTTGATTCAAGCTTAGTTCCCATTGCCTGTATAGCCCTTATAGCCTGTATAGCCTCATGTGTTTTGGCTGTATATCCATCCATAAAAGATCTAAAATATTCCATATCTTCTCTGTTCTTTTGCGGGTCACCATCATTCTATGGTCTTTGGCTCCCTCATGTGGTCAAACTGTACCACTACAATAAGAACAGTCTGTCTGCTACTAGAGCAAACAGTGGTGAGAAGTGAAATCAAAACTATTTCTCCCCCTCCTTCCAGTCAAACAAAACACCATTCAGAGAAGGTTTAATTTAGAGATAAGAAAGAGTTATTTATTTATTTATTTATTTATTTTAATTCCATTTATATCCCGCCCTTCTCCAAAGACTCAGGGCAGACTCTGTTAGAAAAGGACTTCTGTAATGTATTGCAATTTTACTCAAACTGCTTTCACGTGTCTTTTGAATGCTGCTAAAGGTTGCTCAATTGAGGTGTCTGTGTAACGGTCGCTGACTAGCCAGTCATGCAGTCTCCAAGAAGATCATTGGATGATTTGGGGCAGAAATGGGTTCCTTTAAACCTATTGGCTGCCGCCTAGTGGCCAATTGTATAAATAGCTGCACAGAAGCCTCTGATTCAGTTCTGTTCTTGTTTGCCTCAATAAAGAAATGTTCCTGTTTGAAACCTCTCATCTTGCCCTCTGCCTCCAAAAAACTCACTACACAACAACTTCTCCAAGAGTTTTTTTAAATCCAAAGTTTCAAAATATGTTCACAAGCTTCTTTAGTTTGGCTCAGATATTCAAGCATCTCCCTTGCCCTATTGAATCCCAAAGCCAGAGAAAAGAGGATGATTCCACAAAAAAGAAAAGGCAGGTTGCAACCAAAGCAAGCCTCTTTTAAACAGAAAAGGTAAATATACAGAAACTAGTGTCTAAGATGCGGAGACAGACTTTTATGTCCATATCAAAATGGCTGACTCCTCCACAGTGAACTTGTGTTTTGGTTGCCCAGCCCCCAGCTAGAGACTCACCAGATCACTTCTTCTTCCAGAAGCTGTCTGAGAGCGCCCAACTGTCCAGGGGAGCAAAAGGGTTAATTTCCAGAACTTCCCTTTTCTCCAGAGAGGCTTCTTCTGCCTTTGAAAACTTTCTAAAACATTTAACTGTGGGGGAGTCTGTAGCAATCTGAAAGATTGCGACCTTCAAATCTGGTGAGTTCTGGTGCTTCTAGATTTTGTGCTTGAGGTGGGAAAAAAAATTTGATTGTGGACTTTACCACAAATCAAAATAGATTTGAAGTTATTGAAATGGCTAGTTTATATTATTTTGTAAAAGTAAAAAGTTGAGGTTTGAAGTTGATATTGTACATACATCATGTGTTTGTTTTGGGGATGAGCAGCATTGTAAAGCACAGAAAAAGAGCAAGAAATAGAGTAGCAAGACATTAAAAAATATGAAAAAGAAATACAGCTAATTCCAGTTTACCTAACAATCATCCTTGTTTCAACCACTTCTGTGCCATTTCTACATTGTTTTTTGTTCTTTAAACAAAAGGTTTAAATGAGGAGGCAGACACAGTTGTATGAAGTCATTTAACTTCTTTTCACAAACACCTATTCTTTAGACCATATTTCCCCACCTTTAGAAACGATTTCCTAAAGATTTTATCTAATCTTTAGTTAATGTTCTATCAAAGTACAGAAATTCATCTATTTACTCTATTTTTTTACTTTCTAGGTCTAAGTTTCAATCATCCATTTTCTCTGTCAAACACAACCAATTGTCTTTTGATACATTACTTTTCAGATACAAATTCCTTGTCAAAACACATAATCTATATAAAATTTGCTGCAAAACATTGGCCAGCGATACAGTATTATCTGCAACAAAAATGCACAAATATTCATGTCCCCAACTTCAAATTTAAATACACTAAACAGTCAGTGGAACATTACTTATCCTTGTATTACTTTCTGCTTAATGCTGAATTATTCACTAAGCATTATATTGATTTCCACACATGCTTTACCCTGATGATAGTCTTGTCATATTTAGCAATCAGTATTTAACTCTATAATCTATATACTACTAAAACTCATGTTGTCATGAGTTTTAACTGGGTGAAATTGTGCATCATAGGGCAACAATTTTTGAACCAAGATACCTCAAGTAGGTTAACTTAAAGAATCTGTCCGAAATCTGAGATCCATGACTCCTGACGAAATGAAATCTGGAAATGTTGTGGTAGCTTCAATGCTACTGGCTGCCATAGTCACATGAACTTTATTTTCAATTTAGTGGCAGTTTCTCAGCCAGTCTTGCAATTCCTCATTCTCTTCCCCAATTAACTGCAACCGCTTACCTGCCTGCTGGAAAGCGAGGGAAAGCGGGGAGTGGAGGGAAGGAAGGAAGAAAGGTAAAGACAGTAAGAAGGGAGGGAGGGAGGAATGAAGGAACGAAGGAAGAATGGAAGAATTATGGTGTTTCCTGTCAGATTCCCACAAGGAAACTCAATAGGGAAGCTGGTGGGAAGTGAGATGTTGCTTCTTCTTCCACTGCTCTTTTACCCACCCTTGTTTCTCTGTTTAGGTAAGGAAATATCTCTGAAATGATGACCCAGCAGGGCATGAGTTGTCTACTATAAAAAGAATGAACTTCAATAGATTTGTGCTCCAGCTCTACAATCAAAGCAAAAGATCTTTTTCTAAGAAGATATTTACCAAACTATTCTCATTCATTCTAGGACAACTGGCCCCAAAACCTATGTAGTGTCATAGAATCATAGAGTTGGAAAGGACTGTCCAATATATTACTACTTTATGAAGGAGAATATAGTGGGACATCCAGTCAAAAACTTTGTTGAGTTCTAGGTTTGTGACAGTTCCTAATCTATTAGGCTAGCAACTCTGTCAAAAGAAGCAGATAATGTTAGCCTGGCATTGTTTATTTGTAACAAACCCATACTGGTTCCTGTTAATTTTAGTTGCCTATATAATCTCTTTGAGGACATTGCCCAATGTAGATGTCAAACTCTGTAATTTCCCAGTTCCTCTGTCTTCTCCTTTTTGAAGAAAGGAATGGCATTTGTTCTCCTCTAGACTTTTGGGCCTTCACAGTCCTCCAGGTATTCTCAAAGATTATTAGGAATAGATCTGTGATCATTCACTAGTTCCTTGAGAGATGCTCCATCTTACTTTGGAAATGTGAATTTAATTAAATGAGCTAAGTTTATCCTCTAGTCTATCCTGAGTTGCCGTTCCTTGTTTCCCAGTGGCATAGCAATGACTAACCAGGGCTCCAAAGACAGTTGCAAACAAAGAGTCAAGACATTTTGTTTCTCACTTTCACCCATCACTGCTTCAACACTTTCTCCTCTTGATGGACCTACAGTCTCTTTTCCTTTCCTTTTATTTCTAGCATATCAAAGAACTTTTTTTTTGCTGTTTTGGGTATCTCACAAACATCAGCTTGTTTTGAACTTTAGCCATTCTGACAGAGTTCTTATGATTTCTAGAAACTAATCTGTATTTTTCTTTAGTTATGTTTCATCTCATTTCCTCTTCAGTGTTTTATACAACTGGTCTCTTTACATTCCTTGTGGGAATTGTTTGCAACTTTGCTCATTTAATAGAATTTCTCATCCTTCTTGGACACTTTTATCTTATTTTATCTTAAGGCACTTTCCCTGAAATCTGTTATTTCACTATCACCATTCCCTAGGTGAGACTGTCACCAGCTTATGAATTCCTATTTTAATAGATATCCACAACATTCCAGATAACATTAACTTATACCAAAATCATAGATTTTTCCCTTTCATTCATAATTAAGGCCATATCTTTTCTTTTTGACATACATTCATCGATTCTATTCCACAAGACAGACTCCCTTTGATCAGAACTATCACATATTTTCCCCTTCTTTTAATTTAATTAATTTATTTTTCTTTCTTTCATTTCATCTATTTTATTTTTCTCACATTCCAACCTCCCATAGACTACCCTCTTCATTAGACGGATCCATAGACTTTGATACAGAAATACAGAATAACAGACTTGGAAGGGACCTTGGAGGTCTTCTACTACAACTCCCTGCTCAAGCAAGATACCCTGTACAATTCTGAAAATTCTTTGATGAGCTTCGCTTCATTACTTCTCCTCAGGTGCTTTGGGGAATAAGTTGACTCCTCTTCTCTGTGACAGCCCCTCAAATATTGCTAGCTTGACTTCTCTTCATTAGGTAGACATGCCCAGTTCCTAGTCCTTATTCTGGTTAAACAAGGCTTTCATTCATAAACTGGATGACCAGTCTTGTGCCACAGACAGTGTTCTCTGGTAAGGACATTACCAGTCAGTTCTAACACATTTTGGCAACTACAGCTGCTTTACCACAGGCATGGAAATGTTTTTCTATCTGAGTTAATAACTCTTCTGTAGTGATTATCTTATTGAGCTAACATACTTTTGCTTTTTTGTCAGGTGATTCTGACTGTCACATTACAATGGAAGATCTGAAAAAACTGCGATATCTGGAATGTACCATTAAAGAATCACTTCGTCTTTTCCCTTCTGTTCCATTGTTTGCCCGTATTCTGAATGAGGAATGCCATATCAGTAGGTAGTCCGAACAGGTTGTAAGGAGAGGTTTTATGCTATTGGACTTTATCGACTTTAAGAGCCGTAATGGCGCAGTGGTTAGAATGCAGTATTGTAAAGTAATTCTGCTGACTGCCGACTGCCAGCATTTCGGCAGTTCAATTCTCATCAGCTTAGAGAGGACTGTAAAGTGCTATTGCTATCTTGGGATGACAAACATTTGTTTTTTGGCAGGAGGATATAAGATACCAAAAGGGACCAATGTCATAATTGTGCCATATGCATTGCATAGAGACCCTCACAATTTCCCAGATCCAGAGGAATTCAGACCAGAGCGCTTTTTTCCTGAGAACTCGGCTGGACGAAACCCATATTCTTATATCCCTTTTTCTGCTGGGCCCAGGAATTGCATTGGTATGTACACAGAACAAAGTTGTGTATCCCTTGGTTCTCTGAAGAATGATATATCTTGTAATGATGTTTTTTTCCAATGAAGAGTAATCCTTACAACATAGATTAGAAAGGGAGCTTGGAGATCTTCTACTCCAACCCCTTCTCAACCAGGAATCTAGATTAATTCTGGATCAATGTCTGTCCAGATTAATTCTAGACATATTCTAGATTAATTCTAGCATCTAGATTCTAGATTAATGCCTGTCCAGTATCTTCTTGGAAATTTCCAGTGTTGGAGCACCCACAATTTCAAAGGCAAGCCAGTCCACTGATTAATTGTTCTTATTGTCGAGAAATTTCTCCTTACTTCTAGGTTGGATCTCTCCTTAATGATCTTCCATCAGTGATTTGTCCTGCCCTCAGGTGTTTGGGAGAATGTATCCATCCCCTCTTCTCTGTGACAGCCCCTCTAGTACTGGAAGACTGCTATCAAATTACCACTAGTCTTTCTCTTTGTTAGAGAAGACAAACGTAATTTGATCAATCATTCATGGTATCATTTAGTCTCCAGACCCCGTTATCATCTTTGTTCCTCTTTTCTGCACTTTTTCTAGGGTCTCAACATCTTTTTTGTATCTTGGTGAATTGATGCAATATTCCAAATGTATCACCAGTGCAATATAAACATTTGGAGTAATTCCTAGAAGTGTCACAATTCACGCTCTGTTTCTTGGAAGAAAGTTTCAGGAAGGATCTCTCAAGGCATCATGCTTTAAAAGAATTATGGAGAAGCTATAGTTAATTTAGCTGACAGCTTCTAGGATTATTAGGGTTAAAGCATTAGGTTAGAAATTGAGTTCTAGTCTCGCCAGTCACTTTCTCTTAGCTCAACCCACCTCCCAGGGGAAAATAGGGGAGGAAGGAGTATTAACTATGTTTGTTGCTTTATTTATAAAATTTATAAAAAAAACCAAAGCAAATAAATAATGACAAGGATCTGGAACCTAGTCGTAGGGGGAATAATGAAAAGAAAGCTAACATTTAACTTCTAAAAGAGGAGTCTAAGGCCAGAAATGAAAACACTCTACAAATATCTAAAAGCTGACATGTTTGGGAATTGTTTTCTTTAGAAGTTGAAAACAGGTCAAAGGGCAATGGAGGTATGTCCACATGGTTGAACTTGATAAATAGTGGAGCATTTACTTAGATCAGTGTTGGACATTCCTGGACTGGAGGTTTTCCAATGAGTCTTGGGGGTCATGACTAAGCCACTGTTTCATGGAATCCTGCATGAACAGAGATAGAAGATAATTTATAGATTTCTTCTAATTCCTACAATTATTATAATGATTTTCTCTGCTTGTGATAAGGATAAAAATGTCCATAAGATATAGATTAAAAAGACACTCAGTATATTTATTTATTTATTTATTAAACTAGTAATTACAATCTAATTTTTGCATTTTGCACTAGAAAAAAAATTAGGTCTGAGTCATTATATTGCTGAGATAGAACCAGCATCCATAATTTCCTTCAATATGAATAATTTCTTTATAAATTAAGATTCATATACTCATTGCTCCTTTCTTCTCTTCTGTATCTTTAAATGGAGCAGAGGCCTTTATCACCAAACAAACTTCATTGCTCATGATGTTAACATAGGGGTAATTGTTATAATTTAACCATGGTTAATGAGAAAAACCAAGTGCATAGATTATTCTCATTAATAATTTTACCTGTTTGGTGATTTCAAAAAATTGCAACGTGTTTGAAAGCAATCAGTAGTGTACCCCAAAGATTCACAGACTCAGTAATATGATGGAATATCAAACCTCTGAGAAGTCCCACAGTGAAGAAATTGGCAGCTGAAGAGAATGTTAAAAGAATATAAAATTTATTTTCAATGTGTTTCCTATAGTACAGTCTACTTTCTATTACGTTGCTTTACTCAATGTGATGGCTTTGATTTGACATCTGCTTAATGATGCTAGCTGCTTAATAAGGCTAGAATACATCTCCTAATATCGCTCACTGATGTTTTGGCTGAGCCATTATTGGAGTTTCATGTATTGTTGCAGCCTTAGTCAATGAATCTGAGACCATGATTATTGTTGAGTTACGTTGAATAATTATTATCACTAAAGAATAAATATTTAGTATCACAGTTTAGTTAATGCCATTATTTTTGAAACTCATATAGGTCAACGCTTTGCCCTGCTAGAAGAAAAGACCATTCTAGCAACCATATTGCGACACTTTTGGATTGAAACTAAGCAGACATGTGACAAAGTTGGTATGGCTGCAGAACTGATTCTTCGTCCAAGCAAAGGCATCTGGATTCAGCTAAAAAAGAGACCCAACTCCAAGCTCCTAGTATAAGAAACTATAGGAGTAGTACATTGGATCATTTCATCAATTAAAACTATGTATTTTGATGGATGCACAATAAAGATGACTGACAATAACGAAAGTAACTTGCTTTGAGAAAACAATTACAATCAAAGAGTTTTGTGATTGTGGATCAATGCTCAAAATAACCATACCAAGGCAAAATAAAATGCATCATATACATAGGGCTATATAATAGTATAATAATATAACAATTATCAAGGATGTTATGCTAAACCTGCTACTGCTATGTTAGGTCATTGGTTCTGCTCATTAAATTTCTCATTAAAGGTTCATGATTGAAATTAGGAGTCATGAAGAAAGCAAAGAGTAGGAATAAATTGGAAATTGCATTGGGTGAAATAAGAAATGGAGTTCTTCAAGAATTTCTGCTGCAATCAATGTCTTTTAACTTGTTAATAAATGATCTTGACTTAGATGTAAGTAGCAAGCTAGTAATCTACAAACTGTATAATACTACTAATAAAGAATAATACTATTAATCAAATACTGTTAATCAAATAATATATATTTGAGTGCATGTATGTACCAGTATGTATGCTCACAGACATGCACACATTCACACGCACTCAATAATATATGTAGTAAATCTCTCTATATAGTAGATCTATCGATAGTAATACTATATGTATAATACTACTATTTAAAATCAGTTTTGAAGAGTTCCAGAAGTCTTTAAACTCACTAAATTCAGTGAAAATAAAATAAAAGAAAAGCTTTAGGATCCGAATGACTCATGAAACTAATGCAATGTATCAGTCATTGAATTAGTGCAAAAGTATCCAGTAAAGTTTTTGAAGCCATAGAGAAAATCTTGCTTTCAATTTCTAAATGAGGATGAATACAATATTGTAGTGGATCCTGGTGGTCAGTAACTTCAGTCTAAGTATAAAATAATTAACTCGGGTCAAAGATTTTAGTTTTGTTTTTATAAAATGTTTTATAGATGGCATTTGGATCTCAAAAAGTTGTCTAACATGTATCCTAACCTACATGCTGGAGATGTGGTAGTTTAGATGCTACTTATTTTCATATGTGGTGGACTTGTAGAAATATAAAAGCTTTTTGGATTAAAATTTGGTGGAACATTCAAAAGATTTTTAAGAGAAAGATAAAGTTTTCTCCACAATTGTTTTTATTGGGTATTGTTGTAGATTATGATACTAAAGAAATCAATTTGATGTTGAACTTGATAACAGCAGCACGGTTACTGGTGGGACAATATTGGAAGAAGGATAGTTTGCCTACTATAGAAGAATGGGTACTTAAGGTATCGAATCTTGCAGAAATGTCTAAGATTTCTGCTTATTTGAAGGATCACTTGCAAGAAAGATATATTTCAGTTTGTAGGAGATGGATAGATTATATTCAAAATAAATATGGGACTAAAAACTTCCATTTAGCTTATGAGTAGATTTTAGATTGTTATTAATTTTAGTATTAGTATTGATTATATTTTTGTTTAAGTTATTATTATGTTTTTAATAATTTGAATGTATCTATGTTAAAGGGGAGTTAAAGCACATTATGAATTTGGTTAATTTTATAATGGATAATCTAAGTTAGAATATGATTATTATATCTATAACCCTGTATTCAGCTCTGGGAAGTGGGGGGGAAGGGGGTGGTTTGGGGCGGGTGGGTTTTGAGGATATGTATTGTAAAAATTTTTTTTTGTAAAACTCTTTAATAATAAAAAAAAGATTTTAGTTTTCTGTGTTGATTGGGCCTAAACTGTCTGCAACTAGAAAGGAAAAATATTTTGGGATCATAGTCAATAGTTCAATGAAGGTATTCTGCAACTATGAAAAAAGCAAATTCTTAAAAAAGCTTGAAAATAAAATAGCCAATGTTGCAATTTGTTGTTGTTAGTTGCGAAGTCGTGTCTGACCCATCGCGACCCCATGGACAACGTTCCTCCAGGCCTTCCTGTCCTCTACCATCTTCTGGAGTCCATTTAGGCTCACGCCTACTGTTTCAGTGACTCCATCCAGCCACCTCATTCTCTGTCATCCCCTTCTTCTCTTGCCCTCAACCTTTCCCAGCATTAGGCTCTTCTCCAGCGAGTCCTTCTCATAAGGTGGCCAAAGTATTTGAGTTTCAACTTCAGGATCTGACCTTCTAAAGAGCAGTCAGGGTTGATCTCCTCTAGGACTGACCGGTTTGATCGCCTTGCAGTCCAAGGGACTCGCAGGAGTCTTCTCCAGCACCATAGTTCAAAGGCCTCAATTCTTTGGTGCTCAGCCTTTCTTCTGGTCCAACTTTCACAGCCATACATTGCAACTGGGAAGACCATAGCCTTGACTATACACACTTTTGTTGACAGGGTGATGTCTCTGCTTTTTAGTGTGCTGTCTAGGTTTGTCATCGCTTTCCTCCCCAGGAGCAAGCGTCTTTTAATTTCTTGGCTGCAGTCCCCATCTCCAGTGATCTTGGAGCCCAGGAAAATAAAATCTGTTACTACCTCCATTTCTTCCCCATCTATTTGCCAGGAATTGAGAGGGCCAGATGCCATGATCTTGGTTTTCTTAATGTTTAGTTTCAACCAAACGTTTACACTCTCCTTCTTCACTCGTAACAAGAGGCTCTTTAGTTCCTCTTCACTTTCTGCCATTAGAGTGCATATCTTAGGCTGTTGATATTTCTCCCAGCAATCTTAATTCCAACTTTTGATTCATCTAGGTCTGCCTTTCTCATAATGTGTTCTGCATATAATTTAAGCAGGCTGGGTGACAGTATACAGCCTTGCCAGACTCCTTTCCCAATTTTGAACCAATCACTGGTTCCGTGTCCAGTTCTCACTGTTGCTTCTTGGCCCGCATATAGGTTTCTCAAGAGACAAATAAGATGGTCTGGTACTCCCATCTCTTTAAGAACTTACCACAGTTTGTTGTGATCCACACAATCAAAGGCTTTAGCATAGTCAATGAAGCAGAAGTAGATGTTTTTCTGGAACTCCCTAGCTTTCTCTATGACCCAGTGTATGTTGGCAATTTGATCTCTAGTTCCTCTGCCTCTTCGAAATCCTGCCTGTACTTCTGGTAGTTCTCAATCCACATACTGCTGGAGTCTAGCTTGTAAGATTTTAAGCATAACTTTACTAGCATGTGAAATGAGTGCAATGGTGCGATAGTTTGAACATTCTTTGGCACTGCCTTTCTTTGGAATTGAAATGTAAACTGATCTTTTCCAATCCTGTGGCCACTGTTGAGTTTTCCAAATTTGCTGGCAAATTGAGTGTAACACTTCTACTGCATCGTCTTTTAAGATTTTGAATAGCTCAGCTGGAATACTGTCACCTCCACTAGCTTTGTTGTTGCTCAGCTTTCCTAATGCCCATTTCACTTCACATTCTAGGATGTCTGGCTCGAGGTCAGTGACCATAGTGGTTATCAGGGACATTAAGCTCATTCTTGTATAGTTCTGTGTAATTTTGCCACCTCTTCTTCATCTCTTCTGCCTCTGTTAGGTCCCTGTCATTTTGGTCCTTTATCATGCCCATTTTTGCATTAAACGTTCCCTTCATCTCTCCAATTTTCTTGAAGAGATCTCTAGTCCTCCCTATTCTATTGTTTTCTTCTATTTCTTTGCACTGTTCATTTAAGAAGGCATTCTTATCTCTTCTAGCTATTCTCTGGAATTCTGCATTCAATTGGGTGTATCTTTCTTTTTCTCCCTTGCCTTTCGCTTCCCTCCTGTCCTTAGCTATTTGCAAAGCTTCCTCAGACAGCCATTTTGCTTTCTTGCATTTCTTTTTCTTTGGGATGGTTTTGGTTGCTACCTGTTGTACAATGTTGCAAACCTCTGTCCATAGTTCTTCAGGCACTCTGTCTATCAGATCTAATTCCTTAAATCTATTTGTCACCTCTACTGTATATTCAACAGGGATATGATTTAATTCATACCTGAGTGGCCTAGTGCTTTTCCCTACTTTCTTCAGTTTAAGCCTAAACTTTGCAATGAGAAGCTCATGGTCTGAGCCACAATCAGCTCCTGGTCTAGTTTTTACTGACTGTATAGAGCTTCTCCATCTTTGGCTGCAGAGCATATAGTCAATCTGATTTCTGTGTTGACCGTCTGGTGATGTCCATGTGTGGAGCTGTCCCTTGGGTTGTTGGAAAAGAGTGTTTGCTATGACAAAATTCTATCAGCCTGTGCCCTGCTTCATTTGGTACTCCAAGGCCAAACTTGCCTGTTATTCCGGTTATCTTTTGGCTTCCTACTTTAGCATTCCAATCCCCCATGATGATAAGGACATCATTTTTTGGTGTTAGTTCTATAAGGTGCTAAAGGGCTTCATAGAACTAGTCAATTTCATCCTCTTCAGCACTGGTGGTTGGGGCATAGACTTGGACTACTGTGATATTGAATGGTTTGCCTTGGATTCGAACTGAGATCATTCTGTCATTTTGAGGGTTGTATCCCAGTATTGCTTTTCCTACTCTTTTATTGAGTATGAAGGCTACTCCATTTCTTCTGAGGGATTCTTGCCTGCAGTAGTATACCTGATGGTCATCCGAATTAAATTCACCCATTCCTGTCCATTTTAGTTCACTGATTCCTAAGATGTCGATGTTCAGTCTTGTCATCTCTTGTTTGACCACGTCCAGCTTGCCTTGATTCATGGATCTTACATTCCAGGTTCCTATGGAGAAAAAATCTTTACAGCATCGGACTTTCCTTTCACCACCAGATACATCCACAGCTGAGCGTCCTTTTGGCTTTGGCCCAGTCGCTTCATTCTTTCTGGTGCTACTAGTACTAGCCCTCTGCTCTTCCCCAGTAGCATATTGGATGCTTTCCGACCTGGGGGGCTCATCTTCCATCGTGATATCTTTTTTCCTTTTGGTACTGTCCCTGGGGTTTGCATGGCAAAGATACTGGAGTGGGTTGCCATTTCCTTCTCCAGTGGATCATGTTTTGTCAGAACTCTGCTATGACCTGTCCATCTTGGGTGGCACTGCATGACATAGCTCATAGCTTTATTGAATTACACAAGCCCCTTCGCCACAACAAGGCAGTAATCCATGAAGGGGAATGTTGCAATATATACCTACAAATGCATCTGTTTGTAACTTGAACACTGTACACATCTTGATGCTACATTTGAAAAATAATGTTATAGAGCTAGAAAACTAAGAGGAAAGATAGTCTAGATCAGGGATTTTCAACCTTTTCACCCATTGTACCACTTTTAGGATATGGCAACATCCGAGTACCACCAGTCGCCTAGCAAGGTGTCAAAAACTTGATGACCCCCCAAAAAAGTGATAAAGTACAGGTAATCCTAGACTTACAATAGTTCGCTTAGTGACTGTTCGAAGTTACAATGGCACTGAAAAAAGTGCCCCCCAAGCCACAGCCGAGTAAGACACCTGCCTGCCCATGTGGCAGCACGCTTCCTCCTGTCCGAGGTTTTCATTGTGAGCATTGAGGACTGGCAGCGGGGGTGGGGTGGGGAATTGGTTTTTATTCCCCTCATCTGCTGGGTGGTTGCAGCAGGTTTTAGTCACTTTACATGACCCTGGGATACTGTGACCATCCTAAATATGAATCAGTTGCCAAGCATCTGAATGTAAATCACAAGACCCTGGAGATATTGCAACATTCCAGATGATCAGTGCTTCTTCTGGGCTCAGCAGATGTGTTGGGATCAGTGCCGAGCTCCAGCTGGAGACTGGCGCTGATCCTGGCACTTCCACTGAGCTCTGGCAGCCCCAAAGAAGCACTGATCCTGGCCCTTCTGCTGAGCCCTGACAGCCCTGCAGCTCCAGCCATCTCTCACTCAGGCTTGTGCGGTGCTGCCACCAGTTCAGCTCATTCCCCTCCCCCACTACCACTTTTCTAGGATGGTCATGTACCACCTGCCAGGTGTCAATGTACCACAGGTGGTACCCGTACCACTGGTTGAAAAGCCCTGGTCTAGATCAGGGGTTCACAACCTCCGGGTCATGGGCCACTCCTGAGCCATGAGCCATTCTGAACCAGGCCACGGAAGTGGTGGTCAAACAAGTATGTGCATCTCCATTTGTGCAAGCAGTGGATGAGCATGTACATTCACAGTCCATTTGTGTGAGTGGCGGGCATGCATGCCCACCACTCAAGCAAATGGAGCTGCGTACCCAAGCTTGCTTGCCGCTTACGCAGAACCATCCCCTCCCCCCTCCCGCTGGTCTGCAAAGCCAGAAAGGTTAGGGAACTGTGACCTAGACTAGGATGAGGATGGGAATCTCAAATACCTGTCCTTGAAGAAAAGGTGAGAAATTTTTGGAATCCAGTATGCAAAAATGGCAACTAAAGGACCTGAAATATAAAAGCATGCATTGCGTAGAAAAAACAAAATACAACAGGAAAAGGTTTTTCTCCTGTCAGAACACAAGGACCATCAGTAATTTAATGAAACTGATATTTATAGGAGTTAGAAGAAAACACCTGTTTGTACAAGAAGTAATATATCTGCAGATTTCATTACCGTAATAGCAATAGGAATAGCACTTAAACCTATATACTAGTCCACAGTGCTTTACAGAACTCTCTGAACGGTTTACAAAATGAGCATATTGACCCCAACAATCTGGGTCCTCATTTTACTGATCTCTAAAGGATGGAAGGCTGAGACAAATCGAATTCCAAACTATAGGCAGAGTTAGCCTACAGTACTGGATTCTAACTACTGCATCACCAGTCATAAAACATTGTGATCACTAATCTGGATGGCATTAAAAGCAGATCATTATACAGTATTGGAGGACAGATCTATCAAAGACAATTGAGGCTCAATATTTTCACTGGATTGTGGGACAGCATGTGCCAGATGCATTTGCAAAGAAACTGTACAGCACAGCTTCCCAAACCTGGGCCACGGCCCACTACAGGGTTGTGGCCTATTTGAAATTGAGCTGTGTGAGTGGTGGGCCAAAGTGTGCATGTGCTCATGCATCTCATCTTGTGTGAGTGGCAGGGCAGTGGGCTCTTTCACATGTGTTGGCCTGTACACATGTCAAACTGCACACATGCATACCGGCTTGGACTCATGCAGGGATTGTGTGTGCACATACATGCTGGCCCACCACTTGTGCAGCCAAGTTCCCCTCTCCCCCTCCCAGCCAGGCTGCCAAACCGCAAAGGTTAGGGGCTGCTGGTGTAGAGTATGTCTTCATTTTCTGCTTGTAGTGAATTTGGCTATATTAAGCACTCTAGGATCCTTGTCTTCATATAGTAAAATTTATGCACAGCCACAGAAGTCCATGGAAAAGTTGCACACTGTATTACAGGACTAATCTGTGAAATCTGATTCATAAACAATGTGCAAAACAGATTTTTCAAAAATATAATTGTGCTCTAGCAAAACTAGTAAAAGTGCTGCAATAAAGTTGTTTGTTTTTTAAAGGTACCTTTGGATTCTTAAATATTATGTGCTTCAACACATTTATGTAACAGTCTTAATTGTTACTTTCTAGAAAAAATAAACATTCTCCTGTTCTTTTTTAAAAAACAAGTTTTAGTAGTTTTTCAATTTACAACCTATATATTTAGAAAGCATCATGATCACTGGGTAATCATCAATTGAGTAACAGAGTTTTCAATACATAGTTCGGGTTACCTTATTATAACATCCTTCTCTATTTCCCTCAACATTCAATACAACGTATTTAAACTAACAAATTTCTAGGAATAACATGGTCAATTAGAGAAGATTTTGTCAATCCAATTTCGATAGGATATATCTATATCCTGTTATTAAATTTTATCTAATTTTGATGTTAACTATAGTATCCAAGTTTAACCTTTAACATCCCAAGTAGTATTCACAACCCAAAGTTCCCTTATCTTATTACACCAAAGACTGTATCATCTAACATACACCAATAGTTAAATAGCTAGCTTCTACCTAATAAACATTGTTTATTTCATATCCTACTACATCACAAGTTACCAATCAGAGAGTCTATGTTTATCAATCTACTTCTACATAACCAAAATTTTAACATCAAACATGGGATCCATAAGCCAGATTTCTATTATATCAATATATACCGTATATACTTGAGTATAAGCGGAATTTTTCAGCCCACTTTTTGGCCTTCCCTGCGGGATGTGCTGCCAGGAAGCCTGGCAGCCTGATGAGTGGACCCTGCGAACCGCGGCCCGAGCCAGCTCCGGGATGCTGCCAGAGTCAACGAGCGGCTCGTCGTGGCACAGAATATAGATATGTTGCTAAGAAGGGGCCAAGCTTATACTTATACTCGGCTTATACTCGAGTCAATAACTTTTTCCAGTTTTTTGGGGTAAAATTAGGGGTCTCGGCTTATACTTGAGTCGGCTTATACTCAAGTATATACGGTAAATTTATAACATTTGGAATAAGCTTAATAAATACTTAAACACATTTTAATTCTATCTCACAAATATTTTCTATTTGAGGTCCTAATAAGTCACTAATTACTAACAAAATGACCTATGATAATTCTCTAGGAATTCATTCTTTAAATCTAACTCTAGGTTTCTTTTTTTGCCAGTCGGGTTTCCAGACCCAGGGCTTTAAATTGCCAAGCAGGTCTTCATTTACTCGCATGCATATTATTTGCACCAATCCAGCAGGGAAATGAGGAGCTGTGGCAGCTGCTGTTGGTCTGGCGGCAGGGCATGGTTCTTGGGAGGGATAAAAAAGGAGGAGGAAGTTGTCTGAGGGAGGGAAAAGGAACAGAAGGTGGTAATTCTGAAATGTCGGTGGAGCAAGCAGAATGAAGAGAGAGAGAGAGAGTAGCTTGCTGGAGTTTTTTGGTTAAGAGCAAGCTGGGTGGGGAGAGAGAAAGAGAGTAGCTTGCTAAAGTTTTTACCATTTCCTTCCTTGCGGGCAAGCCAGATGAAGAGAGGGAGAGAGGGTAGGTCGGGGGGGGGGGGAGTTTTATTTCTTTTCCTTCGTAGGTATAGGCTGGGTGGAGGAAGCAAGGGAAGAGTTTGACCAGTTTGGTTAGGGGGAGAGTGGGGGGGAATAGAGGGGTTTTTTTGTAGGATCAGCTGGAAGAGGCAAAGGAGACCAAAAAGGGGAGGATTATGTGGACTGAGGGGAGAGAGAGATGAGGAGACTGGAGAAGGAAGGTCCCTGTGAGCTCCAGAGAGAGATAGACTACCATAATCCATGCAAGCTGCTATTACCAGGGGCTGACTATCATTGTCGTATGTCAGCTGCTATTATCAGGGACTGACAACCATAGCCACATGCAAGTTGCTGTTGCCAGGGACTGACTACCATTGTCTCCTGTAAGCTCTTATTGCCTGGGATCAACCATCATTATTCCACATGAGTTACCACCAAGAGAGAGAGATCAACCATCACTGCCCTAAGTGAGTGGCTGCCGATCGTGACTATCACTGCACTACGTGCCCCTGTCAAGCAGAGATGGCAAAGTGAGAGACCCTTTGGGCCAGCAGCCAGGTGAAGAGGAGGCTAGGAGGGCCCAGACTTCAGCGGTCCCTATGGGGATGACACTATGCGTGGGGACTCATCCAGGATATCCTGTCTGGCCTTTCTCTTTTTAGAGGGGGGCAGGTGGTCTCATGTAGGGATATGAGTCAAGTGAGCCAAATGGACTCCACCACTGTTACTAAGTGGTGTGAGGGCCAGAATAGAGAGGTAAAGTCGAGCATAGTAATTGATGACCCTGGTGATGTTTGGCCAGAAGAGCGAATTTTACATACACTGAGAACTCTTGTTCTTGACCAGAGGGTATATGTGGTAGACACAAGGATGGACTGAGACTTTTCCCATTTTTATGTGCTTTTGAAGTGGAAGAAAAGTGTTCCGGAGTGCTTTCAGGTTGAGAGCCTTCAATTGACTGAGGATACTAGGGCAGGGGTGATATTCCTGACTGTTTGGGTCACACCTTGGCTAAACCATTGGGCCAAAAAAAAGAGACACATACTTTGTTTAATGTAGGGGCAGCAGAGGCAGGGCCTGTAGAGGCTGGGGGAGCCTGACGTCCATTCAAAACTTGACTGGCAGCTATTGTGTAGGGGCTGGGTTTAAGAAACTATGTATTTTCTCAGAGGGGGAAGAAGAATATGAAATATGAGTTTAAAATGTTGTGAGAATAACCTGATTCTGACTGGATCTTTATCTTTCTAAAATTTGTGGACTAAAAGACTTCTTATTCTTATTGAAGATTTCAGTTTTTACTTACAAAAAGAAGTACAATTGGACAAAGGATTATAAAAATTTTGGACTTAAAAAAAAACCTAAATGGTATGGGCGACATCTTGTGACTAAACCTGATTACAACTTGTTATTGCCTAAAAGAGACTTGGCTTGAAGCCCAGACTATAGATAAGACTGCAACCTTGACAGATATCAGCTGTGAGAAGCCCAGCTGTGTTCTATACTCAGTGAAAAAATTATTTTCATTCTCTGATTGTAAAGCTTTTAACTTAACACTCTACTAAGACAACATGGATGAAGATCAGGAACAGATTCTCTTTATGTTGAAAGCAATTTATGAAACTATTCTTACAGCTTCTGATGAAATAAGAAGCTACAGAAAAGAACAAGATGTCAGCCTAGATATACGAGCCCAAACTTCGATTCAACTAAAGAATCAACTACACAGAATATAATAGAAGAAGTGGAACAATTAAATACTACGATAGAAGATTCAATTGATCAACAAACACAGTTAGTGGAAAACCCAGAAAAGAGACTGACAACATGGAAAAGAGAAAAGACTTTCTATATAAACCAGAAGAAAGCTGAGGATCAAGAAGAACAGACTGAAGGGAAGATAAACATTTCAGGACAACTACGTTGAGATGGAAAAATAGAGAGATGATTTGTTAGTCCTTCCAAAAAAATGGCGACCGGATGGCCTTTTCTACTTCAAACAATATATATAATAACACAGGGAGATATATTTGATGACTTAAAAGCATGGACATGGAAGGCAAGTTGGCAAAGAAAGAAAGATAGAATAAGGCTGAAGAAAATTGGGGTTTTGACTTATTAGTGAGAATTAAAATAGAACGTATTCAAATAGACAAGCTGTGTACTTTGAATTTTAAATTTTGTTATAAGCTGAGATAAAGAAAAATTTGGTCATTTAAAACATGGAAGTATAAATATTAAAAATTAAATTTGAATATTGATTTGCTTATAAAGGTTAAATGTAAAAGTAATTAAGATATATATAAGCTAAAAATCTATTGATCAATGTAATAAATATGTTTTTACTTAGCTGTTATAATAAAATGTTACTAACTTAAATATGAGATAGTAGACATCAAGAGAAAAAGAGAGGAAGTATTTAATGTTGAAATAACAGAAATTTTGGTTACTAAATTTATGACATTTGGAAATTAATAGAAAATAAGAATGTTGCACTGTAATATTAATTAGTTGATATAAGATGGTGAGAAATAGAATATATTCAAATAGATAAGATGTGTATCCTGAACATTAGATTTTGTGCTGAATTGGGATAAAGGGAACTGTGGTTATTTAAAACTTGGAAATTATAATATTAAATGTTAAATGTAAATATTAATGAGAAACTAAAAATTGGGAAAAACTAATTAGGACATTGATAGTCTATAAATATTGAATGTTAAAATAACCAGGATATGTATAAACCTAAAAATCATTGATAAATTTAAGAAAGTTATTTTTATTTAATTGATAAAATAAGAATTGTATTAGTTTAAACGTGAGACAGTAAACACTAAGGGGAAAAGAGAGGAAATATTTAATGTAGTAGTTTGAGACTTGTACTAAATATATTTGTATGTTATTGAATTATCGATTAATTCACCTGCCACATTGCTTTTTAAATATTTAAATTTAAAACTATAAAATCAATAAAACTTTTTTTAAAAAAAAAAAAGAATATGAAACCTGGATGGAGCAGGCAGTACAAGCAGTTGAAGAGTGGGACATATCAGATGCTCAAAAGAAGCCAAGGGTCAGAGAAAGTTTAAAGGGCCCTGCTGCAGAAGCCATCAGAAGTCTAATGCTGAGCCAAGGGCATTTTACTGTGCGTGGCTACCTCTCTCTATTGCATGATGAATTTGGATCTGCCGAAACAGTTTCTAGCCTACTATTTCGCTTTGAGCATATGTATCAAAAGAGAGGTGAAATGCTGTCTGAGTATATAAGATGACTGAACAAATTATTATACCAGGTTGTGGAAGGGAGAGGAGGGCTGGATCCAGCTGAAGTGGAGCAAGCCCGGATGGAGCAACTTTCCCGAGGTGTTTTAGCATCGGACCCAGTCTGGAATCAAATAAAGACTGGGTTCAAGGTGAATAGTAATAAGACTAAGATATTATCTAAGAACTTATCTATGAGTGAAAGGGATATGTTATCTAAATTAACAGGTTTTGAAATAGTGAAAAAGGTTAAATATTTAGGAGTATATATTGCAGCCTCAAATGTAAAATTGTATAAGAATAATTATGAAACACTATGGTTGAGGGTACAAAGGGATTTAAATAATTGGAAAAAAATACAATTATCATTACTGGGAAGAATTGCAGTTGTTAAAATGAATGTTCTGCCAAAGTTTCTCTTTTTGTTTCAAATGATACCTATATTGAAAAAGGATGCCAACCTTGATCAATGGCAGAAGGGTTGCTGAAGGCAGCCAAAGGAAGCGTGGAGTCTTTTTTCTCCTGAAATATGAGGGTAAAATGTGTGCTTTTAATTTACTATCTTTGAAACATTTAGTTGCTCTGTATTGCTTTGATGTGGGTGTTTGAAATTTGCCAACTTTTATGGGTTCTGATTGGCCAGGGAAGGAAAACAAATAATTAAATAATAGTCTTTGACCGCTAGAGGGAGCCATGAGGATGATTAATCCTGAGCTGCTTGTTATTATCAAAGAGACCCTGGACCAGTCATTACAAAAGATCTTTATTTTCGTAAATCAATCAAAATATATTAATTATATACAGGATGTTGAAAATCATCAACCTACTGTGTCAGCCTTACAAATATTGGACAGTGCAAATAACCTAATTGTCACATCAGAATATAAATCTGACATCTGCTTCTCCTACAATGATGGTGTGACTACAGCCCTCTCAGTGCAAATGAAAGAAGAGAATCTAGTAAATTCACAATTCTCAAGATGTCAAGTTTGGGACTTCTGCTTTATGGATATTAACAAGGTTGAGAATGCTTTGAGAAAAAAAAAAAGATATGATAGCCATCTTAGTGGAGGAAACCCTATTCTGGGAAGATTTGTCTCAGACTAATTTACAATCTCAAATAGAACAAACTTGGGACTGTCTTTATATGGATATAATTAAAGCTGACATTTTTTTCCAAAAACATCTGACAGACTTTCTTGAGAACAACTCTACTCTATGAAGATAAGCTGGAGGGAGTGACCTAAAATTAAAGAAAGTTTTACTAAAACTAAAAAAAAAGTGTCTTCTTCCTTTAGGGTTAAAAAAAGAGATATATTATTCCCCACAGCATAGACAAGCAGAGATGGTCAAACCATCTCTGCTTGTCTTTGCTGTGTGGAATAATATCTCTCTCTCTTTTTTTTAACCCTAAAGGAAGAAGACACTTTTTTTTAGTTTTAGTAAAACTTTCTTTAATTTTAGGTCACTCCCTACAGCTTATCTTCAAGAAAGTCTGTCAGATGTTTTTGAAAAATTGTCAGCTTTAATTATATCCATATAAAGATAGTCCCAAATTTGTTCTATTTGAGATTGTAAAATAGTCCGAGACAAATCTTCCCAGAATAGGGTTTCCTCCACTAAGAGGGCTATCATATCTTTTTTTCTCAAAGCATTCTCAACCTTGTTAATATCCCTCCCTCCCTCCCTTCCCACATTTCTCAAGCTAAACTGTGGACTTCAGATCTCTTGTCAGTGCTGTATTTATTGGATCCAACTATATTTTTTTCTTCAAAATGTGAAACAATGTTTACTGTGCAAGATTTCCTGAAAAGTAAACATATTAGGCTAAACATTGACAGAGGGGCTTGTATTACTGTGCACAATTGGAACCAGTCTGTTTCTTCTTCTTTCTTTTCAATACAGTCTTTTATCCCTTTCCTTCTTTTACTTATTTTTTTTCCCTGGGGGGGGGGGGAGAAGAATATAGGCACCTTTTACAGAGAAAAGTTACAACCAGCAAAGTCACTGCTCCAGGTAATGGGATTCTTCTATTCAAAAGGGGCGGCTTTCGAATATTAAAAAAAACCCTGATTCTACTGCAAGAGCTAAATTTGAGATTGTTTGCAGCCAACCATGTAATAATACCATTTAACAATGTAATAATAATGTAAAACAACAGGATTGTTTAAAGATAGCTGCATAACTTTAACTTCATTATTATAACATATTAATAAGTTAAATTCTTTCTAAGTAATTACAAAGATGACCTGGAAAAATTACAAAATAGGTTGTTGTTTTTTTTTTAAAAAAAGATGCAGACAATCCTCTTTTTTTCTCTTATAGAAAATGTTTCTAATAAGCCTATATATATATGTTCCTAATTATAAACAACTCTGAAAATTGTAGATTTAACTTCAGTATAGACCTCACAGGATTAAAAGCATTAAAAACAACAGCAAATATGCAATAAATATGCAATAAAACATGCTGTTCATTTTTTACTGAAAACAAATGCCTTATAGACAGCAAATAGGGCCTCTCGAGAAATTCAGTCTTTGTGAATTTGAGTAGTAACCTCTTGATATACAACCCTTCCACAGATTTTAATGCAATGCAGTCCTTGGTTCAAATATATATTATGATTCATAGACATATACAGGGCTTTTTTCTCATAGAATGCTCAGAACGGAGTTCCGGCACCTTTTTTGGATGGAACCTTGTAGGGTAGGCAAGGCAGGTTGTATGACATGTGTGAGTTCCGGCATCTTTTTCTTTTACAAAAAAAGCACTGGACATATATAATATTTAGAAAGGATTATTTAAAATAAGTGGTTACAGGTTAAATGGAACCAAATGTACTTTGGCATGAACACATGTAAGATTAACACAAACTGAATGTAGAATCATTCAAAAATCGACAGCTACACACAAAAAATGGAATTAAAATATATTGTTGTGTTTTTTCTTTTAGGATGTTTTGGAACTTTCAAACACTTTATTTCATTGCATTCCTTTCTTCTGTATGTAGTGGTAAGTACCATACATAGGGCCATTAATATGCACTTGTCTATATAATGTAAGTCAGGGGACCCTAACTCCTGGCCCATGGTCCGCTACCGGGCTATGGCCTATTTGGAACTGGACCGTGCAAGTGGCTGGCCAGTGCATGTGTGGGCCGGTTCTCCTCTCCTCCACCCTGCCAAGCCATAAAGATTGGTGACTGCTGATATAAGTTACCATAAATAATAAGTATATCAAGGAACTGTACATTAAATGCATACAGAGTTGTGTCTTCAAAAGTCATTTTCAGAAGTAGCATCATTTTCAATTAAAAAAAATTATGAAAAGGTCACAAGCTTTTGTGACCTGCAGCTCACTTCAGATGCATCTATGGTAGACAGCTACTTGTAGATGAATTACTGAGCATGTAGACAAGCTTATTGATTGGCTGAAATGTTCAATTGAATTCAGAGTCCTGCAAAGAATCAAATGGCTTTTGCCAGTTCTCCTTATCACCTTTTCAATATCTCATTCCATTAGAGATTTTATTTTAAAAAAGAAATAGTATAAGAGTTGAAGAGTAATAAAAGACCTACCAGAAAAAGGTGTGATTGACTGATTTTAGTCCTAAATTGGAGCATTCCACATTATTTTATTGATAATCTTACTCATAGATTGCAAAATCTTTCCCTATACCCCTACTAAGGAAAAAATTAACACTTGCTTATTATTTCATTCTTGGCTCACCTAGAATTGATCCATAATATGCTAGAAATAATAAGGTTAGTGGCTATTTGCAAGACTGAACCAAGGACTGTGACCAGGGGCATCTTTCTTTAGCATTTCCATTTTATTCATATGAAAATATCCTTAGAGGCAGGATCAATAATTTTTTAATTTAATATTTTTCATGAATTTAGTACTTACAGGCAGTTTTGAAAAAAACATGAAAGGTAATAATCAAGAAAAAGTTCAGCTCTGTGGTGTCTTTACAATACATGACTGTGTCAATGATTTATGTCCTTTGATTTATAAATCATAATTACAAAAATATTCCAACCCAGCGTTTTCACAGGATAAAATTAAAAAGAATATATTTGAATCTAGCTGTTGTATTTCAATGCTTTTCAAAACAAGTTAAAATTTAATGATGTCACAGGGACAGGCAGTAAAGTAAATGCATTTTAAAAGTGCAGTTATGCATTTCTTATTCATTTTGGAAGTGCTATATAGTGTTTTGGATTTTGATGTGAACAAAATCATTTCAATTTGCCTATAAAACAATTTTAATGTTCTGTATTTGATGGTAACCTTCAAAAAGAACTTGAAAGATGTGAGAAAATAGAGATGCATGGAAAATACTTCTGTTTCAGCTATGGAACTTTCAGTCAAATCAGAAATTTTATTTAGTATGGGGGAAGAGCCTTTAAAAAGGAAAAAAGAATGGTTCCCACATTCTGAATTAGCACTCTGGCATAGAATTTTGGGCCATGATAGTATTTTGTTCCAATGTATCAATGACATATTAAGTCTTCAAATAATTTGAATTATTTCTATTTAAAAAATATAGATAATCTCTAAATCTGGCTATGCCCTTTGGCAACAGTTCTTGCATTACACATGGAACCACAAACTAGTCAGCCACATTTTAGCTTGTTCTGGTTTGTGATAAGGTTAGTTTATTGTTCCCTAAACTGTGGACGTGGTGGCTCAGTGGGTTAGGACGCTGAGCTTGTCGATCAGAAGGTCAGCAGTTTGGCGGGTCGAATCCCGAGTGCCGTGTAACAGAGTGAGTGCCTGTTACTCGTCCCAGCTTCTGCCAACCTACCAGTTCGAAAGCACGTAAAAATGCAAGCAGAAAAATAGGGACCACTACAGTGGGAAGGTAACAGCATTCCGTGCGCCTTTGGCGTCTAGTCATGCTGGCCACATGACCACAGAGACGTCCTCGGACAAGTGCTGGCTCTTCGGCTTTGAAACGAAGATGAGCACCGGCCCCTAGAGTCAGAAACGACTAGCACACATGTGCGGGGGAAACTTTACCTTTTTTAAGCTGTGGAAGCTCAGAAGATTTGGTTTTACCTATTAATTAATCATATTTATATGGCCACCCCTCTCACAGAAGGTGAGTCTGGCCAACATAGAACAATATGAGTTATGAGTAGAAAAGGTACTCACTCTGTTTCCTTTCATGGACGAGATATTTGAATTCCTGCATAGGATTCCAGGGCCTTCCTGCTTTGACTAAACTTAGATCTTCTGAATTTGCAGCCCAGCTAACACTCAGCATCTTTTTTTTCTGTCTCAGAATGTATGTCTGAGATATACAGAAACACATATATTGAAGGAGGAGACATATCTAGGGTTTATACTCCAACTGCAGATTATTGTCAGCTGGTATGCACTTATCACCCAAGATGTCTTTTGTTCTCCTACTTACCTGGAAGCTGGGTAAAAACTACTGCAAGGTAATGCTAAGATTATTTGATGATTTGTGTGTACATTCCTGCATGCATGACAGTGGTGTGAAAAGGCCTTTCTAAGACAAAAGAGCAAATAAGGAAGTGCAAGGTACTTTTCAAAATAAATGATGACAAGAAGAAGACAAGGAGTGGGTGGCAGTGGAAGACAGAGTTACATCGTTGAGTTGGGTGGTCGTATAAATCCAGTAAGTAAGAAAATAAGTAAATGTAAGAAATGTCTGTTGTATGAATAATGTGTTCCACTTCCAACTATCAGGTTTTCTTGTTTCCTGAAAGAAATTGATGCTCAAGAATTGCCAAAGATTCACAGAGAAGGAGTAATCTCTGGTCATTCTCAGAAGCAATGCACTCGAATTACTGGTAAGACCTAATTGTTTATGAGACTTTACAAAACCCAGGAAAAAAAGCATACGGCACCAGAAGTGACCTTATAGCAAATTTAATAATTGGTCTATTTATTTCAATATTGCTTGTACCAGAAAATTTGCTAAAGGTTTAGCTAGAAGACTTGAAGCCCTTTCAGAACTTCAAGTATTTTGCTCAAAATCTTCTAGGAGAAGGGTTTTCCTTCCTAAAAATGTTGGATTTTCTTCCACATCTTTCTTTCTCTCTTTTTTCTAGCTTGCAGCAAAAAAGTCTATGAAGGACTGGATATGCAAGGCGAAAATTACAATATAACTACTGCTGACAATTATCATCACTGCCAACAGAGATGCACCAATGATAAGCATTGTTACTTTTTTACATATACCTTAGAATCATTTCACAGTGTACCTCTACGGTAAATAATAATAAATAATATTCAGGATTTGTTTCATTGGACAAAAAATAGAATACAAATAGCCTGATACTACAGAAGAGCTTTGATATAAAGGTAGTCCTTAACTTAGGACCACAACTTAGCCAAAGTTTCTGTTGCTAAGCAAGACATTTGTTAAGTGAGTTTTGCCTCATTTTATGACCTTTCTTGCCAAAGTTTTTAAGTGAATCACTGCAGTTGTTAAGTTAGTAACACAGCTGTTAAGAATGAATCTGGCTTCCCCATTGACTTTGCTTGTCAGAAATTCACAAAAGGTGAATTTATGACCCCGGGACACTGCAACTGTCATAAATATGAGTCAGTTGCCAAGATCTGAAGTTTGATCACGTGACCATGGGAATGCTGTAATGATTGTAAGTGTAAAAAACAGTCATAAGTCACTTTTTCCAATGCCATTGTAACTTCAAATGGTCACTGAACACCTCTACTACTTGCTTGTGGGAATAAATGTGCACCCTAGGTAAGTGAATGTGATAGCTGGATCTGAAGCATTCATCAAGAAAGGCAGCGACATGCAGATTTTCAGGTATCAGATGCAAACTATGCCCCACATTTCAGTTGCATATTGAGAACTGGATTTGAAATTAAGTTCATAAAATGGCAGGTTTAGATTCACTTGTAATCCATTGGCCATTGGTTGCTTCTATGATGTAAAAAAGTCTTTCACTCAAGGATCCATGAGTTGATCAAATAATTAAATATACCATGTTATTGTTGAGCACAATGTATTACTGGAAAAATGCAGAGTGATTATATGTAGGCCTTAAGTTGTTTGAAACAGTGCTGCAGAAGTGGTGGGCAGGTGCGTGCACATGCCCGCATCCCCACTCGTTTAAGCTTTGGGCGAGCACATGCTTGCATACTCCATTTGCATGAGTGGCAGGTGTGCATGCCCATTGCTCATGCAAATGGAGCTGTGCATGCATGCACACACTTGCCTGCTGCTTGTGCAGAACCATCCCCTCCCCCTACCAGTTCTGCAAAGCCAGAAAGATTAGATAATGCTGACCTTTACAACCAGTTTGGTTTAATAGTTAGTTGCTGGACTGGAAATCATTAGACCATGAATTCAAGTTTTGTTTTTAGCATTTAAGCTAGCTGGATATCTTTGAGCTGGTCACTCTCTGTCTGCCCTAAGAAGAAAGTACAGCAAAACACTGTGAAAATATTGCCAAGAATACTGTCCTGTAGTTCCCAGAAGTTAGAATTAACTCAGCAGTCTGTAACAATTACATCTGGGTTGCAAAAACCTGACTGAATACTAGGTGACAGCAAAGAAATATAGAAACTTTATTTGTTGTCTTCTACTGGTCACCCCTATTTTTTCAGTCCATCCCATTTTTTCCTCCCACCAGAATCTGCTATTATAGCATACATCCAGAATTTAGGTAATATATTTTCCTATGAATTCAGTTCAGTCCTTTTTTTTGCCCTAAAATTGTCTAAAGTAATGGCCACCATTTCATGTTATGATACTAGATTATGTGAATTAACAATGAGGGATATAGATATGATTTGGAGAAATACTTTTCTTAGCCTGAAATAACTGAGCTGAAGTTTGCATTAAATAGTATCTGCTTTTTTCCCCCTTATCCAGTAATAAATGCTACTTGAAATATAGCAGCACAGGAACCCCAAATCAAATAAGGCAGCTTAGGGATGTTATCTCTGGATTTTCATTAAAACCATGCCAACTTGCCCAAACAGGTAAGTTGCTTTATCCTAAAAGAAAATATTGTGGATAATATATCCTAGCCTGTTTTAGACATGGTGTGTAAATATGTGTCATACCAGACGTCTTCCAATTTGGCACATTCCAGATTTGTTGGACTGCCTGAACATTTTAGCAACTGCAATTCCAGGATATCTGCTGGGACCACATTGGGAACTTGCCCTACAGAGTGAGTTCCCAATCCTACAAGGTCTATAGCAAGACCCTGCAGGCAATTACAAGGGAATTCTATAGATATGAATGCCAATTATCCTTGTTTTAAACTTTATTATGAATAATAATATAGTCTACCTGGATTCATAATGTTCTTTCCATATTTAGCACATCCTTCTAAATTCTTTTTGCAATGTAGGCTATTCAATCTAAGCTAATACCTAAGGTTTGTGTCAAGCAAAAATCACCCCTAACCCATCCTAGTACCTTTTGTTCAGTCACTGTCTAGCTCATATTTTCAAATGGCCCCTGTATGGCATCAAGTCCCCGCTCCCTCAGAATGTCATCTGAGCTAGAACTTCTCAGTGAAGATTGTACTAACCCACATACCTCTTTTCTGAAAAGCAGGGGAGACGGGATACAGCAGGCTAAAATGGACTTCTAACTACTTTGGACTTGTCTTTTGAGGTTTTCAGAAATCTTAATCTTCTAAGCCAAGAAATCTTCATCAACCACAAAATATAGGAGCAACTCCTATGCCTGATGTGTAATTTTCTATGAATATTATAGACCTCTGTGACTTGCAAATGCTGCTGAATAAGTGTCACCATTGTATGAAGGTTATGCATTTATGGTGAGGTTAGTCCAGTAGAGAAACACTATATTGCAGCTTTCCCAGTTTGGCATCCTTTAGATATACTGGGACTGCAACTCATTCAAAGTTGCACTCATTCAAAGTTGCACATCTGGAGAGTACCAAGTTGGGATAGACTATTCTTTGCAATCAAAGGTTTTCTGTCATGATTGTCATACATTCTGGCAGAATCTGAAACGTAGACTTTTCCTCTCTCAGTCCATGTTTTTTGATTATTTGATGACAGCATGGACTACTATGACTTTGCCAATTTATTTTCTATGCAGATTGTCAGATGGACCTTTTTCAACATTTTGCATTTTCTGGAATTACTGTTGCAAAGATTTTGACCCCTGACAAATTTGTATGTAGAACAGTTTGTACTTACCGTCCAAACTGCTTATTCTTTACATTTCTCAGCGGTGAATGGGAAGTAAAAAGCGAAAGGTGAGTATAGTTTGATAATAACATGATGTCATCACAACTGTTAGAAGATTCAGTATTCATTCTATTACCTTCTATGGTTCTATGACTGAGATAGCTTGCAGTGGGTATTTCTGTCCATCTGACCAAAATTTGGCAATGTCACACAGATTTGTTGTTGCAGAAATTACAGTCTTGCAAAGCTTTCTGGTTCTCAACTTACATTATATATGGCTAAATGTTCAATAGGAAAATTAAGATGTTCACCTGGTAAAAAGAAGAATGTTTACATATACACATATAGCAGGGGTCCTCAACATTGGCCAGAGGAATTCTGGGAGCTGAAGTCCACAAGTCTTAAAGTTGCCAAGGTTGAGGAACCTTGACATATAGGATTCAGTTCTGCTGGTTTATATTCAGTTAGGCCTGCAGGCACACAAGGCACACAGGGATTATGTGTGATCTGCTGGTGACAAAGATTCAATCTTGCTAATGATAAGTATACAGGTAAAAGATACAGAAAGATACAGAACTTAAACACTGTGTCTATTATTCTGTTCTTAACAGGATTTCTCCTGAAGCCAGTCCAAACCATGACTTGTAGAATTAGAAAAAAAATGAACACAAAGAGACTCAGAGAAGTTGTGGGGAGAAGTTGTGGGAAGCTAAGAAAGGAGTGGAAGAAAATATAGACTTAAACAGTTAAAAAAGAAATATAGTAGCAGCCAGGCCAGTTGGCAGTTTAACTCATAAATGGCATATATAGCTCAGATCAAGAAAGACCTGGGAAGAAGAATTTTATATAACTTGAAGAAACTCTGCTTTCATTGACTTATAATAGATGAGGCTGGAAAATGTCTATTACACTTTCCAAGGTTCTTTATTTATATCAATTTTCCACTAAAGATACTTCCCTGAAATCTGTGTAGCTTTTGCTTCGTTGTTCTTGTCCAGCTGTGTGGGGCTTGAAACAGTCAAATATTAGTCATGATTATTTGGTGCTTTTGCTTTAGATATACCTGTCTGATGATGACTTCAAGAAGTGAAAAACCAGAGAAAATTACAAGAAGAGCAAATGTTATATCAGGATTCAGTCTCCTGAACTGCAAAAGAGCTGAACCTGGTAATGAAAAGATGATTCAAAATGATCCTAATTAAAATAAAATTGCATGATCAGTTTTTGGCCTGTAACCTGTCTTTGACATATACTTTCACAATGTTTACAAAATGATTGCAGCATGCCATTCCCAGACCTACCCTGAATTAAACTTCTATGGGACGGTATTGAGTGTGGAATATGTTAGTGGGCACAATGCTTGCCAACAACTTTGTACAATGACTCTCCGCTGCCAATTTTTTACTTACATTTTCCGTAAAACGCAGTGCAACCAACAAGGGTATGTGCTTTTGTTTCATTTACAAAATAATCTTAATGTAAATTTTTCATCCTACCCTTTGGGGGAAAAAAAACTTTTAGAATGATGTTGCTTCTTTTATTTCCTGTATAGCAAATGTAAATGCTACTTAAGAATGTCGGCCAATGGGTCTCCAGATAATATTGAGGCTGAGAATGAAATAGTTTCAGGCTATTCTTTAAGACTGTGCCAAACAAGCAAAAGCCCTGGTGAGTATCCGATTAAGTGCTCTTCTGTTGTCTTTATAAGCTGGAACAGGAGATGTTCATTCACTTTGGAAAGACTTGTATCATCCCTAACCTGATCATTTCCAGATATGTTGGACTAATATTCTTCTAGTCCTATACTAGCATGTCACTGAGCTCTGCAGTTGGGATTATGGGGAAATGCAATCTTCCAACTTGAAAAATTGTTCTTAAGGGTGGAAATTCTCATTTTACCAATGTTTCATAACTTTTGAATTTAAAATATTTACTGACACCAAAGAGACTAAAGAAAATTATTCCCGAAGAGATAATACATGTCTGGATTTTGTCTGCATTTTCAACAATTGCTAGACATATTTTTAAATATTTTAGCTAGTCTTGCAGGTGGCAAATGCCATCTATAGAACATTTTATATAAATATTCTTTATAAGTAGCTACCCTTGTTATTTTGTAGTTTCTTTCCCATACATTTTGCCATTTTTCTAACTCTACATTGTGCCCAAAGCTTTTTGCTCAAGTTATTATTGTTTCTTTAACTTGTTCATCTTCCATCTTTAAATTTAATCGAAAACTGTACAGTTTCTTAATCAATTTGTCATCTGATGACAATAGTATCTGGTCTAACGCTGTCTGGTCTTTGTAAAAACCATATATTTTTGTATCTTTCTCATATCTCATTTGCATATCTCAGTTGTGACCACCGTGATAGCTCAATGCCCTGTTCTTCCAATTCTTGTTTTGTTTGTAGTTTCCCATCAGTATTCAAAATATGTTTATAAGACACAAGCTTCTCATAATTAATTAGGTTTGGGTGTACGAAAGCCTCCATTGTCGAAATCCACCCTGGTATTTTCATGTAAGTTCTTGATTTTACCTTTTCCCATGTCAAAAGCTGTGCATTTCTTACATAGTAGTTTTGAAAGTATTTGTGAATTTTGGTCTTCCCATACCATAGGAAAGCACGCCATCCACGTTGTAGGTCTTGTCCTTCTAGGTATAATAGTCTTTTATTTCTAAGAGTTATCCATTCTTTTAACCATATCAGTACGGCTGCTTGATAGTACAAGGCCAAGTCTGGTACCCCAAAGCCTCCATTTTCTTTTGCTTCTTGTAACATTTTCAGTCTGATTATAGCTTTTTCCCTTGCCAGATAAATTTCAATATCAATGTATTTAATTCATTGATTTTTTTGTCAATTTTTATCATTGTTCGAAATAAAAAGAGCGGTTTTGGTAAAATGTTCATTTTCACAGTCGCTATTCTTCCCAAGATTGATAATTGCAGTTTTTCCATTTTTTCAAATTTAGTTTTATTTGTTTTAATAATTTTACACAATTATCTTCTTTTATTGTTGCATACCTTGCTGTTAGATATATCCTCAAGTATTTAACTTTCTTAACTACTTGAAGATCTGTCTTTTTCTCATAATTGGTTTTTTTGTTATTTATCTGTGACGTTTTTAACTATAACTTTAGTCTTTTCTCTATTGATTTTCAGCCCTGCTACTTCTCCAAATACTTCAATCTTTGCTAATAATTTAGGGCTTGTCTCTAATGGATCTTCCAATATAAATACCAAGTCATCTGCAAATGCTTGTAGCTTGTACTTTTCATCTTTTATCTCCATTCATTTGATTTCTGGATCCTGTCTAACATTCCTGTTTAACACTTCCAGAGTTAACATAAATAATAGTGGGGATAAAGGACACCCTTGTCTTGTGCCTTTTTTAATATTGAAATTTCTATTCACAATTATTTTGGCCATTTGTTTATGATAAATTGTTTGAATTATATTCATAAAATAATATGAATAATAATATGAATTATATTCATAAAAAAGTCCATATAGCTTAGTTGTTGAACCGCAAATTGCCAATTGACATTATCAAAAGCTTTCTGTGCATCTAAACAGATCAAAGCCATTTGTTTCCCTGGGTACATTTCGTAATATTGCAATGTGTCTAAAATCATTCTTAAATTATTTTTTATTTGTCTCTTTGGTAAAAATTCATTTTGGTCTGAATGTATAAATTCAGTCAAGAATCTCTTTAGTCTTTATGCTATTATTGAAGCAAAGATTTTATAATCCACATTTAGTAGAGATATTGGTCTGTAATTCTTTATCAGGATCAAGTCTGAATCTTCTTTGGGTATTAGTGTAATATTGGCATCTATCCATATATTTGGTAGTTTGGCTTTTAGTAATACCTCATTACACACTTCTTGAATGGGTAAGATTAATGTATCTTGTAAACATTTATAAAATTCTGCTGATAGCCCATCTGGGTCTGGTGTCGTCAATTTTTTTTTGTCAATCACTGTTATTTTCCCATTTAGCGTATTTTTGAAATTCTCAGATTTTTGGTGGCTTGGCATTTTCTAAGTATTGCCATATTTTTTCTGTGGAATTTCTTCTGTATTGTAAAGTGTTTCATAAATTTTTTAAATTATTTTTTTTATTGTATTGTTTTGACATTGTAGATCGCCTCTCACATCTTGTAGTTTGTTTATCAATTTCTTCTCTTTTTCTTTTTTCAATTTATGAGCCAACCATCTCCCCGGCTTATTAGCATTTACAAAAAAGGTTTGTTTTTGTTCTTTTGATTTGTTGAGCCATTTCTTCAGCTTCCATTAGATATAATTTGTATTTTATTATCACCATTTGTTTTTAAGAGTTTTCTTTTGTGGGTCTCTTTGTAGTTCTAATTCTAGTTTTGTGAGTTCTTTAAGCTTAGTTTGTTGTTTTTTATCTTTCAGCTTTTTTGCCATATAAGTTATGGCTACTCCTCTAAAATATGCTTTAGCTGTACCCCAAACATTTTGGAGTGATGTATCTTCTTTCTTATTTTTTTTTGAAGAAAAATTCAATTTCTTTTACAGCTTTTTGTATAAATTCTTTCTCTTTCAATAAGAATTGGCTTAAAGTCCATCTTGTTTTTTATTTGTTCCTCTCCAGGCCAGCTTTATCAGATTATGGTCCACCCATACATTAGTTTCTATCTTGATTTCTTGTATATCCCTTCTTAATTCAGGAGATAGCCATATCATGTCAATTCTAGACCATGATTTGTGGCTGTTTGAATAAAATGTATATTGAGATTTTTTAGGATTTATTTCTCTCCGTATATCCTGTATACAAATTTCTTCCGATATTCTAAAAAAAAGCCTTAGGCAAAATGTTCCTTCCTTTTCCCCCTATTTTACTACTCCTATAAACTAATTTTCCATCTACAATTGCATTAAAATCTCCTACTAAACAAATATTTCAGTACTCCATTTCCACTATTTTCTTGTGTAATCTTTAATAAAATTCTTGTTTATCATTCAGTGCATAAATTACTATCATCAGTGTCTGTTTTTGATTTATTGTTATTTCTACCTTTAGTATTCTTCCTTCTTCATCCGAGTAGATTTGTTTAGAGTTCATTGTTTCTTTGATATATAGAGCCACACCTCTTTTCTTTTATTGTGCTAATGAGAAATAAAGTTTCCCAATTTTTGGGCACTCCAGAAATTTATAATATTGTATTTAATATGTGTTTCTTGTAAACTATATCCATTTTTAATTTTTGTAATCATGTAAAGAGTTTTTTTTTCTCCTCTTTACAGGGAAATTCAGTCCATTTATATTTATTGAGAGTATCCCATTATCCTTTTCCATCTTCTTCAATTATATTTAGGATTTATTCTCCAGGTTGTTCTAGTTTGTTTCTGTTCTTTCTCTTTGAAGCCTTCTTGGTTTATGGTTTCTATTTCTTTCATTTCTTTTTGTTTGGTCACCCCTTCTAATGCTGTCTCTTCCTGTTTTCTAAATTCCCCTTCTGGTTGAAGTTCTGAGTTTCCTTCTTCGAGAAAAGTCATAACATTCCGTTGCTTTGAAGATAGAATCCAATCTGTATCTTTTTGTATCCCAATTGATTAATATCCCTTCCAGCATTAGCCATCTAAAGGTCACTCCTTTCTTAATTAGTTTTTTGGTGAAAAATTGATATTCTCTTCACAAATCCCTTATCCTCCTGGATATCTGCTTCAGCACCACAATTTCCTTTCCCTTATATTGCAATGGATCATCTCTCACTCTTCTCAGTATTTCATCTCTTACTGATCTTTTAAAACAAATCTGACATGGATATCTCTGGGGACTTTGTTTCTTCTTGTGTAGCTTGAGTTAACTCTAAATATTTGATCTATTCCTCCTTCCATTTCCTGCTTCACCACTTTCAGCGCGCCAGCCAGCAGTTCTAACATCAGGTCAACAAGGTCTTCCTCTTTGTCTTCCATTATATTCTGGAATCTTAAGAAATAGGATGCCTTTTCCATTTCTAAAACCACTACTGAATCCTCTAGTTCTCTATTTGTCTGCATCAATCTTTGGTTTTCATCTTTTATTTTTTCCACCTTTTGATCAGTTTCTGCTGATTTGTCTTCAACTGTCTGGATCCTTTGCTCATTCTTTGAGATCTTCTGTTGGAAGTTTTCCATTTGGGATTTCAAATTGTGAGTTTCTTCCTTCACTTTATCAAAGTTATCTTTTGTTTCTTCATGATTTCTCTTTGTATCTTCTTTAAATGATGTAATTGCCTACTGAATGCATTGTAATGTAGTTTGCATATCCTTCTGAAAGGTGTAGTTTTTTTTCTTGCTGTAGCATTGCATCAATTGATCTCTGATGTTCAGGACTGAGGGTAGTAGAAGATGGAGCTGAGGATGGGTTTTTGCTAGCTTTGGCTAAATTAGAGACACTCATTTTTGTTCCCATGCTCACAAGCTTTCTCAGTTCTAATACATACCCCTATTATCAATTTTGTATAAACCCTCCAATCTTATAACCAGTAGTCCTGTATGTCCTTTACATTTGCCTTCATGAGTCTTATATTCTTTGTCTGTAGTCTCTTATAATCCAATAGACTTTTCCATACAGGGGGAAGCTGGAAGAAGGAAAACCTTCTAGTCTTCTATCTTTCAGTCCCAGTTTCAGAGATTTGTCCAAAGGTCCAAAGTTTTAGTCTGCCCAAATTTGTAATTCAAAAGTCCTGAATATAGGGTTAGTAATCCATAAGGCCTCCCCCAAATAGAGTTGCTAACAGTCAGATTTCCATTGTCTCTAAATAGTTCTTGAACATAGGGGTCTGTTATCCAGTTCACTCCCCCCCAAAAAGGAGACAGTAGCAGGAAAGAAAAAATATATATAATGCACTGTAATCCACTTTTAGCTTTGTCTTTCAACACCAGTTATCCAAAATCCAAAAATTCAAAAACACCAGACCAAGTTTGTACTCATCAAAGTCTTGCTATTCCAGGTTGGTAATCCACAAGCCTTCTTCCAAGGAAAATACAAAAATCCAATTTCCTCTGTCTCTAGGTAATTCTTAACACTGAAGCAACAATAGTATTTGTAATCCAAAAAAGCTGGATGCTTTAAAGTAGTTTATAGTTATAATCCATCATACAGACAAAAACAGCCCAAAGAGTTTTTCCTCCCTTTTCCAGCTGCAATCTGCAAGGTTAGGAAGCTCAGACACATCAAAGAGTCTAGTATGCTATCTCTGTCTGGGCTTCAAGCCAAGGTCATTTCTTCCAGGCCAGATAAAAAACAAAGTCTTGGTGCTTTTCCTTTATTCCACCACTAGATGTCATGAAAGGTCTATCTTCAACCAGGATTTTTTGAAAGCTCTATTTGTTATTTTTTCCAAAAAAAGGAAAAAAGAAAATAGTAAAGTTTCCAAAGTTCTTTTAGATCACCTACATTTTTCAGTCTTAAAACTTTAAATTGTTTCCAAGTTAGTTTTGTACTATCTTCTTTTCTCCAAAGGTTTTGAGCCACCACATCTAGTGGGAGGGTGCGAGAAAAAAAATCTCCCCCATCTTCTTGCTTCTGGGAGCCTTGCTTTTGGGATATTTTTTTAAAATAAGGTTTTTACAATTATAGATCAGGAGGGTTAGTCTCATCTAGTTCCAAACATGATAGTTTTCTGCTTGGTCATGCTTTTTTCCCAGCTGTCAGCAGCTTCTGACTGGCTGCTTGCTTGCAGCCAGTCTATTGCCTGTTGGTTTAGAGGGCTTCCTTGGACCCAGAGGTTTGGCTATTGCCTCATTGCGATAGACAAGGATCCCTTCCTTCATCGCCTCTCTGGGGTGACTTTAGGTCCTTTTCTGACCCCCAGCAGGGTGAAATCAGACATGGGAGGCAGTGGCCTGCTTCCCTGCACCCGTCTCACTGTGACGTGAAACCGGAAGTCAGAACTTATTCTTTTCTGATTTCTAGTCTGGTGTCGTAACCACTAGACCAATCTAGCTCTCATTTTATTTTATTTTATTTTATTTTATTATTTTATTTTATTTTATTTTATTATTTTATTTTATTCTATTCTATTTTATTTTATTTTATTTTATTTTATTTTATTTTAATTTTATTTTATTTTATTTTATTTTATTTTATTTTATTTTATTTTATTTTATTTTATTTTATTTTATTTTATTATTTTATTTTATTTATTTTATTATTTTATTTTATTTTATTTTATTTTATTTTATTATTCTTTAATTATTTCATTTAAAATTTAAATTTAATTATTTCATTTCATTTCATTTTTAATTTAATTTATTTTTTATATTTTATTTTATTTTATTTTATTTTTTTGAATTTACTTATTTTATTTCTATTTACTACTCATCACCTAGCAAGTTTAGTTTCTTTATGATTTGAAATAATTTCATTTGAACGTAATGGCAGTTGATGTATCAGTGTAACTAATAATTATACAAAAGTGTTGCATTTTAGCAGCCTATGGAATTTCATATTTGATGGCTACCAAAGTAGTAAAAGCAACTCAACAAGTGTATTATACTTGTAGTTTAGAAAGAAACACAAATTTTCAACATTTATTAGACAAAATTGAAAATTGATATCTTTTCTATTTTTTTATTCCTGTTTTATAAGTTAGAATCTAGCTGTTCAAAATTCTTATTCCTGTTCCTAAACTTTCTAACATAGCTTTCAACAAATAATTCTAAGCAAATAATTATATCATAGGTCAAGCTACCTATTGATTGACACATCAACTGCTGTTTTCTGGTATGTCTTTACTCTTCTTAATACACCTCACGTGGAGCAACCTCTTTAAACTTCATTTAGGTTGAAACTTTTGAGGGCTCCGGCTCCTAATCAATCTCAAGTGTTAAGATGATTCCCTGATTTAGACTATTAGAGATATACTTTGAATGTCCACCTGTTAGAATAGTTTTTAAGTCCATCAAGAGAGAGAGAAAGAGAAATAAGAGATTATATAATATTAAAATCCATACACTGGGGTACGACATCACATCACATTGCATATATGTCCGTGGAACTTAAGAAAAAATGGTCCATTTATGCCATTTGGAATAAATTCTATATATTTGTATAGAAGAAAATACATGTAGCTCAGAGTTGAACCGTAGACTTCCTGGTGATCTCTGAGCTTGCTCATTTGCTTGCAGACATTTAATTATCTAAGTAACATGATCAGCACTGATGTTACCTAATTGCATAACGAAACATGTGTAACCAGACAACCAAGCTGAGATAGCATCCAGGGCTCTATATATTCCTTTCTGCTATACTGTTAATCATTAGAACTCGTATAGCTCCTAAAGCTAATGCAGTCCTCCAAATAAATTCCATGAATTTGTTTCCTGGTAGAGGCTTTGAACCCCATGGGAAAAGATTTGGCTCTTTGTGTCTGATACTTACTAATAAAATTGAAACTACGTAATGCACTGGTCAGTGTAACTTTTAGCATCCACGTTAATGAAATTCCAAGTCAGCTTTCCCTTTTGTGTACCATCCAATGTGTTAGATTTGAATTCTTATAATCTCATATCAAAAGCACTGAATGAAACTTGATGTAGTGATTAAAAGTTATTTTAGTCTGTGTGCAGAAACCAGAGAAACAGTCAAGGGTTGTTGGAGGATCAAACTCTTCTGCTGGCGAATGGCCTTGGCAAGTCAGTCTACATACAGTGCTCCCTGTTCAGAGCCATCAGTGTGGTGGTTCAATCATCAGTGACCAATGGATTTTGACAGCTGCCCATTGCTTCAAAAAGTGGGTAAACTATGTTCATAGCAGAAACAGACAAATGATGTAACAGGATAGCTTTTGTTACTGTTGATTAACATGTTCTGATTAAAGTTATCACTACATATGAACTACTAGGACTGCTGGTCAAAGCCTTGAAGATTAGTCCAGAACTAACATATAGAGCTATTGTCTTATAATTTAAACAATTACATGAAGTAATTCTGTGGTGTATTATGTCATGAAATGCATTGTTCACATGTTTTATATCATAGCCCTCATGCAATTAGCTTGGCAGATTGGGCATCATATAAAACAAAATTCAAAATATCTGGGAGTCTCGCATAGCCCCATTGAGTCACAATGATGGGAACTGCAGTCACACATCTGGAGGCCATTAAGATTAAAAATAGTCCCTTGATCTGTCTTAGTAAAGCTGTTAAGATTGCGGATAACACCCAGGGGGAGGGCCTTCTCTGTGGGTGCGCCTGCCCTCTGGAACCAGCTGCCCGTGGAGCTCAGGACTGCCCCTGACCTGTGTTCATTCCGCCGGGACCTGAAGACTTGGCTCTTTGAGTTCTCTGGCCCAGGCTGAGAATTTTAACTGGGGTTTTATTCTCAGGGATAATTTAATCTTTTAAATTGTCTTTTAACTTTTGTATTTGTATTGGTGTAATTTTAAAATGCCCTGTAAACCGCCCTGAGTCCTTCGGGAAAGGGCGGTATATAAATCTAATAAAATAAAATAAAATAAAATAAAATTAATTAAGTTTGTAATGTTCTCATGATGGTTTAGGTAATAATTTTAATGTGTAATGGGATGGAAGATGAAAGCACAAATTATCAGAAATTAGTTGCTATAAGAATGGAAAAAAATAATTGAATAAGTAAAAATTCAAAAGAAACTATTTAAGAATACATAGGAATATGTTTAAATATTTAAGTATGTTTGATTTGGATTTGAGATAATGGTTTCAAATTATGAAAAACAGCCTTATTTCTAGATATTTTATCTTAATTTTTCTTGTTTTTATTTTGCCTTTAGCTTTCAGTTAACTGAACATTGGCATATTTACAGCAGCATTTTGAAACAATCTGAAATGACAAATGAAACTGCTTTCTTCAAAGTCCAAAAGTTGATTATTCATCCCAGATATGAATTTGCAGAGACAGGATATGACATTGCTTTATTAAAGCTTGATAGACCTATGAATTTCAGTGGTATGTATACATTTATTACAAAACCTTTAATATTATCTTAGGCTTTCATGGTTTGTTTAATAATGGTCAGTTGAATATGCCATCATTGGAATCATTGCATTAAATCCATATATAATAAATTACCATAAAAATGAACCCAATCAAGATGATGTTCTCCAAGTCTAAATAAATTGAATATATTAGATGAAATATGGTCCAAGAAGAAAAAAAAGGATGCTAAGAAGATTTTGTTTCAGAAAAGGAGGCCTATCATAATGAGAACACAAGGAAATTCCACAAACAAGTTATCCTACAGATTGGCTCAATTATAGCAGATAGGAAGGTAATCAATATCAAAATGACATTTTAATAGGAACTGATTAAACAGTTAACAGCTTAACATTTACTTGGGCAAAATGGTAGAAAAGTAATCAGATTAAAAATAAAACTATGGCAGAATTAAGCAAAAGTCAACATGGTTTCTACAAAGATGACTTAAATTTCTAAAAAGGTCTTTAATAAAAGCTTTTGAACAAGCTTAGCAATCATAGAGTAAGAGAAACATATTTTTTTATGAAGCAAGCAGGCAATCTTCTCAGGGGAATGAAGTGACAAGTGGAATCCTCAAGAGTTTGTATAGAGATATGAGTTTTTCACCTTATTCATAAATGATCTTGATTTGGGAATAAGCAGTGAGCAGACCAAGTACCCAAGATATTCCATGCACAGTGATCTTGAAGATTTACGAAAAGGTTTCTTTATTGTATTAATTTAAAGTAATGCAGTTAGGGGAAATCTGCTACAGTAACTTCAGAAGAATGCTAAGTCTCTATACCTAAACTAAGATTTTGGGGTCCACATGATAGATAGCTCAGTGTATTCACTTTACAGCTTCGACAAAGGGAAATTCCATTCAGGGTTTATTAGGAAAAGGACTGAAAATGAAGTAACATTGTAATGTCCTAACACAGGGGTCCCCAACCTCTGTGGGCCATCACCTCTTTGCAACTGGGCTGTGGAAATGGTGGGTGAGCGCACACACACACATCCACACTTGCACAAGCAGCGGGTGAGCGTGTGCACGTGTGCTCCATTTGCATGAGGGGTGGGTGCGTGTGCACACTGCTTGGACAAATGGAGCTGCACATGGCTGTGCATTTGACGGCCGCTCGTGTAGAACCTTCACCTCTCTCCCCCTGCCAATCCCCAAAGCTGGAAAGGTTGTGGAACTGTGTCCTGACATTAATCTATGGTATGTCTGCATTTAGAATACTGTGTACAGTTCTGAAAAAAGATGGAAAAAATGTACAAAAAAGAAATCAAAAATATTAAAGTGCTCATGCAGATAGAAATGTTCAAACTTTATCTTCAGGAAGAAAAGCAGAACCTGATTAAGGCATATACAATGATATACAGCATGGACAGCGTAGTTTGGGAAGGATTTTTCTTCCTCTTTAAAAGTGTTAGGATGAACCAAGGTGCATCCAATGAAAAAGATCAGGGAGAACATGTCCAACAAGAGTGTTGGATTTTTAAACTTTGAGTTTTTATTTATTTATTTAATTTGTATCCCACCTTTATTATTTTTACAAATAACTCAAGGTGACAAACATATCCAACACAACTTCCTCCTCCTATTTTCCCCACAACAATCTTGTGAGGTAAGTTGGGCTGAAAGAGAGTGACTGGCCCAAAATTACCCAGCTGGCTTTCATGGCTAAGGCAGGACTTGAACTGACGATTTCTTGCTTTCTAGCTTGGTGTCTTAACCACTAGATTCTGGATTGGCAGTGCCTGTCTCCAAATACCAGTTCAGGGTAACAATGGTGGTACAGGAATATGACTCCAACTTTGAACTAAAATTGTCCTTTAGCATCTTTGTGGCTGTTGCGAGAAACAAAATGCTGAACTAAGTGGGCTAGGGCGGATAAAGCAAAAGTGTCCCTCCATTTATTTTTCAATAAAAGTCTTTTAGCATTTTATTATCTGATTTTTTCAAAAATGACTATTTAGCTTTACAGCAGCCGATATGCCTTCCCTCCCAGGAAGAAATGAATATGGCATACACCGAATGCTGGGTGACCGGATGGGGTTACACAAAAGAGAGAGGTACTGAAAAATAGCCTTAAGAAACAATGAATACTTTTCTTGGCAAAATATGAGGTGATATTAGGTTGTTATTATTATTGCTATTTGCATATGAACCACCAGGAAGGGTTTAATTTATAAAGTGAATTTTATAACTGAAATGTACATTACCTTTCTAGATTTCATACTGCAATAATGTTCTTGTTATCAAGGACCAGTATAGGTAAAGTTGCCCTAAAGTTGTGCTCTGTTCTTGAGAACCATGTGGCACATCTGTGCAACTGACAACATTATACAGGAAGTCCTAATGTTACAACCATTCATTTATGACCATTTAAAGTTATGAGGGCATTTTACCTGATGCTTTCAATTTCTCAGAAACAGCAGTTACAGTTGGGACTGTCAGTAATCATTTCTCAGCCATATTTTCAGCTGAAATGCCCCTGGGGGATGAACACTTCTTCTGACTTCCTATCACTCAGATTTTGTAAAAGAAAATGAAAAGCTGTTCTCGTTTATCAGACAAGAAACTGAGACAGACAAAATTAGGTGTCTGCCATGTGGAGCGTGCCTACAGCAGGTCAGCACTTTGAAGCTGCAGTGTATGCCTCCCAGCATACACAAAGGACAGCACAGCAGGAGGCTGATGGTGCAGATCAGCATAGGGGCTGGACAGCTCCGGGCAATGACTGCTCACTCAGGATAAGCCTAATGACTTAAGCTGTTGACAGCCCCAGGCATGGTCAGCCTGGTGGGAAGCCAGGATCTACACCCATTGTCACCTTCACTGGCAGGAAGCCCAGGTTTGAACTGATTGGATTCCATCCACCTGGGCAGGTACAAATAGATGCCAGGCTTCCCTGTTCCCCCAGTTTGTTCTGTTCAGAATAAACTCATCTCTACCCCAGCTCTGTGTCCGTTTCTATGTGAAGCACGCGACTTTACACTGGCGACGAAGGTGGGATCCTGCTCCGGACAACGCTAGCCGTGGACGAACCCCCATCGGCAGCTCAGGACCCGACGCAGGACAACCCCGACCGAGGTAATGGCACAACTGGGACAATACCCCATCTTCAACAGCAACCGCCCTGAGGAGTGGGAGGCATTCGTAGGTCAGCTCGAGTGCTACCTACGGGTGAATGGGGTCAAGGACGACTGACAGAGAGTGGTGGCGCTACTCTGCAGCTGTGGCATGGAGACGTACCAGCTGGCGGTCAGTCTGTGCGCGCCCAACAACATTCACGCCGTCGGGTACAGTGAACTGATATCCAAGCTAACGGAACACTTTAAGCCCGAAACATCAGAGATAGCTTGGCAGTACCGTTTTGAGAAACGGGACCAGCGTCCAGGCGAGACCGCGAAGCAGTACATGGCTGCCCTGCGACAAGCGGCGAGACTCTGCAACTTCGACAACCTCGAAGTCCGTCTGCGGGATCGGATCGTCTGCGGGCTAAGGGACCGGAAGCTGCGGCAGAAGATGTTTGCCAAGCCAAAGCTGACCCTTCGGGACGTCCAGGAGGAGTTCTTAGCCTGGGACGTAGCGGAGGAGTCTGATGCAAGGGAGAATGGGGCCATCCATCAGCTGTCCAGCCACGATGACGCAGAAGGGGGAGACTTCGAGGTGGACGCCATCCACCGCCAGCAGCGATCAACCACCTATTCCTGGGACCGCGTGAAGGAGCAACGCCCAGCGATGGCCAAGCAGCGGTACCAGGAGTGCGGATGCGGAACAAGTGGCCCCTGGTCTACCCATTTCTCCGGCTGCAGCACCCATCGCTCCCGATCTACCCAGCAGTGTGGCGGCAGCCCCAGGTCTACCCAGCCTGGCTCACTTGAACAACACCGGTCTACCCCGTGCATCGGCTGCAGAGCAGGAAAATCCAACCGGTCTACCCGTTGCGCCAGCTGCGGAGGACAGCACCCCCGGTCTACCTGCCATTTCAAATCGGCAAAGTGCAGAGCGTGCGGGAAGACCGGCCACATTGCGGCGGTCTGTCGGAGCCGGCCAAGGGACAGTCTGCACGAGGTGGAGGCGGATTTCCAGCTGGCCACAGGTACAGGGGAGAGGTCGCTGAGGATTACGGTTAGCCACACGGTGGGACGGTCGGCTGTTTGTGAAACCGGGGAACACCCACCCCTTATCCCAAAAATCAAACTGAGGGTCAAAATTCAAGGGGTTCCCTGCGTAATGGAACTTGACTCTGGGTCAGCCGTATCCATTATCTCCGCGCGGACTTTCAGCGAGATCTGCAAGTGGAGCGGCCAATGGGTTCCCCTGAGGCCATCCAAAGTGACCCTCTCAGACTTTCAGAACTCACCGATTAAAGTCAGGGGGGAGGCGTCGGTGACGGTCCACTACAAAGGGTTTAAGGGGAAGTTGAGCGTGTTGGTTGTTGAAGGGCAACGGACCAGCCTTGTGGGGCTAGGGTGGTTCAGGGCGTTGGGCATTGGGATCACCGAGATCCACCAAACGCAGAGCCACACCTCCCTGGAGGGCATCTGCAGGGTGTTCGCAGATGTCTTCGACGAACGGTTGGGGAAGTACACCGGGCCCCCGATTTCTTTTAAATTAAACCCCCTAGTCCCACCAGTCAGGATGAAGGTGAGGAGAGTCCCCTTTGCGCTCAAGCACAAAATTGAGCAAGAACTGGATTAGTTAGTGGAACAGGGGGTGCTGACGCCGGTAGATGGGGTGGATTGGGAGACCCCCATAGTTACCCCGTTAAAGGCAAATGGGGACATTAGAATCTGCGCAGATTATAAGGGGACAATTAACCGGGCGTTAAGTGCGCATTCGTACCCGGTTCCCGCCGTAAGCAGCATCCTGGCATGCCTGCAAGGTGGGGCGGTATTCACGAAATTACATCTTGCCCAGGCTTATCAGCAGCTGCCGGTAGACCCCGAGGCAGCAAGGGCCCAGACCATCATCACCCACAAAGGGGCGTTCTGGGTAAACCGACTGCAATTCGGGGTGAGCGTAGCTCCGGGGATTTCCCAGGAAGTCATGGAAAAAACGCTAAAGGGGATCCCCGGGGTTTGCCCGTATTTTGACGACGTCCCATCTCTACCCCAGCTCTGTGTCCGTCTCTATGTGAAGCATGCGACTTTACAGAAGCTATTATAAGAAAGGAATAAACTCTGATAATTCAGTTGATCTTTGGCCAAGATTGTCTTGTCAGTTTTCAGCTGCTTTGCTACTTTTGATGTATTTATTACTCCTAGAACATATGCTATATCCTTTATTTCCTTATATTATGGATACCAAATCAAGGAGAAAAGTTTGAATGACTCCCCACTGTTCCACAAACAAAAATAACAACAGAAGCTGGTCTTAATCTTCTGTTCCTTAAACTTATGGTCAATCAAATGCATCAAATGAGATGTTAAAAATACAAAATAAATCAGAGAGTTCCAAAAGAAAATATCAGTGAAATTATGCCATTGCCTACACAATGTCATCTTGGGGGGAAAAAACAAAACACATTTCTATGGATTGTTAAGTAATGGCTAAAGAACAAACAAGTTTCATAATTATGTTTGTTTCTGGTTTGAACTAAATCTTAGTTTAAACTTAATGTAGTTTCCTGAGCTGAAATGTATTGGACAATTCTGGTTACCGTAGTTTAAAGAAGAAATAGATACTTCTGATTTTCTTATGAATGCAACATATACATATAAATAGAAAATGGAGACCAATTCCTTGTGTGTCCAACCATACTTGGCCAATAAAGAATTCTATTAATAGAATATCAACAATCTAAATACAGGAATATATGGCAATCATCATGAAGGGAAGCAATTCATATTGATCCTTTTTGAAACTCAGTATCACAATAGCCTAATTATCTTTGCCCTCATACCATGTGTGTCTCTCCATATATCAGAATAAAACAGGAGAAAATCAGGTTGGATATTTTTTTGTATCTATTTTGAAACAAATTGTTTTCATTCACATACAATAGAATACATTTATAATGTACAGAGCCACTGCACTGCCTCCCTTTGCTTAATCAGGAATTAAGGGAACCTAAAATATATAAATGGCCATATACTAGGCAGTGCTATGAATCTTTCATCTGTTATTAGAATGAAGAAGTAAAGCTGGTTCTGAGGTATTGGTGTAAAAAGTAGCATAGTTAAAATTCCCCTTTTAATTCCCTGGGTCACACTGTGTCTGTTGTCAACCAATCCAGTTCAATCATATTGTTTTGGAAAACAATCTGCATCACACAAAAGGTTCCTATCAGACGGCCTTGAAGTGTTGGGACTTTCTCAGGCTGCAAACAGCTCACATAAATTTCTTTCTTTCTTTCTTTCTTTCTTTCTTTCTTTCTTTCTTTCTTTCTTTCTTTCTTTCTTTCTTTCTTTCTACAAATTTTATTTATTTTCTAACATTACATTTACATATTTGAAAAGCAGCATGGTGGCTGGGTAGTAGTAATTCAATTATGTACAAATATCATTAGTACAGATTTTAGATTGCTACCATAAACATTTCCTCTCCTTTTCCCTTCATATGTACTGTCTATTTGTAAATTTAAAGACAAGTTTTATCCTATCAATCACATAAAAAATAACTTTCTTATATATATGCACAGTTTTTAGTTTACACATATTCTAGTTGTTTTAACATACAATCTTTTAGACAATCAATGACTTAATAAATTTTTCAATTTTAATTTCCACTAACATTTAGATTTAACATTTGATATTTATCATTCCCAAAAAAATTTAATATACTCCCAATTCATCTATCACCATTCCTCACAAAATCTAATATTCAAAATACACATCCCATTTACTTAACTTCTCACCCTCTATGTCAACAAATTAAGGATACAATATGATATCCTTCCTTTTTGCTAATTTTCAGATTTGTTTTTTAAATAGTAATCAAAATTTCTTTTTTATTTCAGTATTTAATACTTCATCTCTTCCTCTTTGTATCTGCTATCTCTTGCTTAAACTGATAATTTTTGTTTTTAACGGTCCATATAGACCTACTTATTACTTTCAACAATAAGTTTTTAGCTTATCTACATTATTCACCTTTACATGATCTTTATGCACAAATCAATATTCAAATTAGCTATTAGTATTTATACTGCTAAATTTTAATGACCAAAATTTTTTCTTTAACTCAGTTCATAACAATGTTTTGTGTTCAATATGCACATCTTTATTTAAGTACATTCTGTTTTAGATTTCAATAAGATGGTCAAAACTCCATTCTTCTTGAGTCTTATTTTGGCTTTTTTCCTTTGCCAAATCATCTTCCATGTCCTTGTTTTTGGGTCATTGAACCAATCTCCTTGTAATATCATGAACAACTTTCGTCCAGTCTCCAACCTTCGCTTTCTTGCGAAGGTTGTTGAGAGTGTGGTGGCGCATCAGCTCCCTCTGGTCCTGGAGGAAGCGGATTATCTGGACCCCTACCAATCGGGTTTCAGGCCCGGGTACAGCACGGAGATGGCATTGGTCGCTCTGGTGAATGATCTCTGGAGGGCTCGGGATAGGGGATATTCCTCTGCCCTAGTCCTATTAGACCTCTCGGTGGCTTTCGATACCATCGACCATGGTATCTTGCTGCGGCGTCTCAGGGGATTGGGAGTGGGAGGCACAGTCCTTCAGTGGTTCTCCTCCTATCTCCTGGGATGCTCACAGTCGGTGTTGGCAGGGGGGCAGAGATTGGCCCCTAGGTCTCTCGTTTGTGGAGTTCCTCAGGGGTCGGTTCTCTCGCCTCTCCTGTTCAACATCTACATGAAACCGCTGGGTGAGATCATTCATGGTTTTGGAGTTGGGTATCATCAATACGCTGATGATACCCAACTTTTCATTTCGACCCCAAACCACCCCAGTGATGCCCTACCTTTGATGTCCCGTTGCCTGGAGGCGGTTCGGGTCTGGATGGGGAGGAACAGACTTCAACTCAACCCTGACAAGACTGAGTGGCTGTACATTCCGGCATCCCAGGACATTCAAAATGTTCCATCTCTTTCTATGGGGGGTGAGCTCTTACCCCCCGTGGATAGGGCTCACAACTTGGGAGTCCTCCTAGATTCACGACTTACCCTGGAAGACCATATAGTAGCCGTGACTAGGGGGGCTTTTGCCCAGGTTCGCCTGGTGCGCCAGTTGCGGCCCTATCTGGACCGGGATGCCCTGTGTACGGTCACTCATGCACTCGTGACCTCTCGCCTAAACTACTGTAATGCTCTCTACCTGGGGCTTCCCTTGAAGACCACTCGGAGGCTCCAACTGGTACAGAATGCGGCCGCGAGAGTTGTCTTGGGAGTTTCCCGGTACTCCCATGTTACACCTTTACTCCGCGAGCTGCATTGGCTACCAGTTGTCTTCCGGGTGAGGTTCAAGGTCTTGGTTATGATCTTTAAGTCCTTACATGGCATGGGTCCGGGATACCTCGAGGACCACCTGCTGCCGGCGTCAACTCCCCTCCGCCCTGTGCATGCCCACAGAGAGGGCCTCCTCAGGGTGCCTCCAGTCAGGGAATGTCGACTGGTGGCCCCCAGGGGGAGGGCCTTCTCTGTGGGTGCCCCGGCACTATGGAACCAACTGCCGGTTGAGCTCCGGATGGCATCGGACCTCCGATCCTTCCGTCGCGGGTTGAAGACCCACTTGTTTGAGTTAGCTGGTCTGGCCTGAAGGGGAATATGGGTTTTTTAATTGGTTTTATTATTTTACTATTGTTGTATTTTAATTGGGCATGGTTTAATTTTCTTTTAATTTTTGTATACCTATTTATATATGCCCTGTGAACCGCCCTGAGTCCCTAGGGAGAAGGGCGGTATAGAAATCCAATAAATGAAATGAAATAAATGAAAATGTATATTAATTGATGTTGGCAAAACCATCTGGTCACTATTTTTTGAGAGGAATTGTAGGTCTAGTAGGTCGTCTCTTTATTCTTCCATATTGACGTGGTTATTCTGAATTGTTTGTCTTCTCATCCAACTGTTCTTTTTCTAGATCCTTTATTTCCTTCTGTGTCATATAAGAAACCTTTTCCTTTTTCCAAGTTGTCAATGTTTTTTCTGGATTTTCAAATATCAATATTTGTTGAATTGTAGATTCTTCTGTCATAGTATTTGAAAGTTTCATTTGATCTATTCTATTTTGTATAGATGGTTCTTTAGTTGTAGTCAGAGTTTGGGCTTTCATATCTGGGCTGTCTTCTTGTTACTTCACAAAGCCTCTTAGTATTTCATTGGTAGTGGTAAGAGTTTGAATTAGTATTTTCAACATAGTGAGAGTTTGTTGATCTTCATCCATAAAGAAATTTTGTTCCTGGCCTTCTTCCATATTGATATTTTAAACTAAAGGCTTTACATTTAGAAAACCCTAGAGAGATAAAAAAATTCTAGTTAGGGAACACTGAGCCTTTCACAACTGTTGTTTCAGAGCTCTCAAGGTTATCTTATCTATTTCCCTGGGCAGTCAGCCAGGCCCCTTTTAAAGTTTTCCTTTGAGTCCCAAAGTTATCTTAATCTTTTCAGTTTTTCTTTCTTTTTTTCATAACAAGAAACGCAGATTTCCAACAGAAGTAAATAATGTAAAATAAGAAATGAAAAATCTTTCAGTCCACATGCTTTAAGAAATAAAGTTCCAGTTGGGATTCAGTTACTTTTTCAACGTTTAAAACACCCCTGGGTATTTAGTCGCCGCTCTTTCTGGAGGGAGGGCTAAAGTTCCCCTTCCCTCACTGCAGGGGGGAAAATGCTTATCAGCTTAAGGAGGTACAGAAACTAATTAGGATGTAAAAGAGGTAGATCTCACCCAGTCTCTTCCATGCTGCTTTAAAAGTTGCCTGGTGAAAAATGTGACTTCAACTGTTCACAGCCTAGGGACGAGCCATAATGGCCGGTCCTTTCGTCTGCCGGTTTGGAGGGATCGCCAGATCTAAACGAAGAGTTGCAGCTCTCCCGCGATCCAGCAAGCTCCCCTCCTTGCTGATTGCCTCTTCGGGGCAACTTTTGGCCCTTTTCAGGGGGCCCCAGCAATGTAAAACTGGATGGGGGAGAGAGAGCAAGTCTCCCAGCCATCCATAGTGGCTGCATGGCAAACCAGAAGTCAGATCACATAAATTTCTTATTTCCCTCCCAGCTCCCCATACATTCCTACCATTCCCCCTTCCCTCTCCCTTAGTCTCTGTTGTCAGGTTACAAGTAGCAATGTGTTAGGAGTCAGTCTTGAGATATGGTCAAGTGTGGCAGTGAAGGAGTAAAAGGCATGACAGCTATGGGGAAAACCAGTGTGTTTTCCCTTTGGCTTGGTGTCCTAAGCAGATGTTTATTTGGCTTAAAAGTTAATTCAGGGCTGGGATGATGTCCAGGAGTCTCTAATTGATTCTTATGTCACATTCACATATAGTTGGTGATGCCTGAAGCTTGCATTATTCTTGACTTTCACTGTACTAACAACCTTCTCTCCATTTCTCTTTTTTATAATTGTAGGCTCAATCACAGACATGCTACAAAAGGCCAAAATTCCCTTAATACCAAATGCAGAATGTCAGTTTCAATACCCAGAGCACACAATAACTGACAAAATGTTGTGTGCTGGCTACTCAGGAGGAGGCAAGGATGCTTGCCAGGTAAATTAATAGTATCTTGTATTTCATTCTGATTCTATGTACCATCACCCTCTTCAAGAGGTCTGGAAAACTTGAGTTTGATGCAGACAACATGAGTTTAATTAAAAACTGCATGGTATTTCCTTCTCACACTATTATACCCAAGACTCCCTAAGAATAAATAAGAGGTTATTGATGGATTTGGTTGGTTTTTAAAACAGCCTGGTATTTTTTTTTTTACTTTTCAAGTAACAATATAAATATTACGTTATACAAAATGCTCAGCATATAACATGCTGATAAACTTTTGAAGCTGCTGCTAATAAAACATAGGGTCCATTCCTGTTTTATATCTTTTTAAAAAAAAAAAAACCCTATCATACATAGGTTTTGCTTTTTTTCTTTTTGTCCTTTTACGTCCCGTAATTGTGTTCTGTAGCATTTTTCCATAAAAGAAAAAAATATCCTGCTACCAGATTCTGTTTAATGGTCAATGGTTCTACTTAATAATTTGGGGAAGGTGAAAATTCCAATGGAAATCAGTTGGCAGAACGAGCGCATGCATGGATGTGGAGTCAGTCCTGGAAAATTCTTGTGGAAATTTCCAGGTTAAATTGTACTTAGCAAAGAAGAAGCCAGTTTGGTCTAGTGGTGAAGTTATCAGGATAGAAAGCAGGAGAGTATGAGTTCTAATCCCCGCTTTAGGCATGAAAGCAAATTGGATGACTTTCTGCCAGTCACCCAGTCCAACTCACTTCATAGCATTGTTGTTATGGGGAAAACAGGAAGAGGAAGGTGCATTAGGTATGTCTGCCGTCTTGAGGTATTTATAAAAATAATAAAGATAGGATCAAAATAAATAATATAAATAAAGTCTTGGGCAATCCCTATATCCAAGTCAGAATAAGTACACACACCACTCAATAAGACAACAAAAACAGTAGCTTGAGTTTATTTATTAAATATCACAAACATCGCAAATAGTGGACCGGCAAAATAAAAGCAGTATACAAAGCAAGTGACAGCAAGATGTGAAAAAGATGAACAGGAATTTACATCAGCTGTATATTTTTGTATATCAAAAAGCAAAGTACTATCTGTCAGAAACAATACTTTGTGTAATCAGCATGGACAGTCCCAAAGGGAGTGGCCATTGGAAATTCTAGCTTTAACCTTTTTATATATGTAACAGTAACAGAAGAGAGATGGAAACTCGCCCATTAGGTGACCTTTCCTCTATTCTGCACTATTAAGAGAAATAACTTTGTGGATGCAGATTGTCTAGAACAGACATGTCAAATTCGCGACATCATGTGACATTGCGCAACATGTCGGGACGGTTTTGCCATTGCTGGCAATGGGGTGGGTACAGCTTCCGTGTGACGTGTCCGGCCCATGGGCTGGCAGTTTTACACCCCTGGTCTAGAAGCTGGTGGAATTTGCATTCCCCCCCTTAAAACTGCTATTTCTTATCTCTCCCCCCTTTTTAATCAGTTTACTTCATTAAAAAAAATCCTGAAGCTTGGGTGATTTTGTAGAACTGTAGCTGGGCTAAGAAAAGTATTACCTCTTTGGATTTAACATCTTTGCTCTCTCATCTGTGACAATTGGAGTGTATTGCCAATTCTTCAGGCTTTCATCCCAGTGTAGAAACTTAGATCTTTAAGAATATAATTCTGGCCATCTTGTGCCTTCACTAACATCAGAATACCAATCAGATGAGAAGCAGATTTTCCACTGCTTCTACTGAAATACCAGATCATTTGGTTAATCTGGGACATAGGATGGCACATAGGCCAGTTACTCCATCAATAATAGTCCCAGAACTGTTCCACTGGAAACAGGTTAGGATAAGAATTGGCACTTCAAGAACAAGTATCTAAGACTGCTTTTCTCTCTCTCTCTCCACCCATTCTTTTTTTCTTCTGTTGTTTGTGTGCCTTGTTTTAAGGTAGGAACTCACTGGCATAGATATTGGTCATCTTTGTGAGTATTTTAAGAGAAGGGTGAGGGGTGACATGATAGCAGTGTTCCAATATCTCAGGGGCTACCACAAAGAAGAGGGAGTCAAGCTATTCTCCAAAGCACCTGAAAGCAGGACAAGAAGCAACGGATGGAAACTAGTCAAGGAGAGAAGCAACCTAGAATTAAGGAGAAACTTCCTGACAGTTAGAACAATTAACCAGTGGAACAACCTGCCTCAAGAGGTGGTGAATGCTCCAACACTGGAGGTTTTTAAGAAGAGACTGGACAGCCATTTGCCTGAAATGGTATAAGGTTTCCTGCCTGAGCAGGAGGTTGGACTAGATGACCTCCAAGGTCCCTTCCAACTTTATTATTATTATTATTTGTGGAAGTCTTTTTTGGTTGAGTATAGAAAACATACTTTTGAATAATGATGATTTACTTTAAGAACTTATTTATTCACCTGGGTATCCTTTTCACCAATCTTCCCTTATTAAACTTATGTATATTTTTCTTTCTTCTTTGCAGGGAGACTCAGGTGGACCCTTGTCATGTAAATTTGAGAACAGTTGGTATGTGGTTGGCATCACCAGTTGGGGTGAAGGATGTGCTCGTCCAGGACAACCAGGTGTTTACACCAATGTGGCTAAGTTGGTAGACTGGATTCTGGAACAAACTTTAGAAGATTAAAACAGAAAATACTAGGGTTAAATTAATCCTGCATGCTACTAATTTCATGTGGCTTTGTTCAAAGGCCCATTTCATCCTGTTTCTGCATTATTTTAAAATTTTGGAAAAAAACTGCACATAATTTCATATTTAAATGTATATATTTTAAATTTACTTTATCAGACCATTTCTGACCATTCAGATGAATTTGAGATTCCATTTCAGTTATTACTTCTGAGTGCATGGAAAAAGGTAATTGACAGTAAAGTTTACCAAGATGGATTTTTTAAAAAAGTTTTTCAGTATATGGTGTGTGTGTGTGTGTGTGTGTGTGTGTATACATACATATATATTCCACATACTGAAAAACTTTTTTAAAAAATCCATCTTTGTAAATAGTGTGTGTGTGTATACTATTTATGATCAACAGATATGAAGTTCTTAAAGAAAAATCTTAGAAATTTAGTCAATATATTAATTTTGAACAGTCTGACATACTTATTTGATAACACAATAAAAATAATATAGTTATTTCTTGAACCTGCAAATGTATTTTTCCTTAATGTGAATATATTTTGTCTGATCAATGACTGTATTAATTGTAGGCATAATAGAAAGAAAGTATGTTTAAATCATAGTAGTTGGTGACACCTGAATGCTTATATACCTATACTGATCCTGTGTAGAGTTATGCATTTGCTTCCCTAAATGTATATAGACTTGTTTGTGAGTAAACATTTTGATCATCATTTTCACATCAGCCCTCAAATGAATTGCCTGTAACTGAATTAGTGTAATGTTATGTGGGAATAGGCTTGGGAAACAAGAGGGAGAGTAGAAGCCTATACAATGGTCTGATAAAATCTGAGCCTGAAGGAGGGGTGGGGTGGGGGGTGGAGAAAGCATCTCAGAAGGTACCGTATTTTCCGGTGTATAAGACGACTGGGCATATAAGACGACCCCCTACATTTCCTGTTAAATTATAAGGTTTGGGCTATACTCGCCATATAAGACTACCCCTCTTCCAACGCACACCAAATAAAAATTAAAAAACATCAGATTTGATTTTAATATGGTAATTTTAATTCAAATGCTTATGACATGCAGGTGCTTAGTAGGAAAACTGTCACTTATAAACATAAGGCTGTTTGTCATCAAACATGTAAACATAAAACAGTGCAAGTGGATTAAATAATAATAATAATAATAATAATAATAATAATAATAATAATAATAATAATAATAATAAGAAGAAGAAGAAGAAGAAGACGAAGAAGAAGAAGAAGAAGAAGAAGAAGAAGAAGAAGAAGAAGAAGAAGAAGAAGAAGAAAGTTGGAGGGGACCTTGGAGGTCATCTAGTCCAACCCCCTGCTAAGGCAGGAAACCCTATACCATTTCAGACAAATGACTGTCCAGTCTCTTCTTAAAAACTTCCAGTGTTGGAGCATTCACCACTTCTGGAGGCAGGTTGTTCCACTGGTTAATTGTTCTAACTGTCAGGAAGTTTCTCCTTAATTCTAGGTTGCTTCTCTCCTTGATTAGTTTCCATCCATTACTTCGTGTCCTGCTTTCAGGTGCTTTGGAGAATAGCTTGACTCCCTCTTCTTTGTGGCAGCCCGGTTCCAGCAACCATTCCCTATTTTCCTAATTCACTTTTTCACTTTTCCTAATTCACTCTAAAGCTTTCCCTGCGCAGAGCCTTAAGTAACACAAGCTGCCTGCAATTAGTGCAGGTTCACATCCCACCAGGCTCAAGGTTGACTCAGCTTTCCATCCTTCCAAGGTAGGTAAAATGAGGACCCAGATTGTTGGGGGCAATAAGCTGACTTTGTAATAATGCTGCTTGGGGGGGGGTGAAAGCCCTAATAAACAGGCATATACACAGAATGAAGGCTATTGCTAAGCACATTGATTTGTGCTTTAAATTGTAAGCCACCCTGAGTCTTCGGAGAAGGGCAGGATATAAATGGGATTTTTTTTTAAAAAAGACCAAATGGGAGATCTGCTCCAGGTTTTCCAGCCAGCCCGCCCAGTTCCTGAGTCAAATGTGTCCTTAGAGCTAAGCTGCTGCTCTGGCTGCTGCCTTCCCCACCTGCCTTTCAAGTTGGGATATACTACAGCTGCTCTTCAACTTTAGAAGGAAAGACGCCCAGACCCCAGTCTGTAAAAAATCACAGACTGCAGCTTCTTCTCCAATTGGTCCCGCTTTCCCTGCACAGACTAAATGGGAGATCCGCTCCAGGTTTTCCAGCCAGCCCTGTCCCTAAATTTTCAGCACCCGGCGTATAAGACGACCCCTGACTTTTGAGAAGATTTTCATGGGTTAAAAAGTAGTCTTATACGCCGGAAACTACGGTACCCTTTCCAGTTTGGGGGAGAATAAAAGCAAGGAAGAGGATGTTAGCCCTTTGACAAGAGCACCAACCATGAGTATTAATACTACCTTTGTGTAATGTTACAGTAACAGAATTGTGCAAGTCTGGAAGTCCTCAATTCTTTAGGCACTACATTTGTCAGATAAAATCCATGAAATCTATCTTTGATTTTTCACCAGATTATCACTTGGAATATGGATCAGATTGTATCTGATTATTTTGTTTGATTGTTTTAGTATGCAAAAAGATATACATGATCTGAGCTGCAATGTTTCACTTAACAACTGTGGCAAGAAAGGTTGCAAAATGGGACAAAACTCACTTAACCACTGTCGCATTTAGCAAAACAAATGTTGGGCTTAATTATGGTCATAAGGTGAGGACTACCTGTATATCATTTTCCATTTAAGCTTGGCATTGCACATACCTTTTTAGTACTTCTGAATAAGTCTTTAATTATAATGCAAGATTTCACCACAAGATTGTAGTTTCATTCACAAAGTGTGTCGACAGTGATCTGCATATAAACAAGCCTCGGTGAAGTGAAATGAAAGACTTTATTATGGTCATTAACCATCAGAATGAGCCCCATCAATATCAAGTCTATGCAAAGAACATCTCAATCTGCTTGTGGAGCATATAGTCAATTTTCTTCTTTTGTTGTCTATCCGACATTTGAAATGTCAATGAAGCCTGAAGTCATCTTTTAACTTGTTGGAAGGAGATATTTTCTGTAGACATTGAATTTTCTTGGCAGAATCATAGTAATCTGTCTCTGCTTCATTTTATATCCTAAGGCCATTTTTTGTATTATTCCAGATGCTATCTTACTTCTAATATTGCATTTTAGTTGCTTCTGAATTTGATTAGCAGGAGGAGAGGTCTTGTATTAACAATGTATTGCAAGTCATCACAGAACTGTGAAACTTTAATTTTCTTTGTATCTGAGGTTGAACTGATTACAAAGGTGAATGGATATGGGATGACAGACAGGCAATGTTTTAGGCTGCATAGTTTTAGGCTGCATCCTTTTCTTTTATATATATATCTATATATATCTATATATCTATATCTATATCTATATCTGGATCCTTGGTTTTTCGGGTTTCTCCCCGCGTAGAACTAAAGGTGTAGGCGCAACGTTTCGACGAAATCCCATCCGTCATCATCAGGCTTCTATATCTCTCTCTCTCTCTCTCTCTCTCTCTCTCTCTCTCTCTATATATATATATATATATATATATATATATATATATATATATATATATATATATGTTTCAAATGTTAACTCTTTAGATTACCTTGCTAGGCCCCAAACATGGGGCAAATCTTTATTTCCTGTTTTCAGCCTATCTTGAAGGCTATCGAACAGGCAGTAGTCACACCGGACAATTCCTATATTTGTGTAAATTACTAACAAAGAATTAAAGGGAAACTGAAATGCATTTCAGTTTCCCTTTAATTCTTTGTTAGTAATTTACACATATATATATATATATATATATATATATATATATATATATATATATATATATATATATATAGTTTTAGGCTGCATCTATATAGAGTTGAAGGTGTAGGAGCAACGTTTCAACGGAATCCCATCCATCATCCTCAGGCTGGTGGCTTCAGCTGGAAGCTTCTCCCTTATATATATATAAGTTTTCCAATATTACAATAATATCTTTAAAAAGCAACGTGGTGTCCGGGGTACAATAGTTCCATTTCAGACAAATACTTTTTATTACAAATATCCAAGTTATTATAACCAATACTTCCTCTCTCTTTTTTCCTTTAATATATACTATCTCTTATCTAAATTAACGTATTTCTTATTGCTACCCATCAGTCATTTAATAGTTTTATATATATATAAATATACTAACATATATATAAACCATTTTTAAAATGGTTTAAAAAAACCCAGAACTATCGCCAAAGTTGAACATTTTAACAACAGAATAATCAGAGAAGCCATCGAGATAGAAAAACGCCCCCACAGCATGAACAAATGAGATGATACCTCTCACCTACCAGCCATTTGGAAACCCGCCTTGATTGACAGACAAGTCCCAACCACCAAGAATGATACCAGACCCAAACTCATGATAACATCACATGACATCACCACCACACAACCATTCAAAAAGCAAATCCGAACCCATAACAATAATGACACACAACCACAAAACAGAAACCTAACTACAGCTGCAACATCAGCCACTTTAAACCCCTCCAAACCACACAATAAGCAAACTGACACCCACTATAAAAACATGGCACCACCACAAACACGGGGCCAAACAAAAGCAGCACAACTCACCAGTTCAGGTCTAAGGCTGGCAGCTGAGACCAGCCCATCCACTCAAAACACATCCCCACCCAATCAGAACACAGCCCCCATTCAAAACACACTCCCACCCAATCAGAACACAGCTAACCCCCCACCCAATCAGAGCACACCTCCACCCACAGAACACACCCCCTCTCGCAGTCTTTCGTCCGCTGGTACAAAGGGAATGCAGGCACTAATGGGGGGGTTACTGCTCCCCCACATTTCTGCAAAAGCCCCTTCTGTCTGGACACCCCTCCAGGGTGACTCTTCAGTCCTTTTAGGACCCCCCAGTGATGTGAATCTGGACGTGGAAGACGGGAGCCGTCCACCAGACGTCTATTGTTGGCAAACCGGAAGTCCCAGGCTGCATCCTTTTCAGGAACAATTGAAACTAGGACCTGCATATTGTTAAGAATCAAGCACACATGAAAGAAGTAACTTTTTCCTTCAGAGCTGTTATTAATGTTAATTGCTTAACATTTTGCTCATAGCTGCAGCAAAAGTGCTATTCACTGTGCATTTGTTGTATAAGAATGCTGTTAGATGAAGCATTTAGTCCACATATTTTCATCTGCTTAAAGGACTATTAATAAATTCCTTGTACATGCCTTGCTTGGAAAGTAGAAATAAATTACAGAGGAAACCTTAAAGTATTAAAGCATAAAGCAGATGTGATCTTAAAGCATAGATATTCTCTTTAATTTTCAATATAAAATGATTGATTGCTCTTATAATAAACTTAGTCTAGGATAATGACATGCAGAAAAATTCTCTTTTTTTCTCCTAATAGTTCTTATTCAGTTGGATGAAAAAAGAGTGCTTTTAGTTCTTTCTGGGGCTTTTTTGTCATAGAATGCCCAGAACGGAGTTCCAGCACCATTTTTGGATGTAACCTTGTAGGGTAGGCGAGGTGGGTTGTATGATGTGTGTGAGTTCTGGCACTTTTTTTTTTTTACAAAAAAAGCAATGGTTCTTTCAATTGAGAAAGGAATTTCAAGGATTTCATCATGACAGGGTGGTATTTTCTGCAACGTATCCATGAATATCTACTTTTATCACCCACTAGACAGGCAGGCATGCAGTGTCAGACATTAATATTCATTAATATTCAATGTAATTATTCACTCCTGGATGCCTCTCAGATTGTATTTTATGTATGATCTTATTTTATCTGTTTCCTTTTCTTCTTAAAGGAGTAATTAATAATATGTTTCGATAATTTTAGATTCTGCATCTGATAGTCTTACACAGAGCCTATTCCTTAAGCATAGATGCACTACATTTAATGTTCAAAGCTAGGATTGTTGGGCATTGTCCCTTTCTATTGACAATGTTAATAGAAAGGGCTCCCCAAAGTATTGACCTAGATTCAGCATTGGATTCCACTTGGTTAACCTGACTGTATATTAAGAAAGCACATGCTTTCTTTCCAAGGCCATCTAGGCAATGTTGGAAGAATCTTTTGATCATACCAAAACCAAGGGGTAGCTGAATCACACAGGGGCAGAATATAACCTCTTTGCTGGCTTTGTTTCTTAAATATGATATATAGAGAGATCAATGAAATGTATGAAGAATACTCGGGCTAAGTGCATAAGTTCATTTGAATGCAGTCTGTATGGAAGTATTATAGCATGCCAGGATTGACAAGAAAAATTAGGTGCCAATGATGATGAGAAGATCAAAATATGACTGGTGGATAAAAGCAGTAAGAGCCAGACAGGACATGATTCAGAGAAGCCCAAGAACAGCTAAATGCTCAATGAAATTGTATTTTAGATTGTATCATTATTCTATTACAAGATAGCTGGTTAAAGATTAATGCTTTTAGGCTATAAAGTAGGAGACAAGGAGGACTTCATGAGGTAAGTTGTCTATTGTAGCATGAAAGGTAAGCTATTTTGTTTGTTTTCTTTCACTGTTCTCCTGACAGTGAGAACAATAAACCAGTGAAATGGCTTGCCTTGAGAAGTTGTGGCTGCTCCATCACTGGAGGGTTTTAAAAAGTGACTGGATAGCCCTTTGTCTGAAATTATATAGTGTCTTCTTAATGGGGGTTGGACTACAAGACCTCCAAGATTCCTTCCAACTCTGTTATTCCGTTGTTCTATTTGTTATTTTTCTCATTATTGTTTTCCACATTTGGTATTTTTCTGGAATCAAGGGGCTACAAGACAACTTTTAATACCTATTTGATTACTCTTTTAAGCAACCTCTCTGCTAACATTAGCTGAATAACTGTGTTGGCCATGAATATGTTCCTCTATTAGTTGGGCTGAAATTGAGAAATGTACTGAAAGAACAACTATACTCAAACTGTGATTCAACAAATCTACACAATTGTTGTTTTTTATGGTGATTGTGCCCACTGGGACAAAAATACAAAGAGAGGGATGAAAAATAACTTAATAAGAAAACTAAACTTCAGTAACTGAAAACTAGTTTAAAGGAAAGGTTGAACAAAGCATTAGAGAGGAAAATGTTGTGACAAAGAAAAAATGAAATGAGAAAGAGAAGGTGGTTATAGTATTTGTTATGTACTGGGCTTTTGGAATATCACCACGTGTGTTGCTGGAGAACTAATGGTTCACCAGCAACTCAGACAGGACGTCTCCAGTCCTGCAATTGGTCAACTTTGGGCAGCAAGCATGGCTTCAATCCGATTGGTTAATACCATAGGGCCTGGCTATATATTGAAGCAGGGTGACTCCAATCTCCCAGTACAGTTTCTGCTTAAATAAAGTATGAGTTTTTCTGTACTCATCTGCATGCTCTCGTTCCTGCTCATCAGAGCCCACAACATAATAGTGGCGATGAGGATGGGATCCGGCTTCACCGCCTGAGGGTTGAAGTCACAAGGGGACAGCATTACTCGCTGGAGGGAAGAGGCATCTTCCCCCCCCTCTAGCCGGCTAGTAAACTATACTAGCGGCCGAGTGCTCAGAGGATGCGTTCCTGAGTCTAGAAGCAGGATCCAACAGCAGAGCAGGAATTGAGGAAAGATGCCAAAAGTCAGCAAACTCAGAAAATTCGACATTAAACATCCAGAAGATTGGCCATCTTACCTTTTACAAGTAGAAAATTACCTACAAGCTAAGCAGATAGCAGAGGAAGGCCTAAAAGCTGTGACGTTGCTGTGTGTGTGTGGGCCAGCGACTTTTGATCTAGCAGAAAACCTCTTCATGCCAACACTCATCGAAGCAGTGTCTTTTGCTGACCTTAAGAAGAAGCTGACCGGGCACTTCCAGCCAAAAATGTCAGAGATGGCATGGTGGTTTAAATTTGACCAATGAGTGCAGCTTCCCGGTGAGACAGCATCCGAGTTTATCGTGGGCCTAAGGCAGGCCGCACATCTCTGCAAATTTTTGAATTTAGAGGAGTGTCTGAGAGACCGACTTGTCTGCGGACTGAGAGACAGAACCCTGCAGCAGAGAATATTTGCCAGACCAAATCTCACATTCGTCGAAGCACAAGACGAGGTCATGGCTGACGAAGCAGCCGGAGGTGCAGTACAAACAGTACAGCCCACCAAATCTCCAAAGACAGAAGATTCCGTCCACCACAAGGTCACCATATGCAGCAGAGAATCATCATCAGAAGAAGAACCTGAAATAAACAAGCTCCAGAGACAGCCAAGTGTGCAAAACTGTGGCAAAGAGAGAACAATTACAAGGCAGTTCTCTTACCTAGATGTAAGAGGTGCAGAGGCAACCACTCCTGTGCAAATTGCAGATTCCATTTGGTCACGTATACAGCTTGCAGAAGGACTGGGCACATCGTGGTGGTGTGCAGAGCTCACCAGAGAGACAGGCCACCCAAGCACCAGTCGGAGGAACCGACTAGGAAAGGTACTGGGGCCCTGGGTCCAGTCAGTGTGGGGTTCTTCAAGAGCTGGAAGAGCCGCACCAGGGCTCGTCGTCCCCTTAAGCCTAAACTTAAGCTCTCGGTAGAGCTACAAGGAATTCCTTGCAAAATGGAATTGGACTCCGGCTCGGCGGTCTCAATTATTTCACAGGACACATTCAACCTTGTGTGCAGACGCAGCAACCAGTGGGCTAAACTAAGACCGTCAGATATTATTTTAACAGATTTTCAGAATGCTTAGGTTAAAGTTAAGGGTGAAGCCACCTTATTGGTGAAATTTAAAGGGTTTTTGGGGCACCTGGATGTCATAGTAATAGAGGACCCAAGAACAAGTCTTATAGGACTTGATTGGTTTGAGGCTTTGGGCATTCAAATAACAGGCATTAACCGAACACAAACAGCAGACCTCAAGGCTGTTTGTGAGGAATTTGCAGATGTTTTCGAGTCAAAACTAGGAGCTTATACTGAGTCACCAATTTCTTTTAAATTAGATCCTAACTTTGTTCCGATAAGGGTCAGGCCTTGCAGAGTTCCTTTCACCTTTAAACACAAAATCGATTCTGAAATTGATAAGTTAGTAGAGCAGGGTGTATTGCAGCCTGTTGATGGGGGGGGAGTGGGAAACTCCTATTATCACCTCACTAAAGCCCAACAGGGAGGTTCGCATTTGCGCAGACTACAAATGCACATTAAATAAAGCCTTAAATCAACATGCATACCCGGTCCCGATAGTCAGCCATATTCTAGCCTCTTTGCAAGGGGGAACCATTTTTGCTAAACTTGATTTAGTGCAGGCGTATCAGAAGCTGCCGGTAGACGAGGCCACAGCCATGGCTCAAACAATAGTGACTCATAGAGGGGCATTCAGAGTCAAACGCTTGCAGTTTGGAGTTAGCGTTGCAACGGGTATCTTCCAAGGGATTTTGGAATGCACACTTAAAAGAATTCAGGGTGTCTGTCCTTATTTTGATGATGTTCTCATTGCCGGGGAATCCCCAGAAGTATTGGCCAACAGGCTCAGGACTGTGTTACAAAAGCTTCGCCATGCGGGCCTCAAGTTAAAGAAAAACAAATGTAGTATTGGGGTTTCTTCAATGGAATTCTTAGGTTTCTGTATCGATGCTAGTGGAATTCACCCCGCTGAGTCAAAAGTTAAGGCCATCAAAATGGCTCCTAGGCCAAAATCAAAAGCAGAGTTGCAAGCATTTTTGGGCCTCCTGAATTTTATCACACATTTCTACCTCATAAGGCTGTAATAGCTGAGCCCCTCCACAGGCTACTTGATAAAAAAGCCCTTTGGAAGTGGACTGAATCACATGAAAAAAGTTTCCAGGATCTAAAGGCCCTTCTTTCATAAAAGTCCACTGTAACTCATTACATTGATTCTAAACCTGTATGTCTTGCATGTGATGCATCTCCGTATGGGGTGGGGGCAGTCTTAAGCCATATAGAGAAGAATGGGAAACAAGTTCCTATTGCATTCTATTCTAGAACTTTATCTGCTACTGATTGTAATTATGCACAAATTGGTAAAGAAGCCTTAGCCATAGTGGCTGGAGTAAAAAAAAATTCATGATTATTTATATGGCAGGGATTTCACTGTCTTCACTGACCACAAACCCCTTTTGGGCCTATTCACCACAGATAAGGAAACTCCCCACATACTATCTCCAAGAATGCTGAGATGGTCTATATTTTTGGCTGCATACAAATTTAAGTTAGTTCACAAACCTGGGAAGGAAATGGGCCATGCAGATGGCCTCAGCAGACCACCACTGCCACTAATGGATTCTGATCCAGCTCCTGCTGCTAAAATATTGTCCATTTAGGATTTGCCTGAGTTTCCCCTCCATGCTGGGGATATTGGTACTGAGACTGCTACAGATAAAATTCTGAGCAGAGTATTGTCATGGGTACACACGGGCTGGTTGGAAAAAAGTCCAGGCCCTGATTTCCAAAGTTATTTTGTCAGAAGACATGAATTGTCTGCACATAAGGGCTGCATATTATGGGGCAACAGAGTCATTATCCCCACATCATTGAGGAACAGAGTCTTACATTCCTTACATGAAGGCCACCCAGGCATTGTACGGATGAAAGCCTTAGCTAGAAGCTACCTTTGGTGGCCTGGCCTGGATAAGGCTGTGGAGGATCAAGTCCATGGTTGCTATACCTGCCAGAGGTCTAGGCCTGAAATGTCTCAGGCCCCAGTTCATAGATGGGAAGAAACACATACCCCCTGGTCTAGGGTTCATATAGACTATGCTGGGCCTTTCCAAGGACAGCTTTTTATGGTAGTAGTGGATAGCAACTCAAGGTGGCTGGAAGTAGTTCCAGTCCCTAATATGACTACTGCTAGGACCATCCAGATGCTGAGAAAACTCTTTGCAACACATGGGTTGCCTGATGGTTTGGTTTCTGATAATGGGGCTCAATTCACTGCTGCTGAGTTTCAGGCTTTTCTCAGAGTTAACCTCATCAGACATGCTATGTCTGCACCATTTCACCCCTCTACGAATGGACAAGCCGAATGCATGGTGAGGTCAACAAAGGAGGCACTCAAGCACATCATCACAGGTGACTGACATCATAGACTGGCAGATTTCTTGCTCTGTCAACACACAACACCCTACCCAGCTACAGGAAAAAGTCCTGCTGAGCTTCGTTGGGAAAGGCACTTAATTACTAAACTGGACAGGTTGCATCCAGACAGAGTGGCATCCGAAGCCTCTAAACCAAAACCCCTGAGGGGGCTGCAAACAGGTGATTGGGTTTGGGCCAGGAACTATGAGCCTGGTAACTTGTGGGTTCCTGGTCAGGTGATCAAAGAATCCGGACCCCTATCTTATAAAGTGGGGGTAGAGGGAGGGTGACTGGTCAGAAGACATATTGACCAACTTAGAAAAAGATTCTCAGAGCAGTCACTAAGTGAGGACTATGGCACAAATCCCTCCTGAGGTCCTCAAGCTGGAATCCAAGCCAGCTCACACCAGTACCACCAGGGTTTTCCTTCCTCAGTGGAACTTGATCCAGAAGAGGAACATGGCAGCTCAGAAGTGCAACATGGAACCCCTGACCAGGCAAACCTGCCAAATCTCAGCGACTGTTGTGCCTACTCTGCTAAACAGTCAGACTCTGGGGTGGGCCCACCTGGAGAGGCCAGCCAGAGCAATTCAACTCCCCTGGACACAGGAGCACAAGGGGACATGGGTCTACCCAGACCACCGGGTAAGCTGGTAGACCACAAAGTGACTGGAATCCCAAGGCATTCATCCAGACCACATAAACCCCCAGCATATCTTACAGACTATGTTGTAAAATAAAGTGATGTATAATGTATAACACTGTACCACTACCTACAGAAATTGGGGGTAAAATGTAACTGCTGTCAAACATGTTCACTTAGACATTGTTTTATCTCTTTGTAGTTTATTGCATTGACAAGCTATTCTTTAATCTCTTTGTAGTCCACTCTACAAGGCACGTCTGTAAAAGTCGTGTGATATCATTCTAACTATCTTGGGGGGAAAACATTACAATTATTATTGTTATTTATTATTGCACTATTTTGGTTGTTGGGAGTGATTAATAAGCCTTGACTATTGTCAAGGGTATTATAGCCTGATCTTAGGAGGGAGGGGTGTTATGTACTGGGCTTTTGGAATATCACCATGTGTGTTGCTGGAGAACTAACGGTTCTCCAGCAACTCAGACAGGACGTCTCTAGTCCTGCAATTGGTCAACTTTGGGTGGCAAGCATGGCTTCAATCTGATTGGTTAATACCATAGGGCTTGGCTATATATTGAAGCAGGGTGACTCCAATCTCCCAGTACAGTTTCTGCTTAAATAAAGTATGAGTTCCTGCTCATCAGAGCCCACGACATAGTAGTATTCCTCAATGATTACAGGAAGAAAATTCCATTTTGGAAAATCAATGAACTTTCAATAATGTAATTTCTTCACCTGATGAACATATAGACATAAATTAAAGACATTTAACTTTATATGCTTAATTTCAAGGTAATATAATTCATTGTTACAATGTATATATCTTTATGAAGGAAGACTATATTATGAATATGCATATGATATATTCAGTACTGTGGGAATAAGCGGCACTGTTTTTCTCTTTGAGATCAATTTAATAGGAATATATTTAAAGATAGATTTTAAGCTGCCAGTCAGTTGAATAAATGTGATGAATAATGGAACAAACCTAGTTTAAGAAAGATGATATATTCTGTATTTTATGAAGGATTATCTCAGCTGAGTTATTCCTTGCATGACAGAATGCAAATACACACAATTTTCCTCATCCTTTATAGCTCATGCACTTTAGTAAGTAAAATAGCTTTGCACCTTCAGAGAATCCATTCCAGAGTGTCCTCTTTGCTGAAAAGACTGAATAACTGGCCATTCAGAATATGACATTCTGGCAATAGTCTGAATTTACTAAGGAATGGAACTATCTAGCCTCAAATTTTCTAGTTCAAAGCTAAGAATATGCACATTTGTTTCTCATCTGCAAAAGAAATGAATGCTGAGACATTCACAAATCTGCACTGGGAAAGCACCATCTTCTGTCAGAGCAAATTGTGGAGACTTAGATATTATTGAACTATAATTACCAACAACCCTTGTTGCTGGCTAGAGATGTTGGGAGTTATAGCTCAACAATTACTTTCATTCCTCCTACTGGCCATCCTGTCCTAAGAAATGTGAAGTTCTTCAGATTTTGTAGATTTGAATCTCAACAGGCCCACCCGCCATGAAAAATGGCACATTATAGAAAGTCAAGACCCAAACAACAGGGATACCAAGTGGCTTTCCCCATTCTGACAAGCTTACTTTTACCCAGGCAGTTTACTTGAGATTATCTTTTGTTGTGAAAACTATTTCCTGTTTTGAGACCATTCTTCTTAGAAATCTTCATTATGGCTAATTTTCTACATATGGCTTAAGCTGGAACCTTCCAGAAAACATCTTTGCCTTTTTGGCTGGGTTGAATGGATCTCCTGTATGACATTTTTATATCTATCCATTTAAACATTTACAGAAATAAAGGGTAGAAAATAAATTTGGAGACAGAAATACCATTGCTTTAATAACTAAAATTTATAGTGTAAATGGAAATTGGAAAATTGTCAAAAATGCCACTGATATCTTGAGACTTTCAAAATGCTTAATTTCCATTGTCTCTATGGTATGCACCTCATCTGAAAACTTCAATTTAGTCCAATGTTGCTAGCACTCAAGGACCCAAGATGAAATTATATGAATTATACATGCAGCCTCAAGGATTGCCACTCATCTGCCGTGCTTCATCAGGTGCTTTCTCCTTGATTAGCAAAGATTTCCCTCTTGCCCCCTGCCTGCGGAAGCAAACAAGGCAATGAATCAGAACTATAGCAGGCAATGAAAGGAAAAACAGTTCACTGGCTCCCAAATGAAGTATGTAATTTCAGTATAATAGCAGATGTCAAACCTTTTACAAACAGCAGATAGATGAGTGAATTTTGGAAAAAACAGTTCTTCAGTGCACAGATAGCAACTCTTGGGACTTCCATTAATTAAGCTTCTAAAACCAAGTGAGATGAAATAGAATTAGGATTTTGACAAAGGAATTATTGATGTGCCATCTAAGGCTGTTATGAATGAGGTCACTGGAGTGAAAATCCTTTAAAAATTCTCAGCAATGCTTAAAAATATCCACCAGACTTCAAATGGCACCAGCAGTGAACACAATGAACAGGTTTGTGTGTGTGGATCAGGAACTTCATATACTTTATACTTGATGTATGATGTACAGGACATCCTGACACAGTACACACACACACACACACACACACACACACACACACACTAACAAACTAAGTGAACACTGGGATGGAATAAGAAAAACTAAAACAGTTTTTATTGTTAAAAGATCAAGCTTTCATTGGCTAACTGCCAACGTCGCCAGCACAGAAATGCTGGGGTGGGGAGATCACGTTTATACCACTGATGTCTCTGTGCTCTGCTCATGGAGCGCGTCACTGGTCTGTTTGTTGAGTCATTGCGCATCTGTTTTGGGGGGATGTAGTTGTCTCTGGGTGTCTGTTGTCTGTTGTCACAAGTGGATTGCTGACAGTTCCATGTGTTATAGCCATAGCTCTAGTCATTGCCTGTGTTCTTATCCCAGAGGTTCTAAATAGTCGTTTCTCTTCTTACCTGTGTTCTACAATGCAGGGTGATTGCATGTTTGTGCAATCTTGATTTTGATACACACACACACATACATATATACATGATACACACACACACATATATATACACACACACATACATACATACACACACACATAGCCATTCTACCATTTCTAGTTCAGAAATGAAATATTATTTGTATTTTAGGGTTAGAAGTCATATAAATCTCCATTTTGTTCATGAACTAAATAAAAAGAAATATGAATAATTCAAACACAGGAGGAAAATTATGAAGTTCAGTATCCTTGGTGGCAATAGCGATTGTTTTGATTCTAACAAATCAAATTTTTGTTATATTATTTTCCCTGACCAATACATTTTTTGTACACTTATAAACTTGTAATGTGCTATTTAATTACAGTTGCCTTCCTGAATCTCTTTTTTGAGAATATGTTTTGAATTCAGTTGGTTTGCTGCCAATCAGTGTAAATGAAACTTCTCTAAACCTGTTGAAAACTTCTGCAGTTTGGAAAAGTTTGAAATAAAGAAGAAATAAATAAAGAAGATGGACAAGCATTTTGACCTCACTATGTCAAACTTTTAAGAAATAAATATTCTGGAAAAAGCAATTCGTTTTTTTTTATCCTCATACCCTTGGGATTAATACTGGTAAGAGTAAGACATAAAGGTTTTGTTAAGCTATAATAAATCGTGTATGTCAAGATGATCAGGGACAATGAAATACTAAAGTCAAGTGATTTTTCAGTTGGCAAGTGACTGTTGTAGAAGGGGACAAAGTGAGTCAAAGACGAAATTAATTCGGCTGTTTCTATTAAAATAAAGTGGAACAGTAGCTGTACAAACATCCAATTCCTTTTTTTATGCTCTGAATTTCAAAATTACCAGGAGAATCTGCTGACAGGAAATAAGTGCCATGTTCTCATTTCAATGATTCTATCCAACCAATACAATTGACTAGCAGCAAAGTGGTGGCCATGTTAAAAAACCTCCACCACAACTGGTTAACCAGCCAATTGCCTTTCTTTGTGCCTTATTAAACTTCTTGACTATGCTGTCTCTTTCCACAGTGATAACACATAGGACAGTAGGGACATGATGGTGTAGCTTTCTCAATTTCCCTTTCATCGCTACTTTGTTTTATATGCATAGGGTTTTTTTTGTTTTTTTAATACAATCAATACAAATAGTGCATCTTCTAAATGTTATACAGGAACACACTTAAAAGCAGAAAAAATAGTCTTAAAGTAGAAAATGAAAACCCAAACAAACCACCCCCTCCCCAACCCAACTCTCCAGATATTTTCCATGACTTTCCCTTGCTTTAAATCTGTGGTATATTTATTCACGCATAACATCTTCTATCAACATTTTTAAAAAATGTATTGATGACACGAGACTGGGGAGGGTCTGACTTCCCCACTGTATTCTTTTGGTGAGAAGATGTTTTCTAAATCCCATTTATTCAGAGGAAATAAGGATTGTTCTGATTTTTTGTACCCCTATTATATCATGCAAATTGATCTAGGCTACTTATCTCCAATACTTTAGTTGGGAGAAAAATTAATGTGTTTTTTCCAGTATAAATTTTGTGATCAGAGTAGAGAATAAGTTTTGCTTCTGTATAAAGTAAGGAAGATTGGGCAGAATAATAATGATTGGTCAATGTTACTTATTTATTTTATTTATTTATTTTAATTTCATTTATATCCCGGCCTTCTCCGAAGACTCAGGGCGGCTTACAAGCTTAGCAGTAGCCTTCATTCTATGTATATGCCTGCTTATTAGGGCTTTGTTCATGAAAAGCACTTTCAAAAAGTGCAGATTTGAATAGATATATTCCCTGTATTTCATCTGATTCTTTATTTGTCAAATGAAGAGTATTAACCAGATAACTGAGCATTGGCCTCAGCAATCAGTTTCAGCTTTCTTGCAAAACCTGAGTTTCATTCTTATACCTGGAGCACAGTTGACACCTCCAATTATTTGTGGAAGAGAGGAAATTTGTAAGAAAGCATTATTACCAACCTCCTAACTGAAAAACCTCTGAGAACGTTTCATATAACACGAGAGTTCACTTAAGGAAATTTTGCAAAGTAGTGAGGCATATTCCTAGGAACTAAGCAAACAACCTTTAATTTTAAGGGTTGATTTATTCATCCACTTTTGATACTAGTTTCCTAGGGCTTATAATAGACTTCTTAACACCAGAGGGCGCCAGACAACTATATTGAGTGAATGCTTTCTAGAATGAAATACTGTACCATAACACCAAAACCTATCATCTAGTTAACAAGAATGAACAAAATAATTTGAATAAAGCATTGCAGCTGGAAACTACAATATGGAAATATGTGAAGGCAGCTGATTCAGTGCTCACAGTTCTCCTTGTATTCCTTTGGACAAAGATCATCTAGCATTATTTCAAGACTTGGGTGAAATTCAACACGAAATCCTCAGTGAAAGGAACATAGATAATAAAAATATTATTCTTGTCAACTGGCTATACACAAGACAACTGGAATTTCATGCCCACAGGGGGAAAAAATACTTTTTGAAAGAGATAGATTGAAAGCAATCTTTCAAAGAACTACAAGATCCTGAAATGGCCTGCTCATTTTTTAAAAAAAAAAATATTGATAATATTAAATGTTAAATGACAATGGGAATCTACCCATTGTCTGTTATATTTGTAGAAGGAAGGGAAAATGAAGTACCTGAAAGAGACTGTTGAATGTTGCTGATTGCCTGTGGCTCAAGAAACCATGGAAAATAATAATAATAATAATAATAATAATAATAATAATAATAATAATAATAATAATAATAATAATGATGATGATGATGATGATGATGATGATGTAAGGGACCTTGGAGGTCATCTAGTCCAACCCCCTGCTCAGGAAGAAAACTCTATACCAGTGATGGCGAATCTTTTAGAGACTGACTGCCCAAACTGCAACCCAAAACCCACTTATGTATCATCAGGTGTTGGGTGGGCGTGCCCATTGGGTGGATGTGACCAATTGGGTGGGCGTGGCCAATTGGGTGGGCGTGTCTGTGGTGGTAACAGCAGACTGGGTGGGACTAAAAAGTTCAATCAATCAATTCCAACTTTGCAAGATATTTTTTTTCCTGTGAGAAGTTGAAATTGATTGATTGAACCTTTTTTTTTTTGCACACGGCAGTGGAGGCCTAAAGCGAAAAGATTTTATAAAACCCTGCTGAAGGCCTAGGACTGGGACAATGGCACGCGTGCCCACAGAGAGGGCTCTGCGTGCCACCTGTGGTACGTGTGCCATAGGTTCACCACCACGGCTCTATACCATTTCAGACAAATGGCTGTCCAGTCTCTTCTTAAAAACTTCCAGTGTTGGAGCATTCACCACTTCTGGAGGCAGGTTGTTCCACTGGTTAATTGTTCTAACTGTTGGGAAGTTTCTCCTTAGTTCTAGGTTGCTTCTGTCCTTGACTAGTTTCCATCCGTTCCTTCTTGTCCTGCTTTCAGGTGCTTTGGAGAATAGCTTGACTCCCTCTTCTTTGTGGCAGCCCCTGAGATACTGGAACACTGCTATCATGTCACCCCTCACCCTTCTCTTCGTTACATATACCCAATTCCAGCAACCGTTCCCTATATGTTTTAGCCTCCAGTCCCCCAATCATCTTTGTTGCCCTTCTCTGTACCCTTTCTAGAGTCTCAACATATTTTTTACATCGTGGTGACCAAAACTGGATGCAGTATGCCAGGTGTGGCCTTGACATCGCTGAAGTCTCCAGACGATTCGGAAAATTGGCGCCAAAACCATCCCGAAGTGAGGGGCCTGAACCTAACCGCCGTCACCAATCCGCAACACCGCAAAGACAAGCGATAGGGGCCCAACGACCATGGAGGGACACCACAACTAGACCGCGCGACAACGACAATCAAAACCGGTGTGGCAGCTGCGGAGGCAACCATCCCCGCGCCTCTTGCCGATTCTGTACCGCAAAATGTAGAGCGTGTGGGAAGACCGGCCACATCCAGGCCATCTGTAGGAGCCGTGCTCGCGACAACCGCCTTCATGAAGTCGATGTGTGGCCCGAAGGTAAGGTAACCCCTTACTTTAGTGGCAAAGAGACCCCTAGACCCAGGGTTAAAATTCCAAACCGAGGGGAGGTGGCGCGTGTCAATCGCAATAGGAAGGAAAAAAATAGCAATTTTCCAGAAGGAAAATTAAAAATCATAGTCCAATTGCAAGGGGTTCCTTGCAAAATGGAAATAGACTCTGGGGCTTCAGTGTCTATAATATCCAGTGAAACCCTAGAAAGGATTGAACAAATAAGTGGAAGAAAAATTCCACTTAGTTCAACAAAAATCCAATTAACTGATTTCCAAAAAACCCCAATTAAAATAAAAGGAAAAATTACCATTAGCGTTAAATTTAAGGGGTTTAAGGGGGATTTAGAATTAATAGTCACTGAGGGACAAAGGACTAGCCTAATTGGCCTTAATTGGTTCCGGGCCCTGGGTATTTGGATTGGGGGAATAAATTCAATTATTAAAAATAAGACCCTCGAATCAGTCTGCAATGAATTTGCAGACGTATTCGATGGGTCTCTTGGTAAATACAAAGGGCCCCCAATAAAATTTAATCTAGACCCATCAGTAAAACCTATCAGGCTTAAGGCCCGAAGGGTGCCTTTCGCCCTGAAGCAAAAAATCGAGGCCGAGCTCGACAAGCTTGTAGGCCAAGGCGTCTTAGAACCAGTCGAGGGAGGTTTGTGGGAAACGCCGATCGTCACACCCCTCAAACCTAACGGGGATGTGAGGATCTGCGCTGACTACAAAGCCACCCTGAACCTGGGAATGAAAAAACATGCTTACCCGGTCCCGACGGTGAAGCAGGTCCTCGCTACGATTCAGGACGGCGCCATGTTTGCCAAGTTAGATTTGGCGCAGGCGTACTTGCAATTAACTGTTTCTGAAGAGGCTGCAGAAGCTCAGACGATAGTTACCCACAAGGGGGCGTTCCGAGTCCACAGACTGCAATTTGGTATTGCAGCAGCTCCAGGCATCTTTCAAGAAGTGATGGAGAGGACCTTAAAGGGCATGCCTGGTGTATGCCCTTACTTTGATGATGTCTTGATAGCTGGGAAAAATGAAGAAATATTAGCAGAGCGGCTTGAGCAGGTATTGCAAAGATTTAGGAGGGCTGGATTGAAATTGAAAAAGGAAAAATGTTGCATAGGGGTCAAGTCCACTGAATTCCTTGGATTCAGAATTGACAAAAATGGAATCCATCCTACCCCTGATAAAATCAAAGCAATTAAACTGGCTCCAGAGCCAAAGAATAAGGCTGAACTACAAGCCTTCCTAGGTTTGGTAAACTTCTACCATACATTTGTGCCACACAAGGCTGCCATTGCAGAACCCCTCCATAGACTTTTGGATAAAAAGACCCCTTGGCAGTGGCTTAATAAACATAGAGTGAGTTTCCAAATTTTAAAGGACATCCTTTCCAGCCAATCAACAGTAACCCATTTTATTGAAAATAAACCAATTTATTTAGCATGCGATGCTTCACTGTATGGTGTGGGGGCTGTTATCAGCCACTTAGACAACCAAGGTACACAAAGACCAATTGCATATTATTCCAGGACGCTAACCAAAGCAGAGCGGAATTATGCTCAGATAGACAAGGAAGCATTAGCAATCGTGGCAGGAGTAAAAAAGTTCCATGACTACCTTTATGGTAGGAACTTTACCATACTCACTGACCACAAGCCCCTATTGGGACTGTTTACTACGGACAAACAGACACCCCAAATCATGTCTCCCAGAATGCTGAGATGGTCCATTTTTCTCTCAGCATATTCCTTTTCTCTCCAACACAGACCTGGCAAAGACATGGGACATGCTGACGCCCTCAGCAGACTGCCATTAAATGTCACAGAGAATGACCCTGCCCCTGTGGGACAAATAATGTCCCTCCTGGACATTCCTGATTGGCCTTTAACTGCCAAAGACATAGCTCTGGCAACAAATAATGACCATATTCTTAAGAGAATTATGGCCTGGGTCCTTAGCGGGTGGCCAAATACTAACCCAGATGCCAAATACATTCCTTATTTTAGAAGGAAAAATGAACTGTCAGTTCATTTGGGATGCTTACTGTGGGGAAACCGTGTGGTCATTCCCGAAATCCACAGACCAGCTATTTTATTAGAGTTACATGAAGGGCACCCAGGAATAGTACGTATGAAGGCGTTGGCTAGGAGCCACTTGTGGTGGCCAGGACTAGACAATGACATTGAGGAATGCGTTGCCAATTGCTATTTGTGCCAACGTTCTAGGCCGGAACAACAACACACTCGTACGCATAAGTGGGAATTAGCCAGGAATCCTTGGTCCAGGATTCATATTGACTTTGCTGGACCTTTCCAAGGGTTAACCTTCCTGGTAGTTGTGGACAGCTTCTCTAGATGGCTAGAGGTAGTACCAGTCAGTTCATTAACCTCAGGTAAAACAATACAGGTATTAAGGGGCCTCTTTGCCACTCATGGGTTACCTGATGTAATTGTGTCTGATAATGGGCCCCAATTCACCTCTGTTGAATTCCAGGATTTCCTCAAGGCCAACTCGATTAAACACAAGACATCAACACCCTTCCACCCATCCACCAACGGCTTGGCTGAACGAAATGTGAGGACCACTAAAGACGCTTTAAAGAGAATCATCCGGGGCGACTGGCATCAAAGACTGGCCGAATTTTTGCTGACCCAACATACGACCCCATGTACAGCTACCGGCAAAAGCCCAGCAGAAATGAGGTGGGGAAAGAGACTAACCACCAAATTGGACAGATTACACCCTGACAGACTTCTACCAAGTGCAGAACTGGACATTCCAAATAGAACATTCAAAGTGGGGGATTTAATCTGGGCCAGGAACTATGCACAAGGGGACAAATGGATTCCAGGGGTGGTTACTGAAATATTGGGTCCCCTGTCTTACACTATTGAGGGGGAAGGGAATAGGATCAGCAAAAGACACATAGATCAGCTGAGAAAGAGAACTATTGGTTGTTTGCCAGTAGATGGGGATCAAAGTATATTTGGGGGGAACTTTACATCTAGGTTCAGTGATAACAACACGCCAGATAGTGGGGTAGCAGAAACGCAAAATAACTCATCCCCTGGTAACCAACAACAACAATTTAGTCAAATTGACTGGGAAATACCCCTTCGGAGTAGGCCAGCGATAGCTGATCTTCAAACACAACCAAATCCACAAAACAGCAACAGGGAAGCGTCAGAGTCAGGTAGCCAAGAGTCCAGGTCCAACAGAGGCAATCAGCCAAGCAGACAACCAGAAAGAAATGACCCTAGCAGCCAGAGCAATAGATACCCTTCAAGAGTCCACAGGCCACCAAAATATTTAAAGGATTTTGTACATAAATAACAACAACTGGGGGGTAAGGGGTGTTGTGTCTGTAAATAGTTTGCAAACAAGGAAAATAGCAGATTGCAATAAAGCAGGGTTTAGAGCGGGAGATTCCGGTGCAATCATTGGTTACAATAAACAAGAAGCGGGAAAAGAGACTCTGATGATTGGTTACAGTTCAAACAGTTCCACTATAAAAGCTTGCAACATTTGACAGTTGACAGTTGACTTATGTGTATTCAATAAACTCGTTCATTGTAAAACCACTCTGAGTCCTCGTCTATCAGAACCAAACACTTACCAAGGAATGCTCCAACACTGGAGGTTTTTAAGAAGAGACTGGACAGCCATTTGCCTGAAATGGTATAGGGTTTCCTGCCTGAGCAGGGAGTTGGACTAGATGACCTGCAAGGTCCCTTCCAACTTATTATTATTATTATTGTAAAGTGGTATTAATACTTCACGTGATCTTGATTCTATCCCTCTGTTAATGCAGCCTAGCACTGTGTTGGCTTTTTTGGCAGCTGCATCACACTGCTGGCTCATATTGAAGTGATTGTCTACTAGGACTCCGAGATCCCTCTCACAGTTACTACTATTGAGCAAGGTACCACCTATACTATACCTGTACACTTACTGTAACAGCTTGCTTTATGCTGATGATATGATTTTATTATCATACTCACAAGTAGGATTACGTAGGCTATTAAGAAGATTCAGCTCTTATTGCCAGGATAACTCCCTAATTATTAGCTATACCTGTACATTTGGTTTTTCTTGCCTAAATGTAGAACCTTACTTTTTTCACCATTGAATTTCATTTTATTGGATAGTGCCCAGTGTTCCAGTTTGTTCAGATCCTCCTGTATCTATCTTCTGGAGTGTTGGCTATTCCTGCCAGCTTGGTGTCATCTGCAAATTTGATGAGTTCCCCATCTATCCCCTCATCCAAATTGTTGATGAAGATGTTGAAGAGTACTGGGACCAGAACAGAGCCCTGTGGCACTACCCCACTACAAACTTCCCTCCATGTAGATGCAATTCCATTGAAGACCACACGCAGAATACGGCTGGTCAGTCAGCTGTGAATCCATCTGGTGATGATGCTGTCTAACCCAAATTTTTCTATCTTATCAAGTAGTAGGTTGTGATCTAGTTTATCAAATGCCTTACTGAAGTCCAAGTAAATTATATCCACAACATTCCTCTGGTCCACTAATTTTGTCACTTCATCAAAAAATGCAATAATATTTGTCTGGCGTGATCTGTTTTTGACAAACCCATGTTGGCTTTTAGTTATGACTTTGTTTGCCTCTTGGTGTTCACTGATTTGTTGTTTGATGATCTTTTCCAGAATCTTCCCAGGTATTGAGGTCAGGCTGATAGGTCTGTAGTTTCCTAGATCTATTTTTCCCCTTTTTTGAAGATGGGAACTACATCAGCTCTTTTTCAGTCCTCTGGTAGTTCCCCAGTGCTGGATCTTTGAAAAATATAGTTCAGTGGATCTGAGATCACATCTGCCAGTTCCTTGAGAACCTTGGGGTGTAATCCATCTGGTACTGGTGATTTGAACTCGTCTAGGCTGGATAGGTGCTCACGTAGCATTTTCCTGCCTATATTAACTTGAGTTTCTAATCTATTTTTATGGTACTATTTTTGATAGGTTGGACTGTTTTTTCCCTTTGTGTAAAGACAGATGCAAAAAATGAGTTAAATAGTTCTGCTTTCACCCTGTTGCTTGTCACCTTCTTGCCACTTCCCCCCACTAATGGACCAATCATTTCCTTAACTTTTTTCTTGTTTTTTACATGTTGAAAGAAGCTTTTTGTTGTTGTTCTTTTTGACTTTGGTTGCAAGCCTTAGTTCATTTTGAGCCTTAGCTTTCCTCACTTCATCTTTGCAGGCTCAGGCTATTTGCTGATATTCTGCTTTAGTTATTTTCCCCTATTTCTTGCTGAATGACACAGTACCATGTTTTCCTGAAAATAAGATCTAGCATGATTTTTCAGGTTTCTCATAATATAATCCCTACCCTAAAAATAAGCCCCAGTTAAGATCATCAGCCAGATGGACACATTTAGTACCATATTTCCCTGAAAATAAGACCTAATAGGAAAATAAGCCCTACTGCATCTTTTTGGGGAAAAATTATAAAAATTATAAAAATATAAACCCAGTCTTATTTTTGGAGAAACATGGTAGATAGGAGTTATTTCCCTCTCTCCTTGTGACCCTGAAAAAGACTGATTCCTAATCCTTTTTGTTAAGCCTCACTCTCTTTTTGGGTAATGTTAGATGTCCATAATAATAATATACATTAATCATTTTTGTGCAAACATATACCTTAGGGGACTAATATAGTAGCATGTCTTGGATGGCCTAGGCTTCTCAAGATATTTGGGCTGGTAAAATCCAGACAACCATTAATGTCAGCAAAAGTAGAGTTTCACTATCACTTTTGTTGCCATTGAGTGGTTGTCCAGATTTTTGCATGCCAGGTCAACCTACCCCTAAGATACTGGGCTTATGGTGTCCCTGAATTTTTCAGCAGAAAAGCCTTTTTTAGTGTCTTTTCCACCTGATCATTTAACTTTGTTGGAGAAGTGGACTAGAAGGTGGTGGAACAAATGTTAGCTTGGTGAATAAATTGCTGCATCACTCCAGGGTGCATGGTTTGAACGGAGCAAATCCAGTGGGAAAGAGAGAGTAATTGTGAAATAAATGCTCATAGTAAGGGAACGAGCACTTCCCCCACCCCAACTACTACATTTGAAGCACACCCTATTGTTGTGAATAAAGGGGAAGTTAGATGTTCTTTCTTATTATATGTTTAGAAAGGTAGTACAAATGGTGATACCGTTACTGAACGATCAATAATAGAACTTCATTTCCAGCATGGCAGTAGTTCTTTAAGAAGATGGGATCTTTCAGGGAGTCAGGGCCCAAACTATAATATCTATTTTAGATATGAGTTTAGATATAAATACCACCAATAACATGTATTTATAGACTGGTTGCTATTTAGATCCAGCTAAACTTCTTTCCTTCAGTTATGGTGACATATTTAAACTGAACAAAGGAGATTTGTTGCAATTACTACTAGTAGCAATTGGATGAACTCCAATGAGCTGATATGGACTTATCATATATAAAGACAGAATTTATAATTGTCAACTTATCATCTTGGACAAACTGATTATCAGAATGTTTCCTGAAGACAAAGCAGAATAAGGATGTTTAACTATTTAGTACTATGCCGCTTAGGAATCAGATATCTAAAAACATATTATTTCAATATCAGGTGCAAAAGCCTATTTGGTCTAGTGGTTAAAGCAACTGTCTAGAAACTGGGAGTGTGAGTTCTAGTCCCACTTTCAAGTCAAAGCCAGATGGATGGGCTTGGGTCAGTCACTACTGCCTCAACCCTGGGAATGAGGCAATGACAAACCACTTCCGAAACCTTGCCAGGAAAACTACAAAAACTTGTCAGCATGGACTTGGAGGCACCCACACATACAAAGTATTGAGATTATACAAGGTATGCTACTTCTGTCTAATAAGGCAGGCATCAAGCCCAAAAGGGGCATATTATACAGTAATGTTTCTCAGACTTGAAAATTTTAAGATGTGTGTACCTCAGGTCCCAGAATTTCCCAGTCATTCCCCAGACTGCAAGTTATAAACAGCTAAGTGCATAAAATGAAAAGGGAGCAGACTTTATTCATTGCTGAATAATAAAAGTGGGTTATGCAGGTTCACAAAAAATAATGGTGAATTTCTTTTAATTTACTATTGAAGGCATATTCTTTTTTAAAAAATAAATGCCTCATCTTTTTTAAAAAATAAATGCCTCATCCCCCACACATGCGTGCTAGTCGTTTCCAACTCTAGGGGCCAGTGCTCATCTCTGTTTCAAAGCCGAAGAGCCAGCGCTTGTCTGAGGACGTCTCCGTGGTCATGTGGCCGGCATGACTAGACGCCAAAGGCGCACGGAACGCTGTTACCTTCCCACCATAGTGGTCCCTATTTTTCTACTTGCATTTTTATGTGCTTTCAAACTGCTAGGTTGGCAGAAGCTGGGACGAGTAACAGGCGCTCACTCTGTTACGCGGCACTCAGGATTCGACCAGCCAAACTGCCGATCTTCTGATCGACAAGCTCAGCGTCCTAACCCACTGTATTCTTATAATCTCTGAAAATTCTAATCAGTTTTTGGACTGAAATAAGTTGGAATTATTGAATGAACTTTTCCAATATGCCCAAGCCAGATGGAAAGAAGGCACATCCCTTTCTTGTTTGTATAGGCCATCTCTTGCCATGTCTCCCTTCATGCCAGCAGAGTTGCTGCCCTCACATGAAACTGGGTCCGTGGTTGTTGCAGGCTCCTGTGAGGAAAATGTGGACGTAAGGATGGGTGCACAGAAGGCAAAGGAGTCTTATAGTTTTTTCTGTTTTCAAGTAAACTCTGCACTTTCTGGGAGGGAAAAAAACACCAAGCAATACAAATTCTTTCTGGCAGTTACAATAAAAATAGCCAAAGAAGAACTCTGCAATCTGTACTGGTTATCCTACATTTCCATAAGATAGAGACAAGGAAGAAAAATGTGTGGAAAAGTAAAATAAAAAGTATGACAATAATGTTAGATAATACAGAAGTTATATGTAGTAAACTTCTACCATGAAGAGTTAAGGCAAATGATCCCTGAACCCATGCTTGATAACAATGTACCTTCATTTTTATTACATAGCTGGGAAAAATAAATGGGATATTCTTCATGAAAATTTAACAAGGCAGCAAAAATAATTGAACAAATAATAGAAATAAACTGTGGTAATGACTCTTAGGGAGTAGGAAGGCAAGGAGGAGGAAAGATATATATTTTTTGGCGGTGAATTACAAACTAGCAAAAACTGAAATGATAAAAAAAAACCTATTGAAATGTAAATGAGATCATTATTAATTTCTAGCAGCTTTCAACCAAATTTAGAATCCTAGAAAGGACAGCATTTATTGAAGTTACAGAAAGAATGAAGTCTATAATTATTTTCATTAATCCCTCTGTCTGTAGAATTAGCAGGCAGCCTTGAGTTGTTTTTTTAAAAAAAGCAACAAGGGGTATTTCTGAAGTGCTGGTGCATTTAGGGTTCAGACAAGAAAAAATCTAAGCTCCTGTCCTCTGCCTGAAATTCCTACTGAGAGCTGATAAAGTGAGATTCACATTTCATTTAATAAAAAAGAAAACACAATAAAAGAGAGATGAAGGGAAGCTGCAATTTTTGCCAGTGTGGATTTGCCTTTTAACTGTCTTCTTTTGATATCCCTGTGCCACTATTCAGCAAGATATAATTCCCAGTTCCCACCTATAGTAAATGAGCATTCAGTGACAGCTACAGTAGAAGTGTCCAGGTTTACCTGTATATTCACTCAACTCCTACAGAGAGCCCACAACTGCAGGATGTTGCAGGCCTTGTGTCGCATACAAAACCAAACTATCCATATTGCCCTTACTGTGAAAGTAAAAATAATGTCTTTCAAGCAAAGGGACAAGTTGGAAGCCAGACTAAGAAAAGAAATAGGACATCTTCCATCTCTCCAGAAGCTCAGGATGAACTCCAGGGTTCTGGAAGGAAATCTGAAGGAATCTAAACAGAGGGAAACCTGTTTCATGAGAAACAGTCTTGCTTATAAGCACATGTAAAAAAGTATTGAACTAGAAATAATGCATAAGATTACTTTTAATCTGTATCTTTTTCAGTCTAATTTATTGTCTTTGATGGTAACTTACTTTATTTATTTATTTATTTATTTATTTATTTATTTATTTATTTATTTATTTATTTATTTATTTATTTATTTATCACATTTCTGAGCAGCCCATCTCCCTTAAAGAGAGACTCTGGGTTGTGTATGATCAAACATCAAAATATAAAAACAGTATGAAAATGTTAGAATTAAAATTTTGAAAATAATTTTTTTAAAGGAGGCAAGAATAATTAAACTCCATTAAAAATTAATTTAAAAAGCAAAAGTAGGGCTCTCAGGGCACCAACAAGCCCCACGGCTGCATGCTTCTTGGGCTCTCCATGCAAGGTCTCAGACCCATGTTTTATTTTTTTTTTGTAATATATTTTATTGATTTTTTAAAAAAAAACATAAATCACTTAATAATTGGTGAACAGTGTGTGTCTGGATTACATTTGTCAAACAATCATTAACAATTGATTTCTATAATCCATAATCCACATCATGGTTTTATTTGATTTCCTCTTTTCCCAAAATATCCTCTTTTGCAAACATTGAGCTAATACAATTCTTATTGTTTTGATAGATAACAATTCAATCAATACTTTTTCCCAATATTCCTAAAAATAATAATCACATCAATATAATATTTCTTTTCTTTCCAATCATTCTTGTTGCCTTATCATAGATCCTGTTACAGTCCTTATTTTAGTTTGTTTCTCCCACCAAATTCTAGGTATTCTTACTGGTTAAGATTTTTCTCAAAAATTAATTACATTTAAAAATTTAACTCTATTTTTTCCATATGAACCATCTCATACTTTTACATTCCTTAAGGAATAGATAAAACAGTGGAAAAAAGAAAGGAGAGCAAGAGTAAAGAAACATAAAAAAATAACATACTTCTTAAAATATATATCCCTCCTAAGCTAATATATATTTATTTCCTAAATTTCTTATTTTTTAAACTATAATTAAAAATGTTTAATCTTTAGGTAAAGATAAAGGTTCCCCCGCACATGCGTGCTAGTCGTTTCCGACTCTAGGGGCCGGTGCTCATCTCCGTTTCAAAGCCGAAGAGCCAGTGTTTGTCCGAGGACGTCTCCATGGTCATGTGGCCGGCATGACTAGATGCCAAAGGCGCACAGAACGCTGTTACCTTTCCACCGTAGTGGTCCCTATTTTTCTACTTGCATTTTTACGTGCTTTCGAACTGCTAGGTTGGCAGAAGCTGGGACAAGTAACAGGCGCTCACTCTGTTATGCGGCACTCGGGATTCAACCCGCCAAACTGCCGATCTTCTGATGGACAAGCTCAGCATCCTAACCCACTGTATTCTTATAATCTCTGAAAATTCTAATCAGTTTTTGGACTGAAATAAGTTAGAATTATTGAATGAACTTTTCCAATATGCCCAAGCCAGATGGAAAGAAGGCACATTCCTTTCTTGTTTGTATAGGCCATCTCCGTGGTTGTTGCAGGCTCCTGTGAGGAAAATGTGGATGTAAGGGTGGGTGCACAGAAGGCTTTGAAGGTCACAAACACAGATTAGCTTTTCCCAGGATTTGCCAAGTCTTATATTAAACTATTTGTTTTTCAATTTCCAAAATGAACAATTATCTTTAGAACGAGAGTCTTAACCATTCAAACAATTTTAAATTTATCCAGATTCAAGTTTTAAATTTCAGGTTTTATATTTATTTCACTTCCATATATTTTGATCCTCCATAAAAAGATTAATTTGCCACTTCCGTTAGTATAAAAGTGGGGTAAAAATCCCCTTCATTCCCTTTTGCTTCTTGGGGATCTTTTCCAGGAAATTAAATATAGAATAGAAAAGAGAAGATCAGATTCCTCACCCAGTTTGAAGCACACTATTCACAGTTATGCTGGTTAGTGCTTTTGGACTTCAGTTGCAAGTAGCTTGGGCTGGTCGATTCAATACGGCCAGTCTTTCTCCTGTTGGGTTAGAAGGCTTTCCCCAAATTGAACGGAATGGCTGCTGCTGTTTCAGAATTGCTGAAGCACCCTTCTTTCTTTGTTGTCTTTGTGGGGTGACTTAGACCCATTTAGGGTCTGCAAAGAGGGCAAAATTAGCCACGGGGGTGTGGAGAATCCATAAGCTCGTGACCGGTCACTACCGCGCAGGACCATAAGTCCCTCTCAGACCTATGTTTTAACTCTTTTTTGGAAAACCAGGAGAATGGGATCCTACCTAACTTCTGGGGGAACATTATTTCACAGGGTGGGGGCCATGACAGAGAAGGGTCTCTTTCTAGACCTCACCAATCAGAATTCTTTATACCTTCCCTGCCTCACTGGGTGAAATGGGCCGATGCAGTTGGATGAAGCTAGTTCCATATGTAGCCTGGCCCTATTCTAAATACTGTAGTTCTGAACAATTTCATATCTTAATATCCTTTGCCACATTTTTCAGTGTCTACTTAAGCTATAATGTTTACATTCTCTTCCCCCCCACTTTTTGAAATAAAATGTTATTCTGCATAACTCACTATTCTTTCTTGACTCAGTTAAATGTATTGTGTGAACTGGGCTAAAGCTTTGCACTAGACTCTCAGATCCATTTTGGGCACCATATACTTAATTATTTCCAGCTCACTCTAACAACTTTATTTGAGAATATATTTCATTTTAAAAATGTTTTCAATCAGTGTATTTTGGTATCAGTATATACATCTAAACTGAAATGGTTTTACTATTGGAAACTTATTACTTCCAGCTTGAAGTCTTCTGTCTCTGTTTAATTTATTTCTGTATTTTTTTTGTTTGTTACTGACACCTGGCTTATTCATTGCTAAGCAGCTTCTTTCTAGAATTCTTTGCAGTCCCTTTTTGTGTGATAGATATTCAATGATTCCGTCTCTCAATGAGCTATTTTTATGCCATTGATGCATGCTGTCATCCCTGTAAGACTTATCATTGGGGAAATTGCGTGATGACACATTCAGAAATTATGATCTGTTAGAGAGCTCTAAATCTACAATTTTGCAGCAGTCTACGCATAGATATACTCTTGAAAAGTGTTTAAAAACCTAAGCTTTTTTATCATTGAATGATTTACCTTCCAGATTCGACCAAGTAAATCACAAGGGTATGAATTCTTTTCATCTGTCTCCTCAACCAATTGCCACATTTTCACAGGCTACTTTTTCCTACATAGCAATAGAGAGATTAGCTACACACCAACGCACAGCTCATCTGCACTAGTACATACATACATATTCAATGTCAGGCATCTGAATGCTGTTGTTGTCAAGGTTGCTTGATTCATTCGGGTGCAACATAGCTTCTTGACTTCAATCTTAGCAGCCATGTCAACCACATATTGTTCCTCTTATAAGGTTATTAAACTAATTTTCATGGTTCATTATTCAATATACATGGTAATGTATTGACATTAGTTTCTTGCTGTTGATCATTTGGAGCTGATGATGCCAACCGTCCCCTCCAAGATGAAAGAAAAAATAGGTACAGATAGTCCTCAAATTATGACCACAGTTCAGCTCAAAATTCAGCTCAGAACAGTCTAGAATCCCTTCTGGTTTCTCCATTGAGTTGTATGAAGTTGTCAAAGACAGTTTATAAATAGGTTTATTTGACCTGCTGTGGGCTGGAGCCTTAGAAGTGGGCAGTGTAGGCTTAGATACTTAGAAGGCAGCTTTGGAAAAGGCTATGTCACCAACTTGGAAACAATCTGCTAATATCTCCCTGTTCTTGGGGAACAATGACTCCATCTTACTTACAAGGATAACTGGGATTATTGAAACTATAATTTTAAATTGGGTTTGTTCAATTGTTCACTTGTTTGTGGGACTCTGAAAATTTCAGTTACATTGTATTTAGACTATGGGTTGATCACTAAAAATGCACAATTGAATTTCTTATTTTGCCTTAGATATATTTTGGGGATGATGGGAGGGAGGGCAGTATCGGGATGGGACATTTTCTTGAAGGAAAGCTCTAGTAAATTCAATGGGGTGAATTTCTGAATAGATGTGTGTAAAATTGTGCTATAAATAGCACAGCTTTTAAAGAATTTAGTATCAGATTTTTCCTCCAGTCATTCATCACTGAAATATTCTCCCTAAAAATTTTCTTGCATATTTATTTAGAAAATATATGTTTCTACCCATCTTAAATGTGTAGCCCTAGGTAGCTAACAACAATAAAATACACAATTTGAAATACTGTAAAATACAATTAAAACAGTCATAATAATTCTTTAAAAAAAGAATGATGACACTTCACCCAGCACAACCATGCATATTAGGGCCCAGTAGCAATGTGGGTCTTAATGTCTGAGGGAAAAACCAAGTTTTATGAAAACCATCCCCTTATTCTTCTTTTCAGGAATTTATTTTTCCTTTAGAAAAAAATCTTGAGCACAGCTTTATTAAAACTACCCATTCAGATTTATGTTGCAGCTGTTCTGACTTTTAGCTCTTCTGGCATTCAAATTATTCAAAGCTGAAAAGGTCAGTAGGAGTAATCAGTATTCTGAGCTAGTGCAATATCTACTACAAATATAGCCACTAATTTGATTATCAAGTGAGATCTGATGTTCTGAAAAAACAAGACAGGCATGGGAGCAGGGAGGTGTTTATTAAAGTCAACTCTATGTGAGGACTCCCAAGGGCAGTGCTAGTTCTTGCATTAAGAGAACATCAGTGCCTGCCACAAAAGATTTATTAAGACATGTCAATGCATATATTAGCCCAATGGCTCAGATAGTAAAATAAAAAGAGGGAGAGGGGAAAAACGACTTAAAAACTCAGTAGATCAATCTTGAATATCTCACCCAAAGATTGGCTCTACAGTTACAGCTAATATTTTTGAGATTCTTTTCCAATATATGCCAAATGAGAAATACAATGAATACTCCTTGCTTAATTGGCCCTAGAATGTAGATCTACTAGATGGAGAAAATGGCTGGTTCTAAGAGTAATATGATGCAAAGCTAGTAAGTTTTCAAATACATTATAATATTACATCTTTGATAACAAATGCATAGAAACAGACAAAGAAATGTCTATAATATTTATGCTGGCTTGGAGTATTCACCACTATCTATTCTCAGAGTGAAAAAAGTATATATTTTTTTCAGAAGTCAGGCACAGTGGTGGGATTCAGCCAGTTCGCACCACTTTGGCAGAACTGGTAGCTAATTGTTTATTGCCCTGGCCCAGAATGGACTTCCGGAATTGGCATCCACACAGAGAACCGGTTGTTCACATATATGAATCCCACCACTGCCACCACTGGATATATTGTATCTTTTTCTCTATTCAATTTTTTTAATCAGTCCACCACAGTCACTCTACTGGTGGCCTTCCTTCAGCTTACATACCTTCCTCTTTTCAGGGTAAGTTGCACAAGTAGGTATAAGCAAATGAAAATTTCATGGTGAACAGGAGGGTGACATGTTGACACTGGCCAATTTTCTGTAGGACAACATTTCTATAGGCAAAAAAAATTTCAATTAAATCCCCGTGAAAGTAGGATTAATAACTCAATGAATATCTTAACACATATAGAAAAACAAATGAAAAACGCTGATGTGTATAAGAGAGTGTAGTTACTAATTATTTTTCTTACTATTTGAATATTTTTGTTATTATAAGATACCTGGTTTCCCCCCTGCATTTTTTATATCTAAAAGTTATATAGAAGAGTTTGTTTGGAAATAGGATTTAAATAGAAGTTTATTTTACACTTTATAATTTTTGCACAAAAACTGCCCTATTTTTATCACCAAGTACGCAGTTCTTGATATTTTCCCCAAAAATATTTTTATTTGAATAGGTTGTTTTCTCTCTCTTCTTCCCTCTTTAGATTTATGGATATGCCAAGTTCTTTCATTCCCCTGATTGATGGCATAACATTTTTTCCATTTGGTAAGGTTGGTTATACATAGTAAATTTTCTGGTCCATCTGTTTTGTGGTCCTTTCTGATCTAACCACCTAATTCACATTAAAGAACCAGACTTTTCAAGCTGCTACTTTTAGCCATTACATGCATTTCTGAGAGAGTTAGCTGATTCCTTATACAGTAGAAGAAGATGACAAATTGAGAAAGAGCAATCTCATTATATATTTGTTGGTTTTTAAAGTCTATTCACTGTTTTCAGCCTACCAAAATGATCTGAAAAGTTCAACCAGTCCTGTCACTTCTGATCACTCTGAGTAATAGCTTTCCACTTTTTCCCTCAGATCCTCTAAGATCTCACTGAGAGGCTGGCGTGACCAACCATACTATTTTACTAAAGCATTTTGGATGGCTCAGGGAAGTTGGGATGCAGAGAGGAAGACCTAGATTGAAAAAAAAGTTTTGAAAATTTGAATTTTGTTTCATTCAGAATCGCTAATGAAAAATAAACCACAAAGCATCTGGGCTTTGTACTGTTAAGCAAAGTGGGGTGAAAATAGGAAATGGCAATAGGTATTAGAGGAGAAAGTTGTACTGTGCAATTCTAAAACTGGACTCTTTCTTCCAAATGAAGGTTGGAAGTAGTATTCCACTGTTCACTGAAGAACTATTAAGTATTGTGTATGGACCAATTGAAGGGACGCGGTGGCTCAGTGGGTTAGGATGCTGAGCTTGTCGATCAGAAGGTCGGCAGTTTGGCAGGTCGAATCCCGAGTGCCGCTTAACAGAGTGAGCGCCTGTTACTCATCCCAGCTTCTGCCAAGCTAGCAGTTCGAAAGCATGTAAAAATGCAAGTAGAAAAATAGGGACCACTCCAGTGGGAAGGTAACAGTGTTCCGTGCACCTTTGGCGTCTAGTCATGCTGGCCACATGACCACGGAGACGTCCTCAGACAAGCTTCGGCTTTGAAATGGAGATGAGCCCCTAGAGTTGGAAATGACTAGCACACATGTGCAGGGGAACCTTTACCTTTATGAACCAATTGGGACATAACCTTTTTTTTTCAGGTAGCAAGACATTTTTATCTTTTTAATTGACTATTGTTAACTCTGGGTTGTTATGTAGCAGGTGTCTGTCTGTCTGAATACTAAAGTCCCAGAGCATTCTATCTATTTCATTTTCTATGACTTTCTCTACTCTATGGTCCCACCGGTTTTTGCTTGCAGGCAAAATCTTCAGCTGATTTGCAAAGGTGGCACTTGCTATTTGTTGCTATCTTCTCAATTATGGTTTTGTGTATATTTGTTCTTGAGGCTTTTGTCTTGTGCATCCAGAATTAGACCTGCTGTCTCTTTCTTCAACTTTCATGCTCTTAACAATTGTCAGGTCTTGTTGTTATCTACTTTGTCCGCTATTTTGTTTTAATGTACTGGGCCTGTAATGCTTTGTTAAGGTATTTAATTTAATAGCTGGTACAGTAAAGTGTATAATGTGCTAGAATACACAGTTGTAGTTGATTGATTGGAAAGTGTTGGCTCCATTATGAGGCTGTTATGATTGTTGCTGGAGGAGAAGGGGGAGTTTCTCTTTCTTTCCCGCCTTTTTCTTCTGTGTGCTCTTTATGTTGTTCTGTGATTTACCTGATGATTTACCCCATGTACCCACGTACTGGTGCCTGACTATCTTGTCTGCTGTAAATATAGATGTTAAATATATTTATTTATATAAAACTACAAGTTCATGTTAGCATCTCTGACTTCATTTGGACACCTGCTGTGCAATTACCTGACGGGTTATGGGTCAGAAGTGCTCTGAAGCAACAGGAGTAAATTTATCTGAGGTAAAAGACTTTTCGTATGCCCTAGAAAGACTCAGTTCTTAACCATTGCCAGGTCTTGTTATCCGCTTTGTCCACTATTTTGTTTTGTCCACTATTTTGTTTTAATGTGCTGGCCACATAATGTTTTTTCTTCCTAGGTCTTTTTTCTGTTCTTCATTTGTTCTTTCTAGTAGGCCAATTTGGTCTCTCCTGTACCAAGTAAGCCTTATTATTATTGTTAAATTTATTTGTCACCCATCTTGCAATTTGAGGCAACTCTGAGCAACTTATAATGTGATAAAATATACAAATATCAAGAATTATAAATATTAAAACAGATTAAAATTACCATTGAACTTTATTTAATGTAGTTATGTGAAACCATAGTGCATGTGATATTTATTCCTGCTTCTTAAGTGCTTAACACAACTGACTTTATAAAAAAGGAAAAAAAAAACATCCATGACTGAGGTCACAGATTTGTTTTCTGGTGGAAATCACCTAACTTGCTGCTACTTAAACATTCAGTAAGCCAGCAAGGAATTGCTTTTGAATCAAAACATTTTGGCAGAAACTCAGCTCAACTTACAAGTTTGAATAATACCATATGCAGTTTAACCATCATGCATAATTTATGTCAGCCTTGATAAAACATTCTGGTGGCTTTAAGATCAAAAGTAGTTTTTGTTTTTATTTCCAAGTTGCATTTTAGTATTTATTTTAATTGTATTTTATTTTCTACATTTATTTCAACATTTATTTGATTACTTTTGTGTGGATGTTGATAGTAACAGATTCCCCCTTTCAAAAATTAATCACCAATTTTCCATTAACTGTATGGGGCAGAATGACATGGAGCCCTTTTTTTCTGCAGTGCTACTGCTCTCTTCACAGATAAGGATGAAATCCTGCAATAAATTCTCTCTTCTAATAGATAGAAGTGCAAGTGGAAGAGGAAAATTAACAAAATAGGACTGCTAAAGATACTTCTTTCTTGTATATAAATAATGTTAGAAGATTTTCAATGAAAAATACTGTTTGCTTCTTGAAAACAAAAATGAAATTGTACCATTTAGAAAGGAGATTATTTTTTTTTAGTGGAGACAAAATGGCCAGTTTTTGCCTCCTATCTCTAATGCAAAATGTCAAATGATTCAGCACTGCCTATACTTGGTACTTGGGGAGTGGGATAAAAAAATGTGATGTGGGCTATTTGTCTTTTAAGGCTTTCTCTTAAAATTGTCCTATAATTCCATATGAATCTGCACATAAAGATAAAAGATAAAAGTAAAAGTTTCCCTTGTCCAGTCGTGTCTGATTTTAGGAGCCATGGTGGTACAGTGGTTAGAATGCAATATTGCAGCATAACTCTGCTCACTCCAGGAGTTCGATCCTGACTGGCTCAAGGTTGACTCAGCCTTCCATCCTTCTAAGGTCTGTAAAATGAGGACCCAGATTGTTGGGGGTAATATGCTGATATTGTAAATTGCTCAGAGAGTGCTACAAAGCACTGTGGAACAGGATATAAGTCTTAAGTGCTATTGCTCATCTTTTAGCTGAGGGAGCCAGCATTGTCTGAAGAAACTTCCATGGTCATGTGGCCAACATGACAATACACCGAGGTAATGTTGTTATCTTCCCACCAAAGTGGTCACCTATTTATCTACTTGCATTTGCATGCTTTCGAACTGCTACATTGGCAGAAGCTGGGGCAAGTAATGATACCCTGTTGCATGGCATTCAGGTCTTGAACCCAGGCTGTCAGCTGACAAGCTCAGCATCTTTAATTGCTCAGCTATCACCTCCTTCATAAGGATGAAAAACAAACCTGATTTTGTTGGGATATGGTGCTAGTGAGATCATAATCATAATAGTAAAGTTGGAAGGGACCTTGGAGGTCATCTAGTCCAACCCCCTGCTGAGGCAGGAAACCCTATACTATTTCAGACAAATGGCTGTCCAGTCTCTTCTTAAAAACTTCCAGTGTTAGAGTATTCACAGCTTCTTAAGGCAGGTTGTTCCACTGGTTAATTGTTCTAACTGTCAGGAAGTTTCTTCTTAGTACTAGGTTGCTTCTCTCCTTGATTAGTTTCCATTTGTTGCTTCTTGTCCTGCCTTCGGACACTTTGGAGAATAGCTTGACTCCCTCTTCTTTGTGGCAGCCCCTGAGATATTGGAACACTGCTATCATGTCACCACTGAAGGAGGCAAAATGGAATCAGAGGCACCACAATATGATCAATGCTCTGGCGTATTTTTTAGGCCATCAGTACAGATATAAAATGGACAAAGTTTTGTTTGCAATGTTGTGGCTGCTATGTCAAGATTTCTTACCATACACTGCAACCCCACTCCCTGCAAAAAGCTGGCATTTTATTAAGTTTTTTTAAAAAATCACTAAGGTCATAAATAAATGCATGAAGCCTGGTGGAAGCTTTATATTTTAGAATAAAATATTGTTGTAATTTTATTTGTTTACACATGCAATTTGATCTACTTCCTCAACCCTAGGCAGATGACAGATAATAAAAAATACATAATAAAAAGAACAATTAGATTAATCATTAAAACCAGTACAACTATAGACATCAAAGGGTCCACAGTTGGTCCTTTTCTGGAAAAGCCATATTTTTAAAATCAGCTTTTGGAAGGCCATAAGAATGATGTTTACTACACAATTTCAGCAATACAAGGCTGGAGGAAGGGGTAGAAGGAGCAGAGGGAATGTGTGCATCTTATAAGCCATAGATCCCTCCTCTTGTTATAGAATATATATACTAAAAAAGACAAAACTTTTAGTGCAGCTCTGATTTTCTCCAATTACATGCCTAGCAGATGGAATAGCATTAGTTGAATTGAGGATATGAAAGCTTTTTTTAGATGTATATTCATTGGAGTGAAAGATAAAGTAACAGGAGCAAAAGCTGGAAGCCTTTGAGATAAAAATAACTTCAAAGGTAACAACAAAGCCATGGAAACAGAAGTGAAGTGAAGGAAGCATCGAAAAATCAGCAATCTAATCACATTTCAGTGACTGAGATGAAACAAGGTTCAAAATTCAGGGTCCTATGTCCAGAAATAGTGGTTATGAATAAAGAAGAATATTTATAGCACAGGGTTGAAATGTGGAGTCTTTGGTGCTTTCTGAGCTTAGTTATTTTCTTGCAGATGTTTCATTACCCAAACTAGGTAACATCAACAGTGCTGATGATGTTACCTAGTTTGGGTAATGAAACATCTGCAAGAAAACAAACAAGATCAAAGACCACCAAGGACTCCTCAGTAGTGATTATTTCTTTTTTCTTTTTCTTTTTGTACAAGTTTTATTAATTCTTTAATTTTACATTCAGATATTTGTGAAGCAATACGGTGGTTGGGTACAAAAGTAAACAATTGCAAATAACAAAATATTTGTAAATAGCTCAATTTGCGTTAACAAAGATTCCCTCTCCAATTCCCTTAGTTATGACATAATCAAATTAATCAAATTAATGCATTTCTAATTGTGACATAATCAATTAGAAGAATTTTCAATATATTTTCACTTATACTGTACATATCCATATCCTGTTTTTAAGTTTTACCTAATTGCAATACAATATCCTGGAATAGCCTATGATATATTTTAAAAAATCTTAATTTTCGGGTAACCCACATTTCCCTATTTCAATAAAAAGTAATTATCCTGTCTACAGAACTTTCATTATTCATTTCAATACATTCTTATTTTTGCAAGTAAATTCCATTTGTCATCTTAATAATTCACCAATTATTAGAAAAATATCTTTTGTTTTATCCTTCCAAATTATATAATATAAATCAATTCTAATAGCCAACTTTCCTTTCCTTTAAACACCTAAAAATTAAATATAAAGTCAATGTATATCTATATCATTACAACAAATATATTCTATATGTCATCTTAATAGTTCATCAATTATTAATTTTTTTTTTTTTTGCCGGCTCCGAAGATGGCGGACGCGCTGGGGAGAGCTCCGTAGCCCCCAACAGTAAGGCGTCCCCCCAGGAGCCCCCCAGGGACGTCAATGGACCCCTGGGGTGGGGCAAAAATTTCGGGCAAATGAGCTGGGTAATTATGCCGCCCGCTGCCTCCCGAAACAACTGCAGGGGTGCCAGGACATCCCTGCCCCGCCGCCTGGGCCGCTGGCAACCGTTATAAACGGAGCCAGCACCCTCCGCCCTGCCTCTGCCGCTTGTCAACTGCTGAGCAAGGGCGGCGCCTCCGCCGATCAGCTGTGCGGCGGAGGCCCCGGCGGAAGGATGGCAGCGGCTGCGGCGACGATTTTCAAGCCCCCAGGCTGGTCGTTGATCCAGGGAGCCTGGCAACGGCGATGGCGGTGGCGGCGGGGCGGCTCCAGGCCCCCCCCTGGCCATCCAGGAGGGGCCGGAGGCTCTGCTCTGCCCCGGCCCCCCCATCGACTCCCGGGTGACGGCGGCGTCTCCAGGTTATCAGCGGAGACGCCGCGGACCAGCTGGACCAGCTGGGTGGCAGAGGCGGAGGCGGAGGCGGCGCCGGAGGTGAGAGACCCGCCCCTGGACCACGACAGCCGTCGCAGCCATCCTGGAGGGGCCGGAGGCTCTGCTCTGCCCCGGCCCCCTGACCGGCTCCCGGGGACGGCGGCGTCACCGGACTATCCACGGAGACGCCGCGGACCAGCTGGACCAGCTGGGTGGCGGAGGCGGCGGCATCGGCGTCGAGAGGCCCGCCCCTGGACCACGACAGCCCTGGACCACGGCAGCCCTCGCAGCCATACAGGAGGGGCCGAAGGCTCTGCTCTGCCCGTGACCGGCTCCCGGGTGGCGGCGGCATCTTCGGCGGTGAGAGCCCAGCGAGCCCTGGTCTGCGGTCTCCTCCGATGCCGATCACCGGGCAAGGGCGGCGTCTCCACAGATCAGCTGTGCGGCGGAGGCGCCGCCAACGAAACCAACAGCAGCAGCAACGGGCAGCGGCGGCGTCCCCGAGGATCAGAGGAGGCGCCACGGATCAGCTGGGCGGTGGAAGAGGCGGCAGCGAAGACGACCGCGGCCGGGACTGCTTCTCCAGGCCTAGTCGTTCGCCACCCAGGGGCCTTGACAGCGGCGGTAGCACGGAGGGCGTGGCATCTTCGACCCGCCCCCTGTACCGCTACGGCCGTTGCAACAATCCTCAAGGAGACGCCGCAGACCAGGTTTACAACGGTAGCGGCAGCAACGAAGACATGGGCGGTGAGGCAGCTGCTCTGGGCCCTGGTCGACCGCCCTCCGAGGGGCCTTGACAGAGGCCCTGACAGAGACGCCAGTAACAGCGGTGCGGCGTCTCGAACACCGTGGGCTGCCCCTGGACGGCGGTGCCTCCGAAAGATTCACACCAAAGGAGATGCTGGACAATGGAGGCGACGGCCCGAGCCACCTCCTCGAGACACCTTGATCGGAGACGGCAACACCAGGGGCATGACACCAGGGACTCCCATACCTCTGGGAGGCCACGCTCTGGACGGTCCTCAACCAATAGGGGCCATGGAACTGCGGCCGGGAACAACGCCCAGAGGATCAGGGAGGGAACTGTTTGGGGCGGCTGAACCACCGGAGCTGACGCCAATTAATGGATCCCTCCATCCTGCCTTCTGCCCACTCTCACCCATCTTTGCCCATTCTCTCCCCACAGGACATAACGGGCCTGGGTGCTAGCCACAGTGGCAGAGTGGCTGGGCCTTACACCTGCTACCCCATAGAGGTGAGAGCTCTATGGGGTATGCCTCACCCAGAGTACGTTCTGGACCACCTCTGGAAGCAGAGACACAACCCATCGTGAGAGGATGAGGAGTGGCCTGCTTCTGGGGGTTCGCCCGGCCAAGTGGCAGTGGCAGGGCGACGATCCAGATACGCACCTACCCGACTCGACCCTCCTGCAAATTCACCATCCAGGGGACAGCCTTCCCGGAACCACCTGTGACTATGCTCGTTCAATACTCTAGCATAGCACTGCACGCCCTCAGGGGTTCCCCACTCTCCTGGGTGCGACCCGCCTGCATCACATCCAATCTTGATGACGGGCCCAACCACTGGGCCTCTGAGAGATGGCCAGGCAGGGTCAGGGGCCTCCAGCATAAGCCCAACAAGAGGCCCCTGATTAAGTTCTTAGTTAAGTTTTTTGTGGGGTTAGGGAGGGGGGAGGGAGAAGACTATGGTTGCGCGGGAAAGGCACGCCTTCCAGCCACCATAACGCATGCCAGGCCCACGGCCGTTCGCGACGGCGTACAACGAGGACCAGTCGCCGATAACACCCAGTGGCGTACTGACAAACGTCCCATCCCTAGGATGGTGGGGAATGGCAGAAGGTGCACAGACAGAGGGCCGTATCGTCACCGGGAGTGTCATCTCCGCCCTGTACAGGCGGTGAGACGCTCCGACCCTCTGTTCTCCCCCGGAGGACCCGGGAGCAAAGGTGCGCACCCTCCCATGCTAAGGCTGGTCTACCTGAATGCAAGGTCCGCAGCTAACAAAGCTCACCTCATTCGTGACCTAGTGGAGAGTGAGCATGCGGACCTGGCCTGCATCACGGAAACCTGGCTGGGCCCAGAGGGGGGTGTTCCTCTGGTTGACCTCTGCCCGCCAGGTTTCCAGGTACTGCACCAGCCCCGGGCTCATGGGAGGGGCGGGGGAGTGGCAGTTATTATCAGGGAATCCCTTAGCCCGCGAGAGACCACCGTCCCTCAGATGGTCGGGTGTGAGTCTCTCCTACTGAGATTCGGCCCAGGGGCGCAATTGGGTCTGCTGCTGGCGTACCTACCACCTAATCGTGCAGCGGCGGCCCTACCCGAGCTACTCGATGTCCTCTCAGGGTTGGTGGTTGAATTCCCAAGACTCATGGTCTTGGGCGACTTTAATCTACCGTCCCTGGGAGGATCGTCCGAACTGGCTCGGGAGTTCATGGCTTCCATGACGGCCATGGACCTGTTGCAAATAATTTCTGGGCCGACTCATGAGAGAGGCCACAACCCAGACTTGATGTTCTTGTCTGGACGGTGGCGTGATGATGTCGGTGGGGGTGCCACAACTATTACGCCCCTGTCATGGACCGATCACCACCTCCTGCGGCTAGACTTCCCCCTTGCCACCCCCCACCGTGGGTGCACGGTGCCAGTCAGATGGTACCGCCCTAGGCGCCTAATGGACCCTGATAAGTTCCAGGCAGCGCTTAGGGACTCGCATGCACCCCCTGCTCACAGCTCGGCGGAAGCCTTAGTGGAAGCCTGGGAAAAGGCAGCCACGGAGGCTCTGGACCGAGTTGTACCCTTGCGGCCTCTGACCCGGCGCAGATCCCAGCGAGCCCCATGGTTCACCGAGGAGCTCCGGGAGATGAAGCGTCGGAGACGGGGCCTAGAGAGCCGTTGGAGGGCCAGTCGATCCGAATCCGACCGATTGCGACTAAGAATCCTCACCAGGTCTTATCTCGCTGCGATAAGGGTGGCAAAATCCAACTACTTTTCCACCCTCATCGCGTCCGCAGATAATCGCCCGGCTGCCTTGTTCAGGGTGACTCGCTCCCTATTAAACCAAGAGGTGAGGGAGGAACCCTTGCAGGGTCGAGCCGAGGAATTTGGTCAATATCTGCTGGATAAAATCGCTCGGATTCGAACTGGTCTGGACTCCAACTGGGCTGAGATGGAAGAACAAGACATGGACAGTCTTGTCGACGTCATCTGGGAAGAATTTGATCCTGTAACTCCTAAGGAAGTGGACAGGATTATGAGAAGGTTGAGCTCCTCCACATGCTTACTGGACCCGTGCCCTTCCTGGCTGGCCTATGCAGCTCGAGAGGCGACACGAGGCTGGTTCCTAGCGGTCATCTCTGCTTCTCTGAGTGAGGGTCACTTCCCCACCGCCTTGAAGGAGGCGGTGGTGAGACCTCTCCTCAAGAAGCCCACCTTGGACCCATCCTCTTTGAATAACTTTCGTCCAGTCTCCAATCTTCGCTTCCTTGCGAAGGTTGTTGAGAGCGTGGTGGCGCACCAACTTCCTCAGATCCTGGATGAAGCGGTTTATCTAGACCCGTACCAATCGGGTTTCAGGCCGGGCTACAGCACGGAGACGGCATTGGTCGCTCTGATGAATGATCTCTGGAGAGCCCGGGACAGGGGCCATTCCTCTGTCCTAGTCTTATTAGACCTCTCGGCGGCTTTCGATACCATCGACCATGGTATCTTGCTGCGACGCCTCAGGGGACTGGGAGTGGGAGGCACGGTTCTGCGTTGGTTCTCCTCCTTTCTCCAGGGTCGCTCGCAGTCGGTGCTGACAGGGGGACAGAGGTCGACCCCGAGGCCTCTTGCTTGCGGAGTCCCTCAGGGGTCGGTCCTCTCGCCTCTCCTGTTCAACATCTACATGAAACCGCTGGGTGAGATCATTCGCAGTTTTGGAGTAGGGTACCATCAGTATGCTGATGACACCCAGCTTTTTATCTCAACTCCTAACAATATCAGTGATGCCCTCGACGTGATGTCCCGCTGCCTGAAAGCGGTCCGGGAATGGATGGGGAGAAACAGGCTTCAACTGAACCCGGACAAGACTGAATGGCTGTACGTACCGGCAAGCCAGGAGATTCAGAACGTCCCACTGCTTAACATTGGGGACAAGTTACTTCCCCCTGCTGATAGGGCCCGCAACCTGGGTGTCCTCCTAGACTCGCAGCTCTCCCTGGAAGACCACATTGGAGCTGTGACCAAGGGGGCCTTCTCCCGGGTTCGACTAGTTCACCAACTACGGCCTTATCTAGACCTGGATTCCTTACGTACAGTCACCCATGCCCTTGTGACATCTCGCCTAGACTATTGTAACGCTCTCTACACGGGGCTGCCCTTGAGATCCACTCGGAAGCTTCAACTGGTGCAAAGTGCGGCGGCACGGACACTCTTGGGAGCCTCCCGATACTCCCATATCACACCTCTCCTCCGTGCGCTGCACTGGCTTCCGGTTGCCTTCCGTGTGAAGTTCAAGGTGCTAACAATGACATTCAAAGCCCTACATGGCATGGGTCCGGACTACCTACGGGAGCACCTTCTGCCGATGTCAGCACCCCACCGTCCTGTGCGCTCCCACAGAGAGGGCCTCCTCAGGGTGCCACCGCTCAAGGAATGTCGGCTGGTGGCCCCCAGGGGGAGGGCATTCTCAGTGGGTGCGCCAGCCCTCTGGAACACCTTACCTACCGAAATCCGGATGGCCCCTGACCTCCGTACCTTCCGTCGCGACTTAAAAACTTTTTTGTTCCAGCAGGCTGGCCTGGCATGATAGCGTTAATTGGGGTCCCAGTTTGTGTTCATTAGTGTTTCTTATTATTTTATTGTTCGGTCTGTATACTTCGTCCTTCCTCTGTACACCGCCCCGAGTCCCTCGGGAGAAGGGCGGTTTATAAAAACTAATAAATAAATAAATAAATAAATAAATTAAAATAATGTTTATTATATCATTCCAGATTCTATAATATAGTTCAGAGTTATGTTCTAATAGCTTAATTTTGTTTTCCCTTAACAATCTAAAACCTAAATATAAAATCAGTTTATATTTTTAAGGATTTCCCTTAGCCCATTAAAAGAAATTTGTTAAGCTCTATTCTTACAAATCCCAAGAAAGAGACAAGTCTAATTTTTTAAATCTAACTCTCGCCTTCTTTTTGTGCCAATCAGGCTTCCATATTGGTGCCTTTAGATCAGGGGTGTCAAACTCAATTTCATTGAGGGCCGCATCAGCATTGCAGTTGCCCTCAGGGGGTCAGGTGGGTGTGGCCAGGGTGGGTGTGACCTACTGGGTGGGCGTGGCTAGAGTGCGTATGGCCTACTGGGTGGGCATGGCCAGCTCTACATCGTTCACATCAAGGGTGCCTATGGGGGCCTGGGCAGGAGTGGGACAGATCTGAGGGTCTCTGGCAGAAGGAGATGGGACTGGGGCAAGTGCCAAGGCAGTGGGGGCCATTCCCTCACTGTTTCCAGGATGGCTTTGCGGGCCACATGAAACCACTTCACAGGCCGGATCCGGCCCCTGGGCCTTGTGTTTGACATGTCTGCTTTAGATTCTCAGATGTGTCTCCCTTTCGTCCTACATACATTGTTTGAATCCAGGGAGACCATCCAAATATTAGTTTTGCCAAGAAAGTGTCCCCTTTGTAATCATTGAAGTGTTGCTTTAATAGCTCAATTTTCGATGTTTGGTGTAATGTAATTGTCATTAGTTCAGTCTGGTCTTTTTCTTCTTCCGATTCCATCTGGCTTAGATTAAAAGTAGTAACTGATGTTATGGTTATCATTTGATTGGCTGGGTCCTCAATGTACTGTTTTTGAAGGCCTTTAATATCTTGCCTCTTAATGTTGCTTTCTTTGGGTACTATTGTTTTTTGAGTTGTAGATTTTATAGTTGAGGTCGAGGTTTGGGCTTCAAAGTTCTCTGTAAATTGTATTTGTTGTTCTTTAAAGTCTCCTATTTTAGTGTTAGTTTCCACTTCTTCTGTTTGTTTTTGGATTGTCAATTCATCATTTAAGGTCAAAGTTTGATTTGGTAGCTTTAAGCTGTCAGATTTATTTTGCAGTTTGGTTTTGATTTGCTCAGTCATTGCCAAGATTGTGTCAAGTATCAGTTTGTAGTTAAGTGGTGGGATATATTCTTCCATTTCATTGATGTTTACAGATGAGTCTTTCATGGAGGCTATTTTAATAAGAGTCAATGATTGTCCACCTCCAGTATTCCTAAAGATTGTTTTCAGTTCCAGGTGTTCCCAATTCTTATCTTTGAAGACAAAGTCAAGGACAGCTCTGTTATTCAGTCAGATCTCACAATAAAAAAAAGGTTTACTTGCTATACCAAGTTTTGCAACAAGATGTCATAATTAGCATATAGAATAAGAGGTAAAGTTTTTTTTCCAGATTAATAGAAAGCTTTCGTTCAATTAGTCCATTCCCCCCTTAATTCTCAGCTTAAGCAGGAAATAGGGTGGTAGGGCCCCACAAAAATAGAAGCTTTTTACTAAGTACAAACAAGATTGCTTAATTTCTTTGCTTAGCCATTTGATTTCTTTTAAGGCTTTATAAGGCTTTAAAATTTATTCCCCAAGTATGCAGTCACTGGTCTCTCAAAATAGGGGGAGGAAATTTTTGGAAAAGTCCCACAGGAAGGTAGTTAGGGGAATAAGAAAGGTAAGGTCTTACCCAGGTTCTCCAGATTGCTTTGTTGTGCTAGATGGTGCTTTGGGCTTTCAGCAGGGAACGGCTTAATGATCGGCCATCTTGATGGCCAATCTCTTCTTCTTCGGGCCAAAGGAGCTGCTCCGGATTCAAGCAGAGGGCTGCTGCCCTTCCATGATCACAAAGATGGCCTCCTCATGGTGGTTGCCCCTCCAGGGTGACTTTCGACTCTTTTCAGGATCCTCCAAGGAAGAAAGATCGGACAGCAGGGAGACAGCTCTTTCTGCACGTCCGCAAGCTCCGCGTGCGTGATTATTTCAATGGATGCATTTCATACGTCAAGGTCAATTTTCCAACACATTTTGTAATGTTTTGGCAAAACTGGAGGAAAAAAAATACAGAAATTTATCTTTCACCTATATATTCATACACAACATATGCCTACAAAGAAATATGTATGCAGATTCCCATCCACTGCTTTACCTGACTGCAATCTGTAGTGCCCAAAAGGGAATGTTCTACTGTTAGAGGGGCAGTTTTTGTTTTGATAGCAATTAAATTTGCATTGGTTTTAGGACATTTAGGGCAATTTATATGCATAACAGCATTATTTGCATATTTAAATGATATAGCTCTTGTAATTTGGATCATTCAGATTATATAAATTATGATGAATGGCGTAATTTGTGAAAACGTTGAAGACTAATAGACAATTACTGACCCCCAGGAATGATTCACTAAATTTTCAATTTGTGGATGGATCTTTTTGATTTATGGGCAGAAAGCTAGTCAATTGAAATATAAAAGGAATTTATTTCAATGTATCAGTTTTCTCCTCATTCACTAGGCAAAAGCAATGAAGACAAAATATACGCTATTTTATATGAAGAGAAATATTCAACCATAGATTTTGCTGTTTGGCTTCTCAATATTTTAAAAGGCCATCGATTAGAGAGAATGCTTATTTTGAGATTTGAATTGTGCAAAGGGAAGCTGTAGTTTTTACTTCTCTATTTTATAAACCTCAGTGTTTTTTGAAGCATGCCAATTGTTCTCCATTGTTTCTTGGTGTCTGCTTTAGTTCATTCATAACTGTTCTGAGTCTGTTAGAAGAATAATGTGATATAATATATAATGATAATATAAGAATAATAATCCACTATAAGCCCTCAGAATGTTTAAACAAAATATCCTCCCACTTTGATTCTAAGCTTATTTCGTTATTTTCTCCCTTTTGTGAAATAACATTTTTATAATAGAATTTTTATAAAAATGTTTAATTGCAATAGTACAAAAACTATTACAAACTAAATTAGAGAAAGAGAATGGAATGAAAATAAGAAGTGATGGAAAAAAGGGGAAAAAAGAAAGAAGAAAAAAGACAAGAAAGGATACCATTAGTCTTTGAGTTATGAGCATTTATTCAATGATTATTGTGTACTGGATTCGCTGCGCAGGAATGAAGATGAGGCGAGTGAGTTCAGCAAAGATCATGGTTTATTGCTTGCAGGATCTGAACTAAGGAACAGGGCTGCAGATGCAGCAATTTATACCCTGGCCTCTAGGCAGCAGCCAATAGGTATGCTGCCCTAGAGACAACCAATAGCAGCGCTGGAGACAGGTTGTCTGAGGAGCTGGGAGCCATTAGCCAGCTTCCCTGCTCAAACAGCCTTCCAGCATTTACCACTTGGTGTTCCCTTAACAAAGCAAGCCCAATACATTACACCCCTCCTCTTAGATTCTTTTTAGATTCCACTAGTTAGAATTTTTTAACCAATAGGGTCCACAGCAGTAGTGGGATTCAGCCAGTTCGCCCAGTTCGGCAGAACTGGTAGCTAATTTTTTGTTGCCCAGGCCCAGAATGGACTTCCAGAAGTGGCATCCACATAGAAAACCAGTTGTTCACATATTTGAACCTCTCTATCCAGGAAAGTGCATAACTGGGATACAATATGGAATTTAGCAAAGAGTCTCCTAGCCATGGTTGCACCTGTTCTTTGAACAGAAGCCATAAGTTAAAGAGGAGCCCATGTTACATATTGGATCTGTCTAGGATACTGCAACACCATCTGAAACCAAAGATGATAAGCTCCTGGATACAGAGGTGTCCAGCCATAGCCAACTCCATTTTACTAGGGTTCACATGAAATCTGTTGTTTCCCATTCAGGCCTCCACAATCTCCAGGCACTGCAAAAGAGCATCCATAGCAACACTCACTTACAGAAGTGGCATCCACATAGAAAACCAGTTGTTTACATATTTGAATCCCACCAGTAGTCCACAGCTTACCTTCCCTGCTTGACTGGGTGGAATGGGCTGATGTAATGGGATGAACATCATTCCATAGTAGTCTGGCTCACAACTAACACCTTGACTAACACCAGAAGCAAACTAGCACCCAATGCAACTCATGGAGCAGCAGTATTACATGTGCCCTTCTTTGCTCACCCAATATAGCTCATGTGGCTGCACCAGCTGAAGCTTCAAGATACTTTTCAAGGATAATCCCAGGTAGAACATGTTACAGTAGTCTAAGTGGGATATGACTTGGGCATGGGTGACAAGTGGAGAACCTCTCTATCCAGGAAAGTGCATAACTGGGATACAATATGGAATTTAGCAAAGAGTCTCCTAGCCATGGTTGCACCTGTTCTTTGAACAGAAGCCATAAGTTAAAGAGGAGCCCATGTTACATATTGGATCTGTCTAGGATACTGCAACACCATCTGAAACCAAAGATGATAAGCTCCTGGATACAGAGGTGTCCAGCCATAGCCAACTCCATTTTACTAGGGTTCACATGAAATCTGTTGTTTCCCATTCAGGCCTCCACAATCTCCAGGCACTGCAAAAGAGCATCCATAGCAACACTCACTTCATTCAGGATCGAGATATATAACTGGGTATCAGTATACTGGTGAAACCTCATCCTGTGGCAATGGATGATCTTGCCCAGCAAGTTTATGTAGATGTTAAAAAGGAACACAGAAAGCACTGGTCCTTATGGCATCCCACAAAGAAGAGGCCATGAGCTAGACCTCTCACTCCCTATTAACACCAATTGGGGCCATCCTTGGAGAAGGAAACGAACCAGCACACAATTGTGCCATCCACCTCCAACTCTCTAAGTTGTTTTATGGTATCGAAAACCACCGAGATTAAGAAGAGCAAGAATGGATATATCACCTCCATTCTGCTCCTCTCAGAGATTTTCCATGAGTGCAACCAATGCCATTTTGGTCCCATTTTCATGCCTGAAACATGACTGAAAAGTGTTCAGATAATCCATTTCCCCCATGATTCTCTGAAGTTGCAACACCACCTTCTCAATCACCTTTCCCAAATGGGAGACTGGATGAAAGTTGTCCAGAATGGTAGGATTCAACAATGGCTTCTTGAGTAGGGGTACACCAGTATCTCTTAAAAGGAGCTGGAAACACCCATTCCAACAAGGATGAATTCACCATTGCTTAGATTCATCCATGTGACACCTGCCAGACAGCCTAAATCAGCCAGAAGGGGTATGGATCTAATGTGCAGATGGTGGTGTTTGCATTCTGTGGAAGCCTGTCCAATTCTTTAGGTCCAAGATAATCAAACTGTTCCCAGATAATTGGATAAGTCTGCTCCCAGTCATTTCCAAAGGACTTGCACAATCCATTGTTATCCATTTAAAACATTTTTTATCTTATGGATTTTAAAAATATGTCTAGTATGGTTGGGGATGGGAAGAATGAGGTGAAACTAAATTCCTTGCTAGGCAAGATCCAAGTTCAGAATCTAGTTGGCTGGTTAAGTTGAGGAAGAACCCACCTTATAATGTTAGAACCAGGTGTTCCTAATTAGATAACAAAGAATTGAAATGGTGAGCTATCCCTTTAGCATCTATGAAATCTATGAAGTCTGAAAAAACAAGTTTGCAAATCCAAGAATTAGCAACAGGGACTAATTCTAAATATAACTTCTCTCTCATTCTCACTCACTCTTAACAGCTAATTAGTAAAAGTTATAAAAAAGGCTTTAGCTTATTTAGAAAAATTATTCAGCTCTCAAAAGACAGTTCCATTGCATTAGCTAGTTCGGCTTCGTTAATAAAAGCAATATTATCCTGCTGAGATTGGCCTGAAAAAGCACTCAAGGAGAGGAAAGGTCAAACTGACTTTAAATTTGAGAGAGAAATTAACAACAATTTCTCTTCTTTACCAAGACTTTAATGCCTACTCTGTCTATCTCTATTTCTCTGTCTTTCTCCCCCTTCCCACATACATACACACAAGTTCTTTCTTGATCTAGCTGCTGTAGCACTGACTGCAGGCAGCATAGCTTCAGGATGACAAATTTGGACTGAACATTTGTAGAGGGTTCTGAATGCAATGGTTTACATCCACCCTCTACCACAAGAGAGAGAAGAATTTATTTATTTATTTATTTATTTATTTATTTATTTATTTGTTTGTTTATTTATTTATTTATTTATTTATTTATTTATTTATATTTATATACCGCCCTATTCCCTGAGGACTCAGGGCGGTTTACAGGGAATTAAAAATCCAAAATACAAAAATTAAGAACCAAATTAAAAAATATTAAATTAACCCTGTAGTCAGTTAAAAAGAACCCCAAATTAAAAATTCCTCCTCAGTCTGGGCCCGAGAGCTCAAAGAGCCAGGTCTTCAGGCCCCGGCGGAATGATCGGAGGTCGGGGGCAGTCCTCAGCTCCACCGGCAGCTGGTTCCAGAGGGCAGGCGCTCCCACCGAGAAGCTGCCCTGACTAAATCTGCCCTGACTAATCACAAATTATCTGAAATTTGACTTTTGATCCATTCTGCTTTGCCTAATTTGCTTTAAGAGCAGGTGGGCTTTCGTTCCCTCATCTTCAAAAGAAGACCAGATCTTCCATCTTGATTTCAACTGAAAAACTTTCATTTCTGTGCCTGTGCTTTTCCCCAGGCATAATTATTGCCCCAGGCCCATAAAGAACACATTTCTAGTGCTATTCCATAGTGATTTGTGTTGCAATTGCCTGAAAAGTAAACTGAGTTTTAAATCTAAAACATGTTTTACTATTGTACATCCCTAGCATTGTTGCTGATGTTAGTGGCATCCTGGGACTTGTTTCTGTCATTGTCTTGTCTTGTTTCTGTGCCCAAACATCAAAGAATGCAGGTGAGGTTCTTTTCTTGGTCCAACTAAGCTTCATAGCATTTTCTCTTGAAAATTATTTTTGACCCTCTCTGATAGCCTAGTTACAATTCTTTCTGCAGGTTGGTCATCTCATTGGTCAGTGATTTTGAATAAACTGATCTCTTGAGTGAAGACCATTTTGTCATAGAACTCCATTCCACATTCCTTCTGTTTTAATAAATTGTACAATTCTACTGTTGATAGTTTTTACATCATTGTGAATTTCTCTATTGGTATAATAATTGAAAGACAACATATGTATCTAAACAGTTTTTTAACAATAAATATGCATTCCCAACATCTCCTGTGCCATGATACTAGAAAAAAACCCTTTTATTTTCCATGTTTCCAGCATTTAATATATCAAGATTCCAAATATGAATACGAATTACCACCATTGTATATTCAGAGAATATGTTTTTATGTGATGGATGATCAGATTAGACATTTCAATGCAGTAGGATTCTGCAATGAGTCCCAAATATACCCATCTCATTGATTTTAGGAAGATGCATATATTTTCTTGATGAAAAAGTACATTAAAAAGTACACAGTTTACAATAGATGACAAATAATTTCAACTGATTGATAAAGATTATAAATCTACACCAGTAAGAATACATCTATGAAATTGGACTTTCCTTTCAATTGGAAGATGAATATATATTGAAGGGTTTCAACTATTGCACAATGTTGTTAGTATGATTGTTTAGTTGAAGACAAATTTGATTGGGTTGCAGTGATTGTTTTGCTGAGAGTGAGTACCATTTAATAAAATACCACTTAAGAATTGCAAATTACAATTGCAAATTGTTAGATGTAGTTGGATCTGAAATTTATTACATATTATTATTATGCTTTTATAGATAGTAAAAACTCAGTTCCAACATCAACACTGTGAAAGCGATATGACAGAGGGCATTCTTCCCAATTTTTTAGCCTGATCCCATTACTTAGAAACAAGGAATGTAGGAGTCAGAGTGAAGGAGAGGGTGCTTTGAGCTACAGCACCTTTTTTAAAAAAAGGGAGATTGGTGGTGGTGGAATAAAATAAATTCATATTTCAGTTAGTATTCTGATGATATCCTTGAAATCTTCAATACCAAGTTGGTACTTGGAAGCTTTTTCATAAATTGGAGGGCAGCAACTTTAGTATTTCATTTGCATTTAATTAATATAATTTCTCATTGTGAAACATACTGGTCCACAGCTGGCAAATTTCTAGCACTTTTTCTTTTTTCCCAAGTTTCTCTTCTGAATATGAGAAAAAAAAATCCCTACAACCTTTTGTTCTGGAAATCAATATGCAACTTAAAAGGCATTTTTATTTTTATTTAATTTATTTTTAAATTTATGTGCTTAAGATGATTCTATAGGCATGGTTTCTATGAGGAAGAGGGTTGTTCACTTTCTGTTCAATCAATCAATCAATCAAAACTGGACCCTGAAAGACTATGAATATAATCAATGGTGGGATTCAAATATGTGAACAACCGGTTCTCTGTGTGGATGCCGCTTCCATTCTGGGCCTGGGCAACAAAAAATTAGCTACTGGTTCTGCCAAAGTGGTGCAAACTGGCTGAATCCCATTACTGGATATAATTTGTAAAGGTAGACTTAGACCAATGAAAAGGAAAAGATAAAAATATCTAAGCTGTATAGTCGCTTTTAGAAGAAAGAACTAGCTAGGGAAAGAAATAACAAAAGCCTGAGCTTTTTGTGGTAACATCAGAAGACTTATAGGATTCTTCAATATATATTTCTCTCTCACACAAAATCTCCCAGGATTGCATGGATCAGTGGGAGTAGAAAAGGAAGGAATGAGACACACAAAGATCTAAGGGATTCTCAGCAGTTATCTTGCCATCAAACATTTTAAACCTTTAAACCAGCTGGTGTGAACTGAAAACAGCTCTGCTAAAAGTGGACCAGCTGCCAAATGCAGTGGAATGAAGACCAGCTAAGTAGATTTGCACTTTGTAATTCCTCTCCAGACATAGAGAGGATGGGAGATCATTCACAAGTGCTCCACAAAGTTGAAGAGACTGTAAGACAATGACCTCTGGTGGGTATAGAGCAGGGGTCAGCAACCTGAAACAGTGAAAGAGCTACTCAGAACCAGTTCCCTCACAAAAGGAAAAACTGGGAGCCGCAAAAAATGTGTGTGCATGTGCAGAACAGGGTTTGACTGAAGAGTGGAGCCAAGGCGAGATATGCACCTACCCTGCATATTTGAATTGATTGGTTGAACTTTTTTAGTCCCACTTTTTTTTTTTTGGACTGCACATGGCAGAGGACTGGGAGCCGCAGGAGATGGCTGAAAGAGCTGCATGCGGCTCCGGAGCTGCAGGTTGCAGACCTGTGGTATAGAGTTTGGGGAGACAAGGAGATAGCCATCTTGCTCAAACCAAGGCCAGCGCTTTTAAAAGGATTTTGCAAACTTCCTTTTCTAATCATTTTCCAAAATTGCTTGCTAACTTCTTTTTAACTATTGGATCCAAATCTTTGGATTGACAAGTATGAATACACCAAGAAAGCTTCGTTCAATTTTTTGTGAAAGAAGTTTTAAATATAATTTTAAGGACTTTTTTTTTAAATAAATAGTAAAAGGTGATTAGAACATTTGTAAAAAAAATTGTAAAGTTACAAATAGTCTGAATGGTAGAGAGTAAGATTTTGGAATTAATTATTAGAATCCTTCCTGTGAGAAAATGCTTTTGTTTTGAATTCTTAAAAGAATGATCAGTTTAAACTTTTAAGGTTGGACAGCAAAGAGAACTACAAGGAACTAATGATTACAGTTAAAGGACAAAAATACTTACATTTGATGTGTTAATACAGAATAAAGCAAAATATTTTAATATTGGACATATTGAAGAATACTTTGAACAATACTGTAGATCCAGAAGTTAATTTTAAGAGTGTCTATCTCTGTGAATACACTGTGTTTAAAAGATATTATAAAAAGGAATACATTTTACCTGACAAGATTAAGACTGATCTGAAAGTGGATTGAAAAATTACAAGCTTCAGAATGATATGAAAAAAGATGCTGTCCTAGATATGCAAAACAAACTGACATTGTAATAATTAAAAGGGATATACAAAGAAAATGATCAGGATAACTTTTAAATCCTGGATTTACAAAAGACAGTTGTTAAATTTTGAAAAATTTGTGAAAAGAGACAAAGAAAAAAAATAAATCAAGTCTAAGATATTATTTATCTGGATTAGAGATAAAATTTGTTAAAATAAATGGAAAGAATATAAAGTTGATTCATTTGATCAAGATTAAAAGAGGCATTATTATCTCTGGTAACCCTTAATGGACTTTTGCTGATAAGGAATGAATTACAAGGCTTTTGGATTTTGGTATAGTTAAGCAGTGAGAACAGGGCATTTTTTGCATTTAAGAGAAGGTGATAAATTATTAAAATTGTTTATTGTTTTTGTGATGAAGAGGGAAGCGATTTCTTTTTCTTACTACATTCTTATTTTTTCTCAGTTTGTCTGTGTTTTTCTTTTCTGCGCTTTTTATTTGCTGTTCTTAATCTTTTTGTTTGTTTGTACTAGTTTTTATCTTTGCAATTGTAAATTTTAATAAAGTACTATTGAAAATGTTTAAGCATGTAAAAAATATTTAAACCAGCTCAAGAACTCATATAAATGCATTCCCTTTTCTTATGAACATTGCAGACTCACTAAGGTACATCTGATGGGCATCTGGGCTGCTATAGAAGTGTGATATGTAAATAAATAAATTGGTCCAGTAATAAATTACAGGTGTATGTCTGAAATTAGAATGAAAGCCAGCTCCCTTCTGTAAAGAAATTACCTTGTCACTGCCTCCCTTTTATACATACAGTATATGATGTGTTTATACTTGTTCTTACATAGCTTTTTTTTAACTGGATGTGACTGATTTTTTTTTTAACCTGTTTGCCATGACCTCTGAAACGTTGCTACTACTGGCATAAGGATTCTGGGCAGATGAGAAAACTACAGGTGGCATCAGTACAGTTCTTTTCATATACAGTAAAACCTCTGAAAGTTGACCACTCAAAGGACTGAAGGAAAGTGGTCAACATATGGAGGTGGTCAACATACAAAACAACTGCTTCTGCAGACAGACCTAGGTTTGCATTTTAGTAATGACCCACTGCAGAAGCTGGACTTGTTAATGCATTTTGAATATTTTGATTATGCCTTGATCGAGAAGTTAAATTTTGGATGTAGTGCTTGGAGGGAAAAAAATCAGTTTCACATTTGTAAGATGATTCACTTGGGGATGGCTGGACAATTATCCACTACAAGGATAAATGGCCCATTTCTTCTTCATCATTGGTTGGTCAATACTGCTTATCCACTCTTCAAATAGGGCACCTGTCATCCATGCAGATTTGTTAGATTTCTAGGTGACCAGAATGTCTGCAGGTTCTTGAATGAGCGTGACTTTGCTGTTCTACCAATCACCAAAGTTTTTAGCTTCTCTCTGGTTAAGCTAGCGCACAGCAGAACTATGAAACATTGTGACTCTATGACACTTACATTTGTCATCCCTCATAACGAGGCTCTTTTCAGGTATCAGTTTGAAAGAGTCCACACTCATCAGCTACCAATTCTGCATTTCACTTTTCTTCCCCTTGGTGCAGACTGGATTCAATTGGTCAAGTTACAGAGAGTAAATTAATACTGTGTGTCAGGATCCAGGTAGTCAAGATACAACTTACAGAGGTGGTCAATATAGAGAAGTTGGCTTTCTATTGTGTACATATAGTGTATGTCCGGTCTATGAAAATTAGGTCAAGTTAGGGAGGTGGTCAGTTTAGGGAGGTGGTTAACTATGAAGGTTTTACTGTATTATGAAAAACAAAGACAAAATTTTGGAAATTGTAGTAGTATATCAGAATATATAGAAGGCTTAATTTCACAAGGGTGATTAGATTACTTCTAAACTAATCAAAGTATGTTGAAACTTTGCAATAAATTCAACTCCTAATAGAAAATACTTTTATAAATTGCATGAAAAAATATTCCTGCATGAGATTCATTAAATAAATAATGATTGGCTTTCTTTGAGGAGTGACAAAATGTGTCTTTTGGGACATAAAATGTCAATTGTCAATTTACCTGATTTCATAAATAGTAGAATCAATGTTTATAATTAATGGACATATAATTTGATATAAAGTTATCAGCATGAATCAGTAGCCATTTCCATATTAGTGACTTACACCATTCTCACAGCTATCATTGAAGTGATATAAATTGAGTTTGATTATTAGTATTTCAGCACAATGATGGTTGGATGACTCTGGAAGTTGTTACAAATCACAAGAAATGACCAGAAATCCAATATATCTTTGTTCCTTTCTTTAAGGAATAAGCCCACACAAAAACATTTACCTATTTGATCATTTACTTCAGGATATTTTTTTCAAAAATGTCCATCTGTTCACTTAAGCCTTTTATATCAGAATTAGATTTGTTTCCAGAATTGTGCTACAATTCCATTAAATTCATTCCATTAATTAATTGCAAGAAATTTGGCAATTTATTTAAATTATAGATAATTGTCTCAAGCTGGCAAGCAAAAAATTGCCACTACATTTTGGCATGAAATGTAATTGAAAATTGAAATAAAATAGAAATAGAAGCTTCTTTTTTAAAACAAGTTTTATTAATTTTCCAGTTTTACATCCAAATATTCATGAAGCAACATGGTGATTGGGTAATCAAAAGTCCAATAACAAAATATTTTGGTACATATCTTGGGTTACATCACCAAAATCTACATAGTTGTCGTGTCTAAAATACATATATTGTTTACTTAAATACATTCTTATTTTATTTCGCAAATATATTCTATTTCTCATCTTAGTGGCTCATCAATTATTAATAATGTATCTTTTATTATCTCAGTCCAACTTCTGTAATGTAATTCAAAGCTATGTTCTAATAGCTAATTTTTATTTCCCTTGGCAAATCTAAATCCTAAATATAAAATCAATTTATGTCTTTTAAAGACTCCTCTTAGCCCATTAGATGAAGTTTTAGTCGCTATCATTATAAATCACAAAAGAAAAGAACCCATTTTTAAAATCTAACTCTGACTTTCTTTTTGTGCCAAACAGGCTTCCATACCAGTGCCTTTGAGTGCTCAAGTGGGTCTCCCTTCATTCCTACACACATTATTTGAATCAAATAATCTTTTCAATTTTTCAAAGGAACTGGCCCCTTTGTAATCCTTAAATTGTTGCCCTAATAATTCAAATCTCCATGTTTGATTTAGAATAATTATTGTTAGTTCAGTCTGGTCTTCTTCTTCCAGTTCTATCTGGCCTGGATAGGAGGTCATGTCCAGTGTTATAGTTGTTGTTTGGCAATATTCTCAGTATACTGTGCTTGAAGATCTTTAGCATCCTCCATCTTAGTGTTGCTTTCTTCGGCTTCTGTTGTTTTTTTAATTGTAGGTTGTATAGTTGAGATCAAGGTTTGAGTATCAAAGTTCTCAGTAGATTGTACTTGTTGTTCTTTAGAGTCCCCTGTTTTAATATTAATTTCTTCCTCTTCTGTTGGTTTTGGGATTATCAGTTCATCAGTTGAAATCAGGGCTTCATTTGGTGGGTTTAAGCTGGCACCTTTATCTTTCAGTCTGGAATTCATTAGCTCACTAGCTTCAAGGATTTTTTCAAGTATAAGTTTATAGCTAAGTTGTGGGTAGTATTCCTCCATTTCTACAGTGTTTACAGATAGGTCTTTGGTGGAGGCTGTTTTTGATAAGAGTCAGTGAATGTCCACCTCCACTATTCCTAGAAGTTGTTTTTGTTGCCAGCTGTTTCAAGCTCCTATCATTAGAAACAGTGCCAAGGACAAATCTGGGCTGCAGCCAGATCTCACAATGAAAGTTACCTTGCTATACCAGCCTTCACCACAAGATGTCCTCAATTGTATGTAAAATCTTTTTCCAGACTCAAATTAGGCTTTTATCCAGTTTAATTTTTTTCTTTTTTCTTTTCCAGCTTAAGAAGTAAATAGGGTAATAGGTCCCCATAAAAATAGGAACATTTTGGTCCCCCAAATATTTTGAAGGTGCAAGTTATTTAGTTTAGTTATGTTTTTGATTTCTTTTGAAGATTTAATTCCCCAAGTAGGCAGACACTGGTATTCCAAAGGGTGGGGGAGAAATTTTCAGAACGCTCCCACAGGAAAGTAGTTATGGAAATAAGAAAGGTAAGATCTCACCCAAATCCTCCTTTCTGCTTTTGTTGTGTTTGGTGGTAATTTTGGCTTTCGGTAGGAAATGGCTTAGTGATCGGCCATGTTGATGGTGGATCTTTTCTTCGTTGGTCCAAAGTAGCTGCTCTGGATCAAATGGAGGACTGCCGCCCTTCTGCGATCAATCACAGGGTTTCCTCACAGTCATCGCCCCTGCAGGGTGACTTTTGACCCTTTTCAGGGTCTCTCAATGGAGAAAAACCGGATGGCGAAGAGACGCTCTCTCCATGTTTCCGCCAGTGCTGTTAGTGCAAACCGGAAGCCATAGAAGCTTCTTGTCAAGACAAAATTTTCAAAGGCAGTTCATGGAAGTTTAAATTTTAGTAATAGTGTGAAAGATTTTCTTTTCTTTTTGTTATGGATAAAATAGGTTTGAATAGATAAGGCATAGATAACCTTTTTGACAAGGTGGATTATATTTTACTAGGAAATGCTGATAGCTTTTCTGTAGACTAGTAATATATCATTTTCTCCCTATTTTAATAGTTAAGAAATTTTCTGCACCATCATATTATTTGTATAATTAAAAAAAAATCCTGAAAAAATATCTGCAACTGTTTTCCTGTAAAAATTTGTGATAGATTTTTTTTTGTCCAAGAAAAGAGAGGTCCTTATAGAAGCAGTCTCTTCTTTTCCACAATACAAAAGCTGTCAAGATAACAGCTCTCTTTATAAATATATGTTGAGCTGTTTGCCCGGAAATGAGGAGCATCTTCATTTATTACTTCTCATTTCTCAAGCATTTGCACAGGATAGCATGGAACAAACATAAAAATATAGATATTAAACAACTACAGGTAGTCCTCATTTAGTTTGTTTAATTCTCAGTTACAAAAGTAATCCCCAGTCCTTGCATTTACAACTTCCTTCATCTGTAAAGCAAAAGAAAAGTGAAGTAAGATAATAACCACAGTTTTAGAATCACTTAGTGATCTTTTGACTTAACCACCAAGTTCTGGGTTCCAATTGCGGTCACTATCTATAATGGCACCCCTCCTGGTATTTCAATGATGTAGATCCCCATGTTAGTCAGTGACTTCCATACCTAAAGAGAATTATTAGCAATAAATAAAAACATTATCACTTTGTGGTAGTGCACCACTTAATAGGTGCTGATAGCTTTGATGAGACATCCCTTTTCTCCCTAAGCCATCTGGATTTTCTCTACCCTAAAAGAGGGCTACAAATGCCTTTTGATAGAAGCACATGCAGTAATTATCCCTGTAAGTTTCGTGGAAGAATGAAAGAATAAAGTGCCAAATGATATGTCAAAATGATTAATAATGCTTAACTTCAGTATAAATGAATGTAGGCTCAGAGACATCTGTTATTTGTCTTTTTACAGAAGTTTCTATTTTTCTTCCTGGGTTAAAGATCCTTTGGCTAAACATCTGAAAATACATTCTTTATTACCTTTGGTAATATAGGTATTATTTTTATTGCTATTTTTTCATGTTTCTGAATCAAACAAAGCAAAGCATTTGCATTCAATGCTCCATGCCAGGTTGTTGAATATTCTTCAGCTTGCTGCATTTTATGTGTTTTACATCTTCTTGAGGGCCTTGAAAGAACCAAAAGTTTGAATTTAGGATGAGTGGTGACCTCATCTTCTGTAGTGAAATTTAATGACTTTTCTTTTGTTCACAAATTATACAATCATGTTTGAAAGCATAAATGATGGGGGGGAAGCCCTATTATTAGTAAATGGGGATATATTTTTATTTCCTTTCCTCTTTGCTTTAATTGAAAGGACCAAAAGCTACAAAGAAAATGTGTATAAACAACTACAGGGATGTCTCAAAGATAGGTTCAAAAAGATAAAAATGGTGGCCTTGATAGTGAAATTGAAGTGCTATTTATTTTTACACATATTGCACATATATATATACACACACACATATAGGTAAAGGTAAAGGTTCCCCCGCACATGCGTGCTAGTCATTTCCAACTCTAGGGGCCGGTGCTCATCTCCGTTTCAAAGCCGAAGAGCCAGCGTTTGTCCGAGGGCTTCTCCATGGTCATGTGGCCGGCATGACTAGATGCCAAAGGCACATGGAACACACACATACACACATATATATATACATACATACATACATCCACTATATTGGTTTTGTTATTGTTTCTAAGCCACCCAGAGTCACTGAGAATGAGTAGGTGGTCATATAAATCTTCTAAATAACTAAATAATTAAATAAAGTTAATTTTTAGATGTGATAGTTTATTGATTAACCTATTCTGTTTCAAGTTTGCTGATATGCACACACAAACACAGCTGACAGATTTACTATAGTTGTAGGTAGATAACAGCAGACATCAGTGAGTCAAGAGAGCTTTATCTAATTTAAATATTTATTATATTTAAGAATCACCCATCCCTCTCATAGCTTGCCTGAAGAGAGGCAAATGCAGCCCAAAAAGTAATGGTGTAGTCCAAATACCTGCCAAGAGTCACAGAATGTCAAATCAGGTTGTTAGTTGGTCCAATGGTCAAGAGTCACAAACAAGATGCAAGAGCTGGAAAGTCAAACAGTTGTCTCCAACTAAGACTGCAAGGAAAGGAGCTATCTAAATCTCTGTAGCCAACTGGCTGCAATTATACATGCTTACCCTTTGTTTAATGAGAAGTCTAGTTGAGGATCATTATTCAGCTCATTTCTGGATGTACTTAGACTTGGGTTTGGGCATTGTGCCCAGCTAAATAGGTGATGCCTCTAGTTGATCAGCTGGCATTAAATCCTGACTTCTTGATTCCTGAGGTCGACCATCCTGAAGCACAGGTTCAGGTGGAGCAAACATTGTCATATTCCAGATCAGAGTCAAACTCTGATCCATGGCTTATAACAGGCATGTCAAACTCGCAATGTCACATGATGTTGAGTGACATATCGTGACTTTTTCCCCATTGCCGGCAATGGGGTGGGTGCTAATTATCTGTTTCAAACTTCCTACTTCTTCAGATGACTAATTCACTCTATCCGACAAATGGCTTGGTTTAGAAAAAGTTTTCTTCCAGACTATAAAACCTACAGAATTCTGAGATGAAAATTACATCTTAGTGTCAAATTATTATGAATCTCCTTTTTTCTCCTCTTTTCATCTGGAATCTGCTTCTTCTAGAATCAATACTTTGGGCTTAATCCATAGCATGTTCCCCTTTTTATTGTCCCTAATTGTATATAAGCAGAGGAAGACATTTCTTTCATCTCTAGCACAGTTGAATTAAAACATCCATTGCTGCTCTTGAAAGGGGTTATTCAGCACTTGTTACAAAATTCTATCCAGCATGACTGGAGAAGCATAATTTCCTAGCCTGCATAACTACCATGGCCAGTTTCATCTATTACGTTATAATGGTGCATTTCACCACACTTTACCATCTACCAAGCAATGGATGGACACATGCCAAGTCACTTTTATTTTGCAAGACTTTGACAGTGATTGCTGAAAGCCAACTGTACTTTGTTTTATACCATGGAAATTTCTCACATGGAAGTGAGAAACATGAAAACTCTAAGGTCATCTAAAACAAGCCTTTCAGGATGTCAAAATCCCTAAAAATTAAAAAAAATTAAAATACCCAAATCTTGTGAGCAAGCTAAATCCCTCTGTGATATCTCTTATTAGCTTCAGGGATATACCAGAGTGCTAAATAGGTATAGATATTTCCAGCCCTAAAGAGAACCTGGGAAAAATAATTTTGTAATTGCCTTTCTCTGACTTCATCTCTCTCCTGTTTTGATTTTGTACTAGTAATAATACCTTTCCATTTTTATTTTACACAGTGATGACACCTTTTGGATTTTTAATTTTTTTCCTCATCAGTTCTTAAAACTAGCCAATCTGCATCATAATAGTACTGAATTACTGATCACTTAGTCAAATTTGCAGGTGTCACAACACAAATAATTTTAAACAGAAGAGTTTTACTTGGAATAATAATAATCTGATGCTCATTTATTCCAATGTTCTGCAGGTTAATCAGATGGTTATAACAAGCTGATATTACTACCTGGTTGCCTGTATCTATGGAGAATATGGAGTATTCATGGAATATGGTATGTTCAGGGACATATGATATTTATGTAGTCTTTATTAATGGGTTAATCTACTTTTATTTCAAGGGTTACTCCGAGAAAACAAATTATTTTCTTAACAACTTGTTTTATTATGTCTCTTTCTAATATGTAAAAGCATGTATAATGATTCTTGGCTACTGCTAATTCAATAAATTTTCACATGATTGTGGAAAACCAGTATTATTAAGATGATTTTAAAGAATATTATAGACAAATTATGACTGCCAATTAAAATTAGTTCATGTTCTTATTTCAAAATTATTTATTAGAAAAAATATTTCTGATTCATATGCATTTTGTTTCTACAAAGCCTTGGACACAAATGTTTATTCTGGATTATCAGATTATTGGATATTACAATTTTTCATTATACTTTAAAGGGAACAATTTATAAATTTACAATGTAATGGATCTTATAATTTTACTAAAATTGATTCTATGAAAACGGAATTTCTTCTTGAAAAATGATTATCTTCTATTTTTAAAATAGTAACAGTTACACTTAATCATGAACTCATTTTAGAAGATTTCATTTGATTAATCATATTCCTAAATTTAAAGTTATTTTCCTAAAAAACTACAGAACTAAAAATCTTATTATATAAATCAGTATATAATAGTCATTAAAATTACTGCTATAGTTAGTTAACCACTAATGTACTGTAATTGTATTAAGAAACTTTATAATTAATACCATAAATTAATCTTAAAACACCAACTCATTATGTGCTATTAATTTTAACAAAATTAAATCAATGTATAAATTAAGGAATAATGCTTGTTTTTATGTGCCAATACTTTATTATATTTCCATAACTTTAATAAAATATTTTATTATCCAGAATAAAATGGACATATGATTTCATCTTTAAGTTAGGGATATCCTGCTTGAGGACACCCTGCCCCTTCAGAGCATAAAGAAAAAAATTATTTCCTTGCACTTTCCAGCTCTTTCAAGACCTCATCCATGTTTGATGTCTGAAAAAGCAAGAAGTTTGTCTTAGACAGATCAAAGGATGATTAATATCAAAAGCTTTTCTGGTTCTCAGATGTGCCTCCAAATTATTGGGGACAGAAATAGATTTGGAGCCATATAATTATAATATACTTTTAGTTGAGGCAAAGACGCAGCCCAATGTCACAATCTCATTTTTATTTCCAGATGCAATTCTTCATACAGAGGCTTCCATGGAGAAACTGTGTGTACTGACAGAATCTCTTCTATGGATAGCAAGCAATGGAAGAGGCTGCTGAATGTTGGGAGAGGCTGTGATAAGCATAGGAAATCAAAGTAATGAGATGATTAGTTTTAATCCATCTTTTGGGCTAATCTAAATTACACAAGTAATTTACAGTGATTTATTTTATAATTCTGTAATAACCCAAAGCTACAATTCTATACCTTCATGTACCCATTATAAGTCTTTATGAATTCAATGATTTTACATTAGAGAAAACTAATGTAGGTGTGCAATGTACATTTGTGGTGTCACTGGATTACTGAAAATTATCTAATCATTGTCAGATGTAACTTACATATTGTTTTCTTAACTATTGTCAATGGTTTTCAAGTATCTTTGTTGAGATCATGCCTGCTGTGTGTAACATCATACATAATGTGATAATAGAATATGTAATTATTAGCTTGGTTCCAAAATGTTATACATATAATTTTATCTAAATCCATACAGCATATACATGTAAGGATCCATGTATTGTACAGAAGTTGAAGAACAGGGCTAATACTTGAATTTAATACTTGGGTATCATGTAACATAATATTTAGTAACTGTTAGTAACTAGATCTCTCTTTTCATACTGAGCCAACCCTCACTAAATTGTTTTGTGTGAGCAGGGGCGAAACCTTGCTTTTTATCCTGTCTGGAGCATCATTGGAACTATCCTGGAAGAAAACTTTTCTTGTACAAATTGTCCTAAGTATTCGTTTATATTCTCGTCGGAAATTCTGATTTAGAAGTCCATAAATTATAGCATTAAGGCAACTATTGAAGTATGCCATGTAGTAGCTAGAAACAAACAACCACTCTGGAATCTTGGAAATTATAGTTTCCGGACTGATAGCCACCGCAAGGCCGATGAAATTTAATGGAGCCCAACAGACTGCAAACAGTACAAAGACTACAAACATGGTGATAAAGTTCCTGAAGTCGTGTGGCTTTAGTTTAGGTTTGTAGTCAGGTTTAACTCTTCTCCGTACCTGGATAACGAGGATCCATATTCTCAGGTAACAGAATGTTACTATGGTTATTGGAAGCATGAAATGAAAAAAAACCACTGCTATGGTGTATGTGGAGCTCACTGACTGGGAGAAAGTACATGAATAAATCCTAGCATCATACTGAAGAGATCCAACAAAAAAGTTCGGCACAATGGCAACAAAAGTCAAAGTCCAGATTAGAATGACATAGCAGACAGAATTCTTTTCACTGTACAACTTGTTGTATTTGAGGCTATGGCAGATGTAGCAATATCGATTAATAGCAATGCCTGTAATGTTGAAAACAGAGCCAATCACACTCAGGCCCATAATAAATCCACTGAGTTGGCAGTGTATATATCCAAGGTTCCAGCCATTATGAAAGACAGATGTCAAGACCAGAGGATATGGGTAGATAGCTACGATCAGATCAGTGATAGCTAAGTTGACCACAAAAACATTTCCTGAAAAATAAACATAATATATTAGTTAATAACTGATAGCATTTTTTAAACACAAAGTTACATACAGTACAAGCTGAGTTGAAGATCAAAGTGTATGTGATATGTGCATGTATACATTCATTTCTCCCATGATAAATTTAAGATATGAATTCAACCCATTAGAGCCATAGTTTTGATCATAAAAAATGTTTGGTACAGCAACAGTCTAAAAAATGGTAGACACTCTAGGTCAGGGCTTTTCAACCAGTAGTACGCATACCACATGTGCTATGTTAGCACATGGCAGGTGGTACACTGCCCAGCCAAGTGTAGAGGGGGAGAGAATGAGCCAGCATAGGCAAGGACTTACTGTGAAAAGTCCTCCAGAGCTGCAAAGTGGCTGGGGCAAAGGAAAGGCCCCAGGCTCACTTTCGGCTCACGCCCCCCATGAGAAAGGAGGAGGAGGGAGTGGAGACAGGAGAGGCTATAAACAGAGGCAGTTTGGGTGGGAGAAGGAGAGAGAGAAAAAGAAGCAGCCTTTGGGAGGAGGTGGAGTCAGCTCTAGCTGTACCAAAGGGAAAGAAGGAGGAGGAGGGTGGGGGGAGAGGAGAGGAGTTCAAGCAGGCCAGCCATGAGCCGATCTACAACTTTTGTGACAGCCACCTGTGCTGGCAGCAGCAAATAGGCAAGAAATGCAGCAAGGGAGGGGTCGCCCTCCATGAGGAATGAAGAAAGGCAGCAATGAAGAAAGGCAGCATCAGCTGGAGGTGAGGCACGGAGGGAGGCAGATGGAGAGTGGAAGGATTCTTATGTGCTTTTGTGACTTTGAAGTTCTGGGATTTGTGCAATGTGGGCTTTGTGTTCTTAAGGAGTGTTTGGCAATTTCTATTTGGCTGATGGCCGATGTCTTGTGTTAGCTTCTATTGCTCTGCTATTGTTAGCTGTAAGTTTTGCTGCAAGGGATTTCGAAATATTTTTCTCCTGAATGGATTTTGCCTGTAGCATTCCTTTACGTATGAATGGAGCCATTTGGGGAGGCTGCCTTAGCTGGCAGCCAGTACTTATTTACGTTTTTTTTTCTTCCTTAGGTGCTGGCTGTGCTCCTTAACTTTCCTTTCTAGCCAGTAGCTAATTCTTAAAGGGGAATGTGCCTTTTTAAGCTGGTTCCCTCAGTGGCTTGTCTTTTTTTTGTCTCTTGAGGCTTTTCCTTGTTTGATGAATATATGGAAGAGGGAAAATATGGGAGGGGTTTTTCAAATTCTTTCTTCAGAAAGAGATGGGAATGAGAAAAAGGGAGGCAGGGAGGTAGGGAAGGAAGTCCCGCCTTAGAACTTGGCCACCAGCAGCCCTGCTATTGACTTTGCTTGTCAAAAGATTGCAAAAGGGGATCACATGACCCTGGGACATTGTGACCATCATAAGTATGAATCAGTTGCCAAGCATCCAAATATAAATCACATGACCCTGGGCAAGCTGCAATGCTCATAAGTGTGAAAAATAGTCATAAGTCATTTCAGTGCAATTGCAACTTTGAACAGGGTTTTTTTTTGTCATTAAGTTTTTGACACCTCGCCACGTGGTACTTGAATATTGCCATATCCTAAAGGTGGTACAATTGGTGAAAAAGTTGAAATGCCCTTCTCTAGATGATTAATGCAAGTAAGACACTATTGGTTGATTATTTGAGGGCACTATAAAGACTATGTAAGATTGTTATTCTTACTTAAAAAACATTGCTTTCTATAGATCAGGGTTTCATTATATTTCATTCAGTAGAAGTTGTTAGAAAAATATTCCCAAATCTGCCTCTACATATATACATACATTAAAAATAACTCAACTTTTTCATGAAAATAAACTTGTGAAAACTATCTAGTTGGATAACACCATAACAATTTTTGATGCTGAAATATCCAGTCACACAGAAAGTATTTGTGAGAAATCCAAGACAAAATATTTTTTAAAAAAAAATGTATAGAAAAGTCTTCAGATTCCTTAAAAAGGAAACCTTATACTGGGATAAATTATAAAATCTAGATCTTGAAAATTCACTAAACGAAGATAAACATAAAGGTAAATTACATAAATTATTTTGAAAATTAAAGTTCATTAGCATCCATTAGAGGAAATTGAGTATGTTTATATAATGAAAACTGTAAATGAAATTACATTTTTTTAACCCAATGGATAAAAATTCACCACTGCTAAAATAGTCAGGAACCTACTTGGTCACATGTATTGAAAGCTATTCGATCTCTCTTAATATATAAAGAAAATAATATAGGTAGATATTCAGGATTACAAAACTATTAACATAGTCTCATTCTGCTTTAATTATCCTAGTTCAATTTGGATAAATGGATCTCCAATCTTTAGAGCACATAATGATTGACTGAAAATAAAAACATTCTAGCAACTCCCAGGAATATTACATTCTTTTCACAATTCTTACATCTCCCTCAAATGTGAAATGCTTGCCTATATAATCCAGATTCTATATATAAACCTATGCTAAGCATATGTATAAAAATTCATGTGCTTATTAAATGGTAATTCATAAAGGCTGTCGGGATTTAGTTCTAATAGTGCAGGTGGCTATATAAAAGGATGTGAATGGCTTTAAACTCAGTGTTCATTTCAGCAGAAAGCACGCGTACTTCAACATATCTGTCCATCTAAAAATAGGCCATATATTTTATATTATTAGTAATTTTCACATAGGTCTATTTTATTATCTTAGCAATTGACTCTATTTAGGAGACACAAACAAGCTTTGTTAACCAAACAACTGATCCAGATAGGCATTTAAGAACCAGGAACCCTACAAATGTGTTCTGTAAACCCCATTCCCATTCTATTGATGGTTTTGTATGTAATCCAAGGTAATATGATTTGTGATTGTGTTATAATCAGTGTTCATGATTATAAAGGGATTGCATTATAGCGATGTATGATTTCAGTTATATTCAGAACAATCTCTTGAGTAATTATTAGTAAGATGTCTGTGTTACTGCAAATAAAGCAGGTCACAGAAAGTAGAGCATTACAGACTGTGTACAACCATATTCAAATTGCAATGGCTATTAAACCACATTAAAGAGTTGCTTATGGTTATTATTTCCTTATTCCATAAATACTCTTTGGAGCAGTAATTTTGCAGCTTTCAGAAATTTTGAAGAAGTATGTCCAGGATGTAGGAAAAACTGTTTTACAAAATATTACTGTCTGTTCTTATTAAAGGAAATCTTGGCTATCTTGTACAAAATGAATTGGCTTACTCTGAACTAAGCTCATATTGATAAATTCTTGAACACTCTTTTCAAAGGTATCTCTTTAAAACAGTCCACATTTAGTTTAAGTCATGCTTATCTTTGTTAATTTAACAAAATGAATGCCAATCTGCCTTTAGTGAACTGTTGAACAAGGATTCACTCTCAAAACCAACTTTCCTAAGGAACTGCAAGACTTTACAGTGTTATAATTTGGACACTTGGAGGGATAAGAATCTTGTGGTTCTATCAAGGCTCTCGTCTTAACATGGCAGGTTGAAATTGAATCTTGAACAGAATAATTAGTCAATATAATCTGTAACGTTCAGCAAGCATTTAGCACTTTACAATTGCAAACTATACCCTCAACAATAAGAGTAGATATGACAAATTCTTGTTATATAAAAAAATCTGTCTTTGTAGTAATACTCAGAATTAGGATGTAGTTTTATATTTCCATTTATAAGTGCCCATTACATTTATCAGTCTGCAAGAAGTATATTGGAAAAAAAGAGGTATCTGCTAAGTTATTTCAGACACAGGAAAGGTACACTTTATCTGATTTTACTGATGGCATGTGAAACCCATTTATGCTAGAAGTACAAAAGGTTTGCTGAGATTGTACACAAAGTAAATGACAGTAGGTTTGTACCAGTGTTGAATCAAAGTTTCCTGTTTGAATTGTATTTTAAATTGTGCAATATTAATAGATATAATGATTATGGATGCATGTGTTTAATACATTATTAATATGTATATGTATCACATATTAATATTAATATGTATTAATATATGTATAATATATTATTGTATATATTAAAATACTTTTAAAACTTCTATAGTTGAATATAAACTCTGTTCTATTAGAGAAATTAATCTTCAATCTCTTTGAAAATTTCCTCTGAAATTTCTATACTCTCTCTGACATTAATTCAATAATTTTCTCTTATTTTTTTAATAAAGGTAACTTTGAATAATTCATTACAGGATTTCTATAGCAGAAAACATTGGCCATTTAAAAGAGCTGTCTAACTGAAGAATACCACTAAAATATTATGAGAACATGTATTAACTGAATTGAATGAGGAACTACAGTTTCAGATTGAAGAAATAAATAAATTAAAATCACAAACATTATAATATGCTTCCAGTCTCCTTGGAACTGGGCTGCAGATTTTGCTCCTGGCATTTAAACTTACAACTCTCTGTTAACACCTTGGTATTTTGCTAAAGGACTTACAAATAATTCATTGCTGTATAAAATATAGAAGGATTTAGGGGGCTGGAGGCTAAAACATATAGGGAACGGTTCCTGGAATTGGGTATGTGTAGTTTAATGAAGAGAAGAGTGAGGGGTGACATGATAGCAGTGTTCCAATATCTCAGGGGCTGCCACAAAGAAGAGGGAGTCAAGCTATTCTCCAAAGCACCTGAAAGCAGGACAAGAAGCAATGGATGGAAACTAGTCAAGGAGAGAAGCAACCTAGAACTAAGGAGAAACTTCCCAACAGTTAGAACAATTAACCAGTGGAACAACCTGCCTCCAAAAGTGGTGAATGCTCCAACACTGGAAGTTTTTAAGAAGAGACTGGACAGCCATTTGCCTGAAATGGTATAAGGTTTCCTGCCTGAGCAGGGGGTTGGACTGGATGACCTCCAAGGTCTCTTCCAACATTATTATTATTATTATTATTATTATTATTATTATTATTATTATTATTATTATTATTATTATTATTATTATTATTATTGTCTCTTGCTCCTGATACAACAAATAAGCACAAAAATATTTACAAGAAAGATATATGAGAAACTTTAAATACAGTCTTACTAGAAAGAAGATGTAGGAATTTGCATAAGATACTAAATACATGATGTTGTCAAGGGAACCTCATCTTGAATTGTAGGACTTTTATTCCCTTTAGAGTTAGGGAATGAAGATGAATGTGACAAAAACTTCTTCTTTTGTCTGAGAATTCTTGTTTTTAACTAAAAGAATGGTCATGGAAAACAATCTTTCCCCCAGAGTTAATGTGAGGTGACCTTTCTTTTTCCATCTTTAAACTTCCTTGTGCACATTCATTATGTATGTAGTGATCTGGATGCAAAAATCCATCCCTTTAGCAGAAAACATTTAGAGATAAATTAATTCTTTGGCATTCAAACAAAAGAGGAATGCTTTCCAATATTAACTTATTTTTATTTATTTTAATACATAAATAAATTATTTTTTTTAAAAAATAGTTTTATTACCTGATAAAAATGAAATAAATGAAGTAACCTACATCAAACTTCAGCATTAAAAAGGCAGAAAATACATCTGGACATGATGTTCAACACAATATATTTTTAACTTTCACTGATTAACATCCTTCTTACTGTAACTCCTGTTGATTTTATCTGGCCAGTTACACATACTTAGAATTATAGAAGTGGAAGAGTTCTTAAAGGTCCATTGAATCCAGTATGTATTTGCCACAAGGAATCTAAAACTTGAAAACCTACTTAAACGTCTCTGAATATATAATGAGTACTGAATAAATGATTGTTAATAAATTGTTGACTCATTTACTCATCATGACTTCTGAGGCAGCAGAAAACAAAAAATGTTACATACTTATTGAAGGCAACAACACTAACATTTTAGCCAAGCTATAGAGGTCACAAAGAATTCCTGTTACTATTACTAATTCTTTAATCAAGTCAAAATTTATATTTTCTACAATTTCTTAATTAAGCAAAGAGTACAAAGAATTTTCAATTTAAATTTCAATTACATAGAAGCCAAGGGAAACTTTGTACACTTTAAATACAATATGATAGGAATGAATCAGACTAATAGTTTAAACATATAACCTCAAATATAAAGTCATTAATATATGTGAGGCCACTGGGGAATATTATTCTTTATTCATCATCAGTGAAAACCGATGATGCTCAATTGTATATTGCCACCTTAGGCCAAGTCAAAGATACAATGGAAATCCTTACCCTGTTCTGGAAGCAATAATGGATAGTTGTATAAATATTAATGCTAAATATTACTTAATTTAGACATAATTCCAGAGTTAGATATGGAAGGGATTCTCCTCCACACCCATCCCAGTTGATCAGCTTTGCAACTTGGAAATCTTTTTGGATCAAGAAATAATGCTAGGAAAGCAGGGAAGTTGTGAGTGGTGTGCTACTGTCACATGCTATACATTGGTCTACACTGCAAAACATCTTGGAAACTGCAGTTGATTAAGATGTGGTAGGCAGGATGTGAATGGAACACCACTGATAATTCCCTATCATTATTACCAATGGGTTTGCAGAACAAATGTATGACATAATTTTGACCTACAAAACTTTATAGAATTTGGATTCTCCAAACAGAAACTGCCTGGCCACGTGTGCATAAAAGGAGTAGATGCTCAGGACATGGGCCCAGTGATGGTGTTTCTGTGCCCTGAATGTCACTGGCCTCATTCCCCAGGAGTTTCCGTTACCCTTTTAGCCTTTCACAAGGCAATTGAAGACCTGGCTGTTCCCAGGTAAAATATTTGAAACATATTGATTGTAAACACTGTAAGCCAGACATGTCAAACACAAGGCTTGGGGGCCGGATGCAGCCCGCGAAGTGGTTTCATGTGGCCCGCGAAGCCATCCTGGAAACAGTAAGGAAACAGCTCCCTCTGTCTTGGCCCCGGCCCCGGCTGGCTGGGAGCCAATGTACAATTTTGTGGTGGTCATCTATGCTGAAATACATTCAGTCTTAGCTCCATCTGGAAACAGTGAGGGCCGGCCCATGCTGCGTCGGCCCTGCCCCGTGGGTGCACGCTGGGGAGATATCACCATTTGTGAGGAATGAAGAAATATACCATCGCCTGGAAGTGGCCAGCAGATGGCCCTGCCTACTTCGGGCAGGCTAGGGGCTGGGCAGTGTTGTGCTTCTCTTCAGATTCATGCCACCTGGCTCAGCTTCATGGCACTGTGAGGAGAATGCTCCACTGTCTGCCAAAACTGGGCAGGCTGGGCAGCATTACACAGGTAACATCGGCTCTCACGCTGCTCATGGCAACTCCTCCCACAGAGCCCACCAAGCCGGATATGTGAAGTAGGCGAGGGCCATGTGCTAGCCACTTCCAGGCGATGGTGCAATTCTTCATTCCTCACAAAGGATGACACTTCCCCAGCTGTGTTTCTTGCCTGTTTTTCTCCCTCCCTCATCTCAAATATTTTCCCACCACTCTGTTCTTAGGAAGGAAGGAAGGAGAGGGAGGGTCTGAGGGAAGTCCTACCTTAGTCCTGCCCTGCTGCCCTTTCAGCATCCCCTTGCCCCCTCCTCCTGGCCTATCCTGGGGGGTCTCCCATCCTATTGCTAAGGAAGCTTTGGATACAAAGCCAGGTCTCCTCACATGGAGAGGGAGTGGGCCTCCCTCTTGATTTTGCCCTCCTACCCATCATGAGCAACCTGGCTAAGGAGCGCAAGCACAGCAGCAGCAACCTTGAGGAGGAGGTAAATGCAGCTGGGCACCTCCTTGGGGAAGTGGGGCTGGGCTTAGTGCCGTGGGTGCTTGAGGGCTGGGCTGGGCATTTGACCTCCGCGCCACTGTCCAGCCCCCTCCCCATATGGCCTGAGAGGAACAGTGAGGCTCCTCCAGGGGACCATGCCTTGGCACTTCCCCGGTCCCATCTCCTTCTGCCAGAGATCCTCAGATCTGTCCCACTCCTGCCCAGGCCCCCATAGGCACCCTTGACACGAATGATGTAGAGCTGGCCACGCCCACCCAGTAGGCCATATGCACTCCAGCCACGCCCACCCAGTAGGCCATATGCACTCCAGCCATGCCCACCCAGTAGGCCACACCCATCCTAGCCACACCCACCCAGGCCCCTGAGGGCAACCACAATGCTGATGCGGCCCTCAATGAAATTGAGTTTGACACCCCTGCTGTAAGCCGTCCTCAGAGAGGCATATGCACTAAATGTAATAGAAATTGATAAAGAAGCAATTAAATCTAATTTTAAATTTCTCTCATAATTTGCAGTTTGATTGTGAACATCCACATATATCAACCGTGTAATATTAAAAGAATTGCAATGTTAAACTGTAACCTGCAGAATAACCATCACTATTTCATCTGTTTGAGATTCCATGCTTTGAATGCAAAACTACTTCATAAGAACTAGTATCTTTCTGTTGTATTTCTGGCAAGTGTCCATAGTTAGATAAGTGCCCTCAAACAATGATCCCATGATGTTTTTCTTTTCTTCATTTCTACTTTTAGAAATGAAGATGCAATTATTAAAGATATTCATATGCTACACTTCTGAAGGAGGAAGAAAGCCTGTCAAGACAATTTATAAGTAATATAAATAATGATAAAAATGCACAATAAAAGGCATGACATTGATGCTTTAATTTTAGTTTTCTATATACCAAGATAATTTTTCATAAGCAGTCATTTAATACCAACATTTAATTGCTTCATCACAATTCCTCACATTACTTTTTTTTACTGACTTGATTCAAAAAGTGGGCTAATAAATGTTTATTTGATATTTCAGTTAATTAATGCTGAATTAATTCATCATTTCCAGGACCAATGGAATGTTCAGAGAATATTAACAGTGCAGCCCTCTAGATATTCAAACAATTAAGCTTTGAACAATACTTTCCCCTGCCGGGAACAATCTATAATCTTCAAAAATCTGTAACCTGAATGAAGCCCAAGCAGCATATACTGTAACATTCTTTATTTAAAAATCTCCAATATATCAAAGAGAATTCTCCAAAGCACCTGAAGGCAAGCCAAGAAGCAACAAATTTGTAACAAAACTTTTCCTTTTCTAACACTTTTACTACTCATTTCTTAAATTTTAAATATAATTCTTATTAAGAAGGAAAGGACTGAGGCAAACAACTAATAATTTCATAGATTCACACTCAGAAGCCATCTGATGGAGAAATCATTTGAGGAAATTATCCAGTAATTCTGTAAGTTTTCTCTCTTTCTAATCACACTTTACAATGTCGGTATATGAAGCAAGCTGCTTTACACTGAAAAATAATTGCCTCATGAGGGCAGAAATGGAAATGAGTGTGGTGATTTGACTTACTGTCAACTAATCATATTTGATAAGAAGCCATATATTTAGGCTTCTTATCAAATATGGCTTTAGGATGCATATTTTAAGACAGGCATTGCTGAGAGTTTGGAAGAAGTATAGACATAAGCTAAGCAGCAAGATACCATTGTGGGCAATTCCAAAACACGCAATAGAAAATATACATGCTGGTTTCAAACATGATGTGACTACGTACAAGGAAATTTTAAGCCTGGAAAGGAATGTTTGGTGTTTGAAATCATATAGCCTCTTGCGAGAAGAGAAGGTTGTTCAAACTTGGTTTCAATATATTCAATTACAGGCCAGGTGGAAAGAAGACCAGAAAAATGGATTTACAATGACTGATGAAAATTTGATAAAGCAGATTAGAAATCAGGGACCAGCACATATTAAACGGATATATCTTGCATTGATAGAGATTGACTCGGAAACAGAGCTTGTTAAGGATTGTATGATAAAATGGGCCCAAAACATCCAGGAAGTTATTACAATGGACACATGGGAAAAGATTTGGGTGAGGAACGTAAAATTTACTCAAGCTCAAAAGCTAAGAGAGAACTTTTACAAAATGTTTTATAGATGGCATCTAGATCCTAAAAAGCTTGCAAGTATGTATCCGAATTATCAGCCTAAATGTTGGAGGTGTGGTGATGAAGATGCAACATATTTTTACATATGGTGGACATGTAAGAAGGTTAAGGCTTTTTGGATAAAAGTCTGGTGGAATATGCAGAAGATTTTTAAACAGAGGATAAAGTTTTGTCCGCAACTTTTTTTGTTGGGAATAATTGCAGACGCTACAGTTGTGGACACCAAGCTGATGTTGAACTTAATTACGGCGGCAAGACTTTTGATAGGCCAATATTGGAAGAAAGAGGAACTGCCGACCATAGAAGAGTGGACTTTAAAGGTTTCCGACCTGGCAGAGATGGCGAAGATTTCGGCCTATTTGAAAGATCATTCGCAAGAACGTTATATTATGGAATGGAGAAAATGGATTGAGTTTATCCAGAACAAGTATAGGGTTAAGAAGTTTTATGTAGCATTCGAATAAGTCTTCTTTCGTGTTTTTTTCTTTTTTTATTCTAGTTTTTTATATATATTTAATATTGTTAAGGTGTGTCTTATCCTATATAAGCTAGAGAGTGATGGATTTTAGAATTTATAGTTGTTAGTATATGGTTGTTTATGATTGCCTTTATATATATATATACCTTGTATTTAGCTCTGGGAAGTCGGGGGGGTGGGGGTGGAGGGAGGGGAGGAGGGAGGGAGGTTGGGGGGAGGTAGGGGGGGAGCAGGGAGGGGGAAGGGGGGTTTTTTAAAGGAAAACTGTATTTTAAAACTTTTCAATAAAAAAAATAATAATATGGATTTTATTTATAACAAGGCAAAAAAGTCTACCTTAAGGTACTATAATTCAATTAAAAAACTGAAGTAGAATTTTATCTTTTGATTAATTTAATTTTAAGGTGAAGGAGTAACAGAATGAAAATAAAATTTAAAAGGCAGAAATCCTCACCCAAATGACCCAAAATGTATACTATAGCAACATATATTTTCAATGAAACAGGCCTCTTTCCTGTTTCAGGTGGGGCAGATAAAGGCACTTTCAAGTTTTATTTATTTATTTATCAGTGTAAGCATCCTATTTTTGTGGGGTTGGGAAGAGGCTATTTTTTGAAAACCTACACCCCTAAACTAGTGGTTTTGCCACTGAATTGCAATATCCTACAGTGGAACTTCTTTAACAACTTTAAGATTAACATAATGAAATCTGCAAATCTGGCTTCCTGTTCCTAATTTGTGGGATCAATGGGGAAATTGTTCTTTTTCCAGTTGTGATTGGGGAAACCTGGAAAAGTATCAGGACACCCAATATTCCATAGATGGGAAGCTGGGGTTGAGTTAGCTGGAAGTTTGTGATAAAAAAGGAAGTGAACCACCAGTTTCTGTACATGTAGTAATAAATATAAACAGCTCATTACAATATACCAGAGCCACAGTACATAAAACCCTCCCCTGGAAAAAAAAGAAAGAATATGGACTAAAAATTAAATGAAGACTCATTCTTAGGGATATATATTTCCCAGTTGTTAAATAAGCAAAATAATAATAAAAATGTCAAGGCAAATATCATTCTTCCACCAACAGTGGAAAACAGAAGTCACAGGTTCTTTTAGTGTTTTGCTTAGAATTATTTTTGAGCAAATTTGCTAAAAATTGATACCCTTAAATTCTGCTTACAAAGACAATTGTCAAAAAAACAATTTACAGCACCACTGGTAGTTTTGCCAAACTTTCCCTACAAAAAAAGTGCTTAAGTAGCATGACAAATGTTCTAATAGTGAAGACATATGTATTTCAACCCAAAATACATGTACCTCAGTATTTGTGTTTTCCTAACGTTGAAATTTCTTATTAAGAAATAAGAGAAATATACAGACTCTTAAAGTATTAGTTTGGCAGGTCATTTCAAAAATATGTAATTCAGGATGCTTATCCTTTTTTCCAATGATTATTTAGCTCACTAGTTGTGATCATTCTCAGACTCTTGCATTACTATTTGTGGGTGACTGGGAGAAGGGAGTCAGAAAGAAAGGGCTCCATAATATAAATAAATATCCTATTGCATCCAGCTCTCAGATCTCAATTTCAAAAATTGATGGAAAACCTTTTTCTAAATTCAATAGTTTTCAGACATGGGAGCTCTACTACTTCAAAATTCCCAGTCACCAGGGCTTGACTGGTCACACCGGAAATTACAATCTCAAAAAATACAGAAGACCATGTAGGCTAGGAAGGTTTGATAAAAATAAGGAAGCATATAAATGTCAGGAAATAGTACTTTAATATTCAGTAGGTTTTGTAATTGTTGAACACCTCCCAGAGTCACTTTCCATGAGATGGTCAGCCATATGAATTTGATTAATAAAGCAAATAAATGACTATGATACAAATTTCACAAAGAATGGGAAAAACATTTTTGAAGTTTTTTATTCTCCGCCTGCAGAGAAATTTAAGATGCAATTCTATGCACATCTACAGACATGTGAGTCCCATTTAAATACAAGGGGACTTATTTCCTTGTAAACAGATGTAGGAATTGCAGTCTAAGATGGCTAACTCCCACCCCCTCCATATATGCAATTTGCTTACCCTTCACGCTACCTGATGTAAGGCAATTCTGAAATACAAATGTTCACTTTCTTCTCATGAGATCCTGAGTTTGCATGTAAGTAGCTGGTCTTCTAAAAGTGAAAATGTCCTTCTGATGGTTCAGATGTCTCCTCCATTTTTGCTCCAAAAGACATCTGCAATAATGACAAGGACTTTTTTACTTCAAAATTCAAGGCAACAATCGATGTATTTTTTATTACATTGGAAGCAATAAAAAATTTGAAATCTACTTCAGTTCAAAAATAGGGCACCAAAAACAATGAGGGTGAAAGTGATAATTTGATTTTCTGAAGTAGATTAAAATCTAGTATCTGGCCTTTCGTGTTTCAACAAATATTTATGTAAAAAAGGGCCCTTTGTTAATAAATTAAACTGCTGTTCAAAATTTCATATTTGCTTCAGAAAAAAAAATCAGTTCTGCAAATGCTAGTCAGCAGGATCTGTCTATAATTCCAAATATAGACCTCGATTTCCTTATTAGGTTTTAAACGGTTGATTAGAATTACCTTAAAGCCAAGCTCTGCAATCAGCAGAATTATATGATGCAGCCCCTATTTACACTACAGATGGTAGAGTGATGTTTGAAGCAAACATATATGAAAGCATTTAAAAAGGAGACATATCACTTAAGTTCTAAAATGGTATCCATCAATGACTGTTTACCATATGTTCCTACTAACTGTAGTATTCACTTCAGGGCTGTACAAAACACTTAAAAGGTAAACTTCACAAGACATCCAGAGACAACTGGAATAGTTTTCAATGTATTCACCTAAACCTTGAAAAAAATGTGGCTGCTTTAATGATTCAGAGAGCAAGACTTTGTTATGCTCCCATGTATCATGAAGCACCTCCTTTGAATCTTTTGTGTACTCCTGGTATGTTTTGACTCATGTTCCCATTCCTACTATTTATGAAGACTTGATACAGATGTTATGCTTATTCTTTGACAGTTATCATTCACAAATTAAAGATTGGCCTTAACCTCTCCAGGGACTATTCTCTTCCCCCCCCCCACTCCTCAGCTTTAACTATGGTTAAATCGTATCTGATATAAACTTTCAAATAAAGTTGGGAGTAGTTTTGGAAAGTAATAAATGCATTAAAGTTAATCAAGATTTTGGATTGATACAAATCCAGTTCTAAACTATGCCCTAAGAGCATCTGTGAAAAGAGAAAATTTGCACAAGGGGGAACATAGAATGAAGGCTACTGGTAAGCTTGTAAGCCGCCCTGAGTCTTCGGAGAAGGGCGGGATATAAATGGAATTTAAATAAATAAATAAATAAATAAATAAATAAATAAATAAATAAATAAATAAATAAATAAATAAATAAATAAATAAATAAATAAAAGATCAGAAGTGAATGTTTCCAAGGCTGCTGTCTGATTATGAAAGACTCATGGTTTTATTTATATTTACTTCAGTAATGTTTGCATAACAATGATTTTCTATAACTTATAAAGAGGTACACAGTTCACTCATTCATTCCCAACATTATTAAATTTGATTAACAATCTTCTTGTTTGGCTAAGAACAGTTTGGGTTTGGTAATACTTTGGAAATATTTCCCATATAGGACAGATGTCCTGGGAATATCAGTTCCCAACTTTGAATTCTACCTTATCCAGATTGTCCTTATAATAATGAGATAAATTAAAAGAAGCTGTAATTAGTGACTCTGAATATTTATATTTCAATGATGAATTGTGCCTTGAAAGTTAAAAAATGAGATTTGGAGAAGAGATTAATGCTGTTTTATATTTATAGCAAATATTTACAGAAGGAATGGAACAGACTGCTCTGAATAATAATTTAATCACACTTCCATATTTAAGATTTTTAATTTTTTCCCTGTTTCTATATTTGGGCTAAGAACTAATTATTATTTTCCTGAATATCAGTTTATATGTTAAAAAAATAAAAATAATAATTGCAATATAATTGGAGAAAAATCTGGATTAAAAAAAACAGTTTAGAAACCAAATAATAATATTTGTCTTAGTATACTGTGCCAATTGAATTAAGCAATCAGATAGCTGTTAATCTGTGTCAGAAGAAGTGTCAATAAAAATGGATATTACAATGGAAAGCAGCAATAGCATTCACCTCATCAAATACCATTAAATACATTCTGTTTCATCCAATGCTTTTTTTGTTTTTTAAAAAAAAGGTGCTGGAACTCACACGTCATACAACCCGCCTTGCCTACCCTACAAGGTTCCATCCAAAAAAGGTGCCAGAACTCTGTTCTGGGCGTTCTATGACAAAAAAAGCCCTGGTTTCATCAAAAGTTGATTAGTGTCATATGCCTATGACTAATTTGCTAAAAAAGTAAAATGGGATTGCAATTAGTTAATGGGATTGCAATTAGTTAATTCCTTTGCTTTATGCACCTTCTTTTTATAAGAAACTCCTTGTAGAAATATCTAAATATGCTACACTTCAGATTGGTTGTAGTTCAACTCTTGGAATTCTATATTAGCTAGATCAATTGAAAATTATGGAAATGGAATTCCAACTGAAAAGCTGGAACTTAGAGTTGCCCTAAATGTTATGGAAAGGGAATATGCTTATTCAAATGCTAATTGTTTTTCATATTTAGATGGCAAGCTTTAATTTCAAAGAATACCTGTATGTGATATGCTGCTAACACACGAAAAACCAACTTTGTTATCCAGCACGGCTAATGCATCATGCCACGCACAGACCCCATCCCGCTCTTATTTCTGTGAGTCCAGGAAGTCAGTGCTGAGAGACCTATCAAACCCTAAATCAGTCACAACATACTGCTAGACTGTTCAGCTTGCTCAATATAAGTATAAAGGTAAAGGTAAAGGTTCCCCCCGCACGTGCGTGCTAGTCGTTTCCAACTCTAGGGGCCAGTGTTCATCTCCGTTTCAAAGCCGAAGAGCCAGTGCTTGTCCAAGGACGTCTCCGTGGTCATTTGGCCGGCATGACTAGACGCCAAAGGCGCACGGAACGCTGTTACCTTCCCACTGTAGTGGTCCCTATTTTTCTACTTGCATTTTTACGTGCTTTCGAACTGCTAGGTTGGCAGAAATTTAAGTATAGACTTAGCCTAATTACTATTCAATTTTTGCAAAACTAACAAACAAAATCTTCATAATTATTAAACTCTTAGCTTTATCTCTGACTATAAATTACAAAATGCCAAATAAAGTGCAATAAGGACATAATTAGCACATGTGGAATCCTGTATGGCACCGCTGAATGGCAAAATATTTGAAATAACTACATCTGCATCCCCTTATATAGAAAAACCAAAGGTTTCAGGTGTTAAATACCAACAACACTTCATCTTATAAGAATTGTCTTTCAAGATATAATTTAATGTAAATTTCAGTCCTTTAATCTACAAAGTTTTCTCTTGATCAAGCATTATATCATACTTTAAAATTTTTACCCATTTAGATAAATCTTTGTTATATTAATCTTCCATATTCATTTTTAATAATAGTTTGTATACCTTAGCAATAACATGCTTGTCATTAGTACCTAAATCTAATTCAAAATCAGTTTTCTCATTTGTAAAACCAAAATGAGTCTTTAAATCTTTCTATTAACTGAACATAAGCAAACTATTGATAAGTATGACCCTCCATTTCAAATTCTTTTCCTGTTTTCAGTTTAGGTTCACTTTCAGAAGTCAGTAGGTCTGTGTAGGTCAATCAATTTTGTAAGTATTTCTAAAAAAAAGCTTATTGGGGTAACAACCATGGAGAAATTTGGGAATCTTATTTTATACCTATTCTAATCCTTCAATATGAAAGATTTGGGGTTTTCATGAGCTGTACTCCATAATCATCACAATTATAACAAATCACGGCTTGAACTCTCTTGCTTTGCATGTAATGAGTCTATCTCATATATTAGTTTCCCCTTTTAAGTTGCATTACTGAAATAAATGAACTTTTGCACGATATTCTAATTTTTCGAGTTTCCCCTGTACTTTCTTGAACAACATTCTTAGGAGATCTCTGAGAGATATCTGTCTTTTGATTTGAGTTCCGCAACTCTAGTTGCAAAAGTTATGATTGCTGTGAAGAGAGAATGAATTGTGGCCTTCTCTATATAGTGCATAGCCATTTTTTTTTTGCTTTCTCCTACCCACCCACTTTCTTCCCAAAAAGCTAAAAGAAATCCAGATATCCAAATTGCCATTTTCTTCAGCCATTTGGTAACATGATGGAAAGAATGAAGAAACAGATTGATTTCCTCAAGGTATCACTTCCAACTGGCCTTAATCAGTAACTTTTCCTTGAAGAGAGAAAAAAGGTGATCTTCACTGATTTACATTTTCTTTAAGAGGCATCTTTATTCATCTTCTGATCTATGTCAGATTTCCATCATGTGGTGAAGTTTTTCATAGTGAAAAAGTCAGCAAATAACTGTGATAATTACCCAGGTTCCATGTACTTATTCTGTAGAGTTATAGCTTCTTCATAAATAATACATTACAAATAAAAAGTATGTGCATGTGTGCATGCACATGCACATGCACACACATACACATATGCAGAAATGTACTATATGTATTTAATGTCTTAAATGCTTTAAATAACAATTAGAAACTGAAAAGAAAATCTTTTCTCACAAAACACACAGGACAAATAATACTATGCTATATATCCTGTATCCTCTGCACTTTTATCATATCAGTGCAACACAGAATTCATGTTGCTTTGATGAGTCTCATTTAACAGTCTTCTCATGAATATAAAGTTACATGAGATATGTAATTGAATAACTAAATACTCCTGAATTCAGAATTTGTAACAGTTATAGCTAAATGTTACAGTTTAATTAATAACAATTATTTAAGATGAGTCAAGTTTGCTTTTTAAGTCTCTTCTCTCAACAGTTCATCAGCTGCAAATGCTTTAATAAAAGAATCTGGCATTGTAAAGTAAAGGTACTAAAGTAAAGGTACTAGAGAATGAAAATATAAGGGACAAAATGGACAGAGAATTGAGCCTTGTCCAGTACCATCAGATGCAGTATGCTATTAGAATCAGGGGCTTAAAAGAGAATCCTAAAGAAGACTTAAAGCAGATGATCTCTGAGGCTTTGGAAGCAGTACTGGGCCAGCCAGCATCTGTAATAGAGGGAAGTATGGATAAAATCTTTCGTGTAAATTCATGGATTGCAAGGCAGAGGAAGTTACCTAGAGATGTGGTGGTCTATTTTACAAAGAGAGCAACTAGAGATGAAGTTATTCAAGCTGCTTACGATACTAAATTTGTGGTTGCTGAGCAAGAAGTCCTGGTTTTAAAAGAGATTCCTCCAAAGATTTTAAGGAGAAGGAAAGATTTCGCATTCCTTGCACAGGAACTTAAGAAATGTGATATCAAGTTTAGATGGGAGATTCCAGTCGGAATGGTGGTGATGCATGAAGGTAAAAGATATCGTCTGGTTACTGTGACTCAGGCACGTGATTTTTACAGCAATGTGTTAAAAGCAACCCCTCTATCACTTCTGGAAGCTGCAAAGGGATTTGGAGAGGGAAAGCCTCAAGACGCTGAAGCTAGACAGACAGAGGAGAATGGTGCTGGAGGGGATCAAGTTACAGTCTCATCAGCTGCTGCTGGAGAGCAGAGGATGACGCGTGCCACTTTAAGACGAGCGAGACAAGAGCAAGAGCAAGACCAGCAGAAAGTAATGGAACTTCCAAAGCGTACTTATAGTGAAGCTGTGGCCCAAGGAAGCCACAGGGGTCATTGCAGACGTGCTCCAAAAGCTTCGGGATGCCAAGCATGGCGACTAAATTTCTAACTTGGAATGTTAATGGATTAAACTCACCACAGAAGAGAAGGAAAGTTTTTCAATATTTAAAACAATTTAAGACTGATGTTATTTGTTTGCAAGAAACGCATATTAGGGTTATGGACCAAAAGTACTTATCGAATTCAAGGTTGGGTACGCAATTTGTTGCTTCTGCGATGAATAAGAAAAATGGAGTGGTTGTCTACGTTAAAAGTACTCTAACAGCGGAACTAATTGACGTAGATAAGCAAGGAAGATATGTTATGATAGATTTGCTGTTAGAAGGTAAAAAAACGCTTCTAGTTGGACTGTATGCTCCTAATCAACAACAAGCTGACTTTTTTAACTTACTACACACAAAGGTTACCCAATTGGATTATAAATCTTTTATTTTTATGGGAGACTGGAATGGTGTCTTAGACGTACAGATGGACAAAGCTGGTTCTTTTAAGCGTGTCCCGAGCCATGCTAGATTGCCTAAATCTTTTTTTGAAATGAAGGACGATTTGGAACTGCGAGATATTTGGCGTGATACACATTTACACGAAAAGGATTATACTTTTTTTTCTGATAGACATCAATCTTTTTCCAGGATTGATTTTATTTTGCTGACTAATGACTTTTTTTCTAGGATTAAGAAGAAAATCCTTAACCTAAATATCTTAGGTTAAGATATTTTAAAAAGTTGCAAAGAATGGATTTTTTAGCATATTGACATACAATTGTGCTGCTCATTACAATGATAATTTCTTTATAAATACAAGACTTCCACATCTTACGCTGAATATAATTATTCTCTTAGTACACCCTTGACCATAATAATGAAAAGATAATTAGAAAAGCAATACCTGAGATGAAGACAAATAAGCAGATAAATGTGACAGTGCTTATGAAATGTGGTCAGAAGTTCTGAACATGCCATAAAACAGAGGTCACCAAACTTTTGGGCACCAGGGACCAGTTCCGTCGAGAAAATTTTTCCAAGGGCCGGAGAGTGTGTGGTTTTGTGTGTTGCCTGCATCCCACAGATGACGCTTTGCTTGTTTGTACAAACCGGTTGCTGGCATGCCACAGCCCGGTACCAATCCATAGCCCGGGGATTGGGGACCTCTGGCATAGAAGACTAAAGAAGTAGAACCTTATTTCTAGCAAAATACCAGTTGTAGCCTCGTCATATCTCCCTCAGCCACAATTTCCCTCATGTTCGATAGATCTCAGCTGGTTTCATTCACGATACTTTAAAGCAGTGATTTTAACTTTTCTTCACCATGGACCCTCTTTAAATATCTTTTGTGGCCACGGATCACCAAGATGTAACTCAAGGTTTAAATCATAACATTTCTTCAAGCCTTCACAGAACCCCCCTTGGACAACATTGTGCTCCGCAAGGGTCCACTGACCACAGGTTGAAAACCACTGCTCTAAAGCATTTTCTATTATTTTAGCCACAGTAATGTCACACATTGTGTATGTCTACAAATAAGCTTGTGATAGTGATATTCTGAATTACTGAGACCTATCCTTAAAAACTTGGCATATATGCCTGAGAACAGTAAACTCTGAAAAGAAGTCTTTATGTTTTTGGAATTTTATTATGAAAAACTATAGAAAATGGTCTCTTCTATTCCAAATAAGTTACTCTTAGGTTGATTAGAATTTTCTTCAGTTACTCTTAGGTTGATTAGAATTTTCTTCATCTGGTCTACCTGTTCCAAACAACAGTCACTTTCTAAGATTATAAGCACTGGCTACTCCCAACTATGTTATCTTGAATAGTTTAATAGTTCATTGCCGTATTGCCCCAAGCTCTGCAGCTATCTCTGACCATGCTATCAAATTTCAGTAGCAATTTTATGCCATTTCTGGATAGAAAATGAAAGAGAATGGTTGTGTGTGCTGCACCAATAGAGTATTAACATAAATAATTGAAATATATTACATCTATCCCTGAACAAAACCTATAAAAACATGGAATCCTTATGTGTTGTCCAGGCTTACACACTTTGGAACATCATGTCATTACATCATTCGCACAATCCAAAAATATTTAGTGTGATTCTGACTATAAATATTCTGACTCTCCACTCCTCTGCAAGCTGAAAATACCAAGCATGGAACAATAATGTTCCTTTAAAACAAACTTTTTTATAGTTGATGTGGAAAAAGATGGATTTAATGGATTCAGAATGCCTCTCAGCTGATGAACTTAAAGAGGCTAGTGATTTATTTTTGAGCTCAGCAATGCAGGTAAATACAGAAACTAAATTATTCACTAATTCTGTAAACAATACATTTTAATATACTATATTTAATAAGTTATTCCAATCTTACGCTCAGAAAATACTATTTTGTGGAGAAAATATTGGAGTACAACAAATACTACCTTGAACTCTTGGAGGAAAGTAAGATTATAAACCTAATATATACAATTATGCACGGAGACGGCATTGGTCGCTCTGGTGAATGATCTCTGGAGGGCTCGGGATAGGGGATATTCCTCTGTCCTAGTCCTATTAGACCTCTCGGCGGCTTTCGATACCATCGACCATGGTATCTTGCTGCGGCGTCTCAGGGGATTGGGAGTGGGAGGCACAGTTCTTCAGTGGTTCTCCTCCTATCTCCTGGGACGCACGCAGTCGGTGTTGGCAGGGGGGCAGAGATCGGCCCCTAGGTCTCTCGTTTGTGGAGTTCCTCAGGGCTCGGTTCTCTCGCCTCTCCTGTTCAACATCTATATGAAACCGCTGGGTGAGATCATTCGTGGTTTTGGAGTTGGGTATCATCAGTATGCCGATGATACCCAACTTTTCTTTTCGACCCCAAACCACCCCAGTGATGCCCTTGCTGTGATGTCCCGTTGCCTGGAGGCGGTTCGGGTCTGGATGGGGAGGAACAGACTTCAACTCAACCCTGACAAGACTGAGTGGCTGTGCATTCCGGCATCCCGGGACATTCAAAATGTTCCATCTCTTTCTATGGGGGGTGAGCTCTTACCCCCCGTGGATAGGGCTCGCAACTTGGGAGTCCTCCTAGATTCACGGCTTACCCTGGAAGATCATATAGTGGCCGTGACTAGGGGGGCTTTTGCCCAGGTTCGCCTGGTGCGCCAGTTGCGGCCCTATCTGAACCGGGATGCCCTGTGTACGGTCACTCATGCGCTCGTGACCTCTCGCCTTGACTACTGTAATGCTCTCTACATGGGGCTTCCCTTGAAGACCACTCGGAGGCTCCAACTGGTGCAGAATGCGGCCACGAGAGTTGTCTTGGGAGCTTCCCGGTACTCCCATGTTACACCTTTGCTCCGCGAGCTGCATTGGTTACCAGTTGTCTTTCGGGTGAGGTTCAAGGTTTTGGTAACGATCTTTAAGTCCCTACATGGCATGGGTCCGGGATACCTCAGGGACCACCTGCTGCCGGCATCAACTCCCCTCCGCCCTGTGCGTTCCCACAGAGAGGGCCTCCTCAGGGTGCCGCCAGTCAGGGAATGCCGACTGGTGGCCCCCAGGGGGAGAGCCTTCTCTGTGGGCGCTCCGGCATTATGGAACCAACTGCCGGTGGAGCTCCGGATGGCACCAGACCTCCGAACTTTCCGTCGTGACCTGAAGACCCACCTATTTGAAATAGCTGGTCTGGCCTGACGGGGATGGGTTTTAATAGTTGTTTTAGATTTGTTTACTGTTTTTAACTGGGCATGGGTTTAACCTTTTTTAATTTTTGTATTGTCTTTTTTATATATGCCCTGTGAACCGCCCTGAGTCCCCACCAAGGAGAAGGGCGGTATATAAATTAAATTAAATAAATAAATAAATAAATAAAATAAATAAACTTGCCTCAGGAAGGAAATAGTTTCACATAGGAAAACAATATACAGTTCTCATTCAAACAATTGTACATTCTACCACTCCAAGTTGTTATGGTTATATATGTAATTCCTGCTTAACAATGGTAATTGGGACTGGAAGTTTGGTCCCTAAGCAACGTGGTCTTAAAGCACTTGTGTCACATGACTGCATAGCTTAGTGATGGCACTCCTGGCAATCCATGTTGTTATTGGTAAGTGAAACTTGTGGATCATTAAGTCACCACCTCCTTGTGACAGTTCCCAACAAGTAAAGTCAATGGAGAAGTGAGGAAGAAGTTGCAAGTCCCAGATGGGACCAGGTGAATGCTAACCAATTTGCTTGTATGCATATAGTATATACCAGTGGTGGAGAACCTATGGCTCTCTCTGTGGGCACGCACACACAAAGGCCCCAGCCCTGCCTCCCCCCATGGCCCCATCCTCACCAGCAGCCCCCTGGAGGAGAGTCGCCCCCCAGGCGCAGCCCGTGCAAAGCAACGCAGCCAAGGACATGGCAATGGCAGCGGGGACAAGATTCCACCCTCGTGCCCCATTGCATGCAGATGATGCGGGGCATGGAAGAAGGCCTGGCCACCATGGCGCTGCTGGGCCACCTGGGCAATTGGCAGGCCATGGAGGTGGTGGGTGGCCCTTTGGGGGCAGGGTGGGGGGCAGAACAAGGGTGGTTTTTGCTCACTCAGTCTATAAAAGGTTTGCCCTCACTGTTGTATACAATAGAATGCGCTTGTATTCATTTGCTCTGAGAGAATCAGTTCCTATTGCCTGAGAGAATCAGTTCCTATTGCCTTTTATTTTCAATATCAAAGTAAAACTTTGTTTCCACTTGGTCTGTCCTTCTGTCAGTACTGTAGAATATACATGCAGAAATGTGTGTGTGTGTGTGTGTGTGTGTGTGTGTTTGTGTATGTGTAGAGGGGCCATGCAGAAAGGGCTGCAAGAGAGAGACAATGAGAATTCTATACTGCAAATGGAAATTCACTTTGTAACCCAACACGTTATTTAATATAGAGTTCCAAAATCTAAAGTCAGTGAGGTGGCCTCCCGCCCACAACAAACGAACATAATATTGTTTTCGGTACTCCCCACTAATAAAAAGAACAGTAGCAGCAAATACCTCAAAGAAAGGCTATATCCTTTGATTGCACTCTGGTTATGTAATAATTACCTTGTGGCAGTAAGGAGGTGATTTATTCTAAAACTTCCACAAATTCTGGAAAACACTGCAATATGTTAGGTGCTCTTATGGACACCACAGGAAAAAAGATGTGCTTCCCCAGAGTCACCTGTCAGGTTTCATCTGTCCAGATTGTTAAAACACTGCGTAAGAACAACTAACATTCCATATGACAAAGCTGGCAAGACATTTCATTCAGAGCATCAACTAAAGATTGGAATTCTAGAAGGGGGTGTGGAAATACATTTGTCTGCTTTGCTGACGCAATTCCCTGCACGTGTTTTCTGTTCTCTGCACGTGTTTTCTGTTCCTTCAGCAAGCAAGGTTTTTTTCTTAATGAAAGTTTAAAAGGGCCAGAGAGATATGAGCGATTAGATTTAGAATACGTTGTGCACCAACTTGATAAAGCGAATAAGGAAAAAGACCTTGCTTTATTAGATAAAGCATCAAAGAAGGCAGATTTTCTTAAGAGATTCTCTTCTTTAAATACACCCCCACAAGAAGAAGTAAAACTTTGTTTAGCTGCCTGAGAATCTCCCAATGAATTAAATAGTCAGAGGAAAGGCCAAAGAATTGGTTAGCATTGAATTGGCTGCACCCCAAACAGGCAAGGAAGCAACATATTCACTTTGTACAAATAACCACTATTTCTTACCCTGGATTAAATAACATAGAGCGTGATTTAACTGACCATCTCTCTTTCCATTTATTCATCTAAGAGAGAATTTTATTCTCTCTCTCTCTCTCTTGCCTGACTGCATGACTCCAACTGGGACTGGATCTTACAAATTACACTGAGCATGGAGTTTTATATAACAGCCTAAAACCTGGTTTCTGCTAAAAAATATATCCTTGTTTACTCTCCCATCTCAAGTGGAGGGAAAAAAAAACATTTCAGACCCTTGTTTTTTGTCACCCACTCTGAAGCTGATGCTTTGCATAGTACAGGGCTCGAGAATAACAGCGAGGGCAACCTGCAAACCTTGGAAAACGTGAGCACTTAAAGTCCATAGAAGAAAGCAGGGAGATGGGTTACACGAGATGGGTTCATCCTATGGCAGACATGTCAAACACAAGGCCCGGGGGCCGGATCCGGCCCACGAAGTGGTTTCATGTGGCCCCGGAAGCCATCCTGGAAACAGTGAGGGAACGGCCCCCGCTGCCTTGGCCCTGGCCCAGAGACCTTCCTCCTGCCAGAGACCCTCAGATCTGTCCCACTCCTGCCAGGCCCCCATAGGCACCCTTGATGTGAACGATGTAGAGCTGGCCACGCCCATCCAGTAGGCCATACGCACTCTAGCCACACCCACCCAGTAGGCCACGCCCACCCTGGCCACACCCACCCGGCCCCTTGAGGGCAACCGCAATGCTGATGCGGCCCTCAATGAAATTGAGTTTGATACCCCTGTCCTATGGGAAGGTCATAGGAAGAAGGGTGTCACTCCAAACTTCCGGGGAAGCTTAGCTTGAGCTACAGAACCTGCCTTGCAGCAGCCAGGCAGAGTCCGGAGAATAAAGAGCTGGCGGCTGGATGGAGCCTAGTTGTACAGGAGTGCTCGCCAGATTAAAGAGGGAGGGCGCTTGGGGAGGCAAGCGATCAAGCTTTCTGGGGGAGGGGGAGAAAAAAACTATTGGGCCCCTCGCAGTCAGAAGAAACGCCTTTATGACTTGCAGGGGAATATTGTCCCGGGTCGGAGTGACCGTCGGGCCACCTCAACCCTCCCGATCTCCACTCCTCTCCCCGGAGTCCCGTCCGGAGGGCGGCTGGGTTGGCTTGCAACTTTCTTGCCACCCTCCTTCGGCTTCCCGTTTCTCACCAGCGTTCCTCAGCTTCTTGTTCCTATACACGGAAAGGATCACCAGCAAGTTGCCCAGCAGGTCCACCGCGATGGTGAAGATAAGGATCGCGGCCAAAGTGGAAGCCACCCAAGGGGGCCTGTCCAAGGTGAGCTGGTCCTGCGGCCCTGAGCCATTCAGCCCGCTCCCATTGACTGGCATGCCGAGGAGACGAGGAGCCGCTCACCGGACGTCCATGACAGCGATGCAAACTTGGACCACGGAACTTCGCCCCTTTGCTCTTCCTTATGGGAGACGCTAGATGTGCACGGGGTTGGGGTGGGAGGATAACGGCATTACTCCGTCTCCCCGTCCCTTGGCAGACGAGCCAACCAGTGGCTGCCCCTAGCGCCGGACGCCTCCCGTTGTCGTGCCCCCCATCTCGTTCCCTTACTCAGGCGTGGACGTTTCGCCGAAGTCTGCATGTGCCTCGTTGAGCTATTTTTATAGGAAACCCCCCCCCGCTCCGCCTCCTCGTGCCCTTTCGTCGCCCCGACGCTTGGCTGCTGCACTTGCGTCCAGCATCGACCCCTCGGCGCCTCTCCCCAAACGCACACAGACGCCCCCCCCCCACCAGCCGCCACCGTTGTCTCCAGGTGACACTCCGCGTTGGCGTCTGGCCTCCCCTTCCCGAGGCACGTGCGCCGGGCGGGGACTCCAGCTGCCGTCCGAGTGGGCAGCGCCGGCACAGTGCCCCCCCTGCGGCCCTCGCGGGAACGAGGACCGCCATTCACGGCGGAATTGTAAGCGGGAGGGTCTGTGCGGGCGCCAACGCGCGAGGTCCCATTCATCTTCCCCCCCCCCAGGCTTTCCCTCCATTCATTCCTTCGCTCGCTCATTCATGAGCCTACCGGGGTTCATTCATGAGATTGGCCGTCGGTAGGTCTTGGAGAGACAGTCCCCAACATTTTTTCTATCTTTTGCCACTTGATGTACTTGGCTGGATAGCCTTCGGGAGAGCTTTCTGGGAGAACAGAAGAAGGGAAGAGCAAGAGGAAGATGAGAGGAACGAGGAGTTATTTATAATAAATCTATTTTTAGTCAAATAGGTAAGGAAGGGAGGAGTGGTTGGGAATGGGCGGAAGAAGGAAAAAAAAACAGTTCTGAGTAGAATGCTACCAAAACTTGCTTTGAGTACAGTATTTGCTTTGCATGGGGAATGAGAGAGCAGGCAACTCAGACCTCGGCTATAGGGGTAGGAAAAGAAAACAGCAAAGGAGAATCCAAATGTTTTATTTTTATCCTTCACCTTTGTAAAAATAAGTAAAAATCAGATGCTGTACGTTTATGCCATATTACTTACTTATCTACAAAAAGATACAGATTACATTTCCTGACTGTGAGATGCAGTGCAGATTTTTCACATGATTTCAGAACACACTAGAATGGATGCCTATCTGGAACTGGGATCCTTTCCAGCCATCTCTCAGGGGCCAGCTTGGTTTGATCAGCAGAATATTATGAATTGGTAGCCAGATTGTGCTAGAAATCAGTATTTCTCACCCTTGGAAACTTTAAGGTGTTTTGGACTTCAAGCTCAAAAGGTTGGAAAACACAGTCTGATTGGTGTAAAAATAGCAGGGAAATAATCCTTTCCCCCCTCTCATAGAGAAAGCTCATCGCGTTTATTTTTTAAAGGTGCATGTCATTAAATTCAATGTATGTGCGAAGCATATTTACATTATTCAAACAGCCTTAACAAATGCTAACCCAATAGTCCATAGGGCTGAATCCCCTTCATCTTGGTGTCTATGTAGCAGAAAAAAAAGAGTAATAATGCCTTATATGCAGGGCTTTTTTTCTCATAGAACGCTCAGAACGGAGTTCCGGCACCTTTTTTGGATGGAACCTTGTAGGGTAGGCAAGGCGGGTTGTATGACATGTGTGAGTTCCGGCACCTTTTTCTTTTACAAAAAAAGCACTGCTTATATGTGAAGAAAGCACAATATGTAATTATTTGGACCGTTCAGAGAACTGCCCCCTTTCTTTTTTCAAAGAAAAAAAGTAGAATTTACTAACCAAAATGCACTGACTCTTACCCATTTGGTGATTATGTCATTTTGAAGTCCTTGACACCAAATAATGAAACATGCTGTGCTGGGCTATAAAAAAAGGGGGGGAAGCAATCAGTCATGAAGTTTAACAAGCTGAATAAAAAACAAATGAAAAAGTAGGAAGTGATAGATGTGTAAAAAAATAACAACCTCTAAGAAGATGCAGCATTTCCCTATGGTGGCATGCCATTTGCTAGAAGGGGGAAAAAACTGTGCTAAAAATAGCATCCAGTGCTCTTACACGTGCCTTATGCTACAAGGAAAATTTCTCTGATTTGTTCTGATCACAGATTCAGAGGAACATTGGAAAGTGAGGCAAAAGGATGATGCACCACAATACTAAGCCAGTTTTTGTCAATCAAGCTATTCTTGCGACAAAACAGACTCGTTAAAATCATTCAAAAATACAAAAAGTATCCAGGACCTCTCCTAAAGCTATGTGAATTCAAACCAGTGTTCAGCTATTATATCTGAAAGAAAGATGATGCTCTGTTTAAAATAAGCCCCACCATTCAAATGTGGACCATAGTTTTGTCCAATACCCAACTTCTCCAACTCCAATCCTACCTGTCCTAGCATCCATTCCTGAAGAAAATTTCCTCTGTCATGAATATATACATGTGACACATTTGCATATAAGTTTATGTATCCTGAGTTGCCACAGCTACATCAAAAGACAGCTTGGCCAGAATTATCTCCTTCCAAATTTATACTGCTTTATTGTACACTGTCCAGAGTCATGATCATGAGATGAGCAACTATATAAAGATGACAAATAAATATTAATTGAAATAATCACTAATTTAAAATAATTTACCTTTAACATAAATAGCTTGTTTATAAAGTTAATTGATTTCCTGCCGGCATACAATATACAAATCAGTCTCAGACACATGCATGCACACTATCTTGCTGCAGTAGAAAAAGAAAATAAAAAAGGCAGAAGACAAGGGAATAACATCAAAGGGAGGGAAAGGGAGGGGAAATGAAAGGAAGAACAAAACTAGTTGGAGATGATACAGAAATGTGTAAGTAAGCAGAGGGCAAACAAGGGAATAAGGTGCCTGTAGAAGTTGGCAAACCCCAGAAAGCTCTGTAGCTGCTTCCTGTTGTGGGGAAGGGTCTACTCCATGATGGACCACACTTTCTCTGGGCCCATCTCTACTCCTTCATGGAAGATGCAATAGCCCAGTCAATTCTATCCTTATGGATTTCACACTTTGAGAATTTGGAGTACAATTAGCAGTGTGGAGCTTCTTTAGGACTGAAAGTTACTCTTTGGGTTCTTTCTTCCCAGTACTCTTTCTTCCTGACACCAAGTGACCATCTTGGCCTCGAGGAGTCTTCTAGGACAGCAGCTTCCTCCAATCAGGTGGAGGTGTCTTCCCTGGGATAGATCTGGATGGCTGACTCACTGCAGTCTTTGGTACCAGCTTCCCATTTTGCTGCCGAGCAGAGACATGTTGTGCATGCACACACACTCCTCCCCAGTAGGGCAGATGCCTCTCCAGGTTGGGCACTGTTGCAGACCTTGCTTTATGTAAGGACCTGCCTCAACTAGATCTCCCAAGAAAGTAGAACTCTTGAAACAGGCATTGTCTCAAAAGGAACTTTTTATTGAGAGTTAGTGATGGCAAGAGATCAAAGCAAGGTCTAAAGATTTAGCGCATGAAAGATTACATCAAAAAGGCAATTCAGAAGTCCTTCCTCCAGTGTCCAACCATCCAGTTGAAATTCAGCCAATCCACAGGTGCCACAGTATTACGAGAATCTGGAGATTCAGCGGGTTTCTCAAGGTCTCTCTCGGTTTCATTTCCCAATGTTCCCAGGCTCTGTTGTCTGGAGATAAGGCAGATGTTTTCAGGTCATATTCCTCTCACCCCGAGGGAAGGCACCCCATACAGAGCTGAGCAAAGCAGGTAACATTCCCCCTCCATGCAAGAATGGCAGGCCCTGAAAATGAATATATAAGTTCAAGCAGGGAAGGAATAAATGAAAGGGGTGAAGTGAAGACAAATACATTGGAGGGGTTCTGACAAATATACTAGGTTTCAAGGATATAATGCTATGTGACCCTAGCTCTTAACATAAAACTGCTTACCTCAATACAATTCAGGAAAATGTACCTTCTTACGTATCCTCAGTCAATTGCGTTTCTGGAAATCTTGATGGCCATTCTGTATTATTTCAGTTACAGTAATTTATTTTAAAAATATGTCCACTGCCGAATACTGTCTCTTTGTGCTGGTATATACCCATAAAAGGTGTATTTGAATAATACTATAATTAAGTGGTTCATTAAAAGATGTAGTTCTCTCACTTCATTTGGGAAGATGGATCAAATCTCCATGTGTATTTTGTTTCTATGCGATCACTGCTTACCTTCCAGAACACCAGTTTTACATGCACTTTAATGAATGAGCATTCAGTTAATCAAGACATGATTCGTTACCTTCCCCTTTAAACACAGGTATCTTTTTTTATATAGCAAATGTCACCAACATAAACATTGCTGATGGGTAACAGCATCCCCAATCCCCTCCCCTTTGATTTTCCTTTAATCAAAGGATCTGAAGACCAAGGAGAAGCAGTATTCATTAGCAATGAGCCAAATATGGCTTAGTGTTTGAAAGAAAATCCTTGTTCAGCTTGGACAAGAAATTGCCTGTTTAGGGAAAACCTTAGGAAGTTCTTAATTTGGTAGTTGTCCTTGCTTTGTGCAGTCATTGCCCAGTAATTTGAAGCCTCTTTAGCTTTCTGCAGTTCAATTAAATTGCAAAGAGGCTATGAATGAATTCCTCCTAGAAGCTGTTTCTTATCAGGGATTAAGTGCAACCCCATATACTGCAGGTAAAGAAGAAAATACTGTTATGCAACAGTAAGAACACAATCTTAAGTTAAAACATTGTCAAAAAGTTCTAAAGCATTTCTTTCAGAATTAGAAGAAAAATAGGAATCTTTCACAGAAGAAAAAAAAAGAAAAACTGGGAAACAGATTTAGTGAAGTATTAATCCTTTCTTTCTGCTTTCTTTTCTTCCTTTGTTCTTTCATTTAACCACTTTTCAATTCTGATTGGGGAATTCTGGGCACTGGAGTCCTCTAACTGAAGTTGAAAAACATGGTTGTAGACGCAGGGGTGTCAAACTGCCGGCGCATGGGCCAGATGCATCATACCAAAACCGTGCCCACCCCATTGCTGACAATGGCAAAAAAGTTGCGATAGGTCGCAACACATCACATGGCGTTGCGAGTTTGACACCTCTAGTGTAGAGTTCAAGTAGGCAATTTTCGCCACATGGTGTCTCACCAACTGTAAAAAGCAGCTCTTCGCAGTGGAAATTGTATTATGCCCTATTAGTGGAAGGCCATTTTAGTGGATGACATTTTTTGATGTAACTACAAAATTTTATAAAATCAAGAGAACATTCATGTTTCTGTTATATTTCCCAGCACCTGTCAAAATTACTGACCTCATAGGATTCCATTTACTAGATTCATTTACTCTCAGAAGAGTAAAATTGACTGAGAGAAACCAGCATTTCTCCAAGGCTAATCATAAAATTTTCCTAGTGATGCTAAATCTCACTGAAAATATGTTCTCATACTGGGTTTTTTTTTAAAAAAATATATAGAAAATATACAAGTAGTCCTTGATCTATGACAATTGGGGCCAGAACATCCATCATTAAGCAATTATGGTCATTTAAGTGACTGATGCCTGATTTTATGAGCTACCACCTCTTTTGCTGTGATCATTAAGTGAAGCATGTTGTTAAGTGAATCTGGCTTTCCCAACCTACGTTGCTTTCCAGGAAATTCCCTGGGAAGGTCACAAATTGCGACCATGTGATTATGGAACACAGCAATGGCTGTTCAGTGCAAGGACTGGTCATAAGTCATCTATTTCAGCACCGTCATAACTTCAAATGGAGCTTAAACAAGTTTTCATAAGTTGAAGACTATCCGTATTCTCATACCATCCCTGAAATGCTCTTAAGATGTGATAGTCAAAACTAAATATAATTATTTTGTTCTTTGGTGCACATAACAGAATCAACTGGGAAATTCTTTTCCAGAAGTTACACCGAGATAAAATTATTTTGATACAGCTTGCAAAAGAGGATTTCCACATTCACTGTATGTAGACAGTTCAAGGGTGCAAATCAACAATATGAAAACCCAGTTTGTGAAGAGTGTAGTTAAGCTTCCTCATACCAATGTATATAATACACTGTTACAATTTGGATTATCAAGCTTGATTGCTTGAAAGATGAGGGATAATTTCATTGGGCTTTCTTTCATTCAACAAAGCAAACCTGGGACAGGCTGTTGGCACAAAATATGGTGTCGAGCGCTCACCAGTGTTGGCTTGGTGGGCACACGTGATATCTGTTTAACAAGCTCTGTAACAGCTCGATACAATTTGAAATGTTGGTTTTATAAAGACCTCTGTGACTTGGCATAAGGTTACCTGTTGGAGCTCATCTGCCCAGTTAGCCCAAGCAGTTCAAGACATAGTTTATAGTTAAATATAGTCCAATTTTATATTGATACAAAACACTAAGTACTCAATAAACTTGAACAGCTGAAAGGTTTCATTTACTAAAGGCATCACTAATAAACTAAAAGTTGTTTGAAATTTCTGGCAATAGCAACAAGGGTATCATATAACAACTATTGACCAAGTAACTTGTGAGTCTTCCATTCTATTCTGTGTATTTTTACTATGATAACGCACTGCAGTGTAACAGGCAATATATGAAAGATGTCATTCTTAAGTATGTTATCTACTGTCTCTAGATCATGAACCATGTATTTGATTTTTTTTAAAAAAATAAGCTCCTACTGCCACCTAGTGGATTGACTGCACACAACCAGAGCTTGGTTGTACCAAGCAACTTTACATTTTACTACTTATAGATTTATAAATTTATATATAAAAATGAATGAAATAGAGTAAACAAAGCTAGAGTATTTTATTAATAATTTATTATCTGTAAGAAAGACTGACTAATGGTAGATTTCAGTAAAAACCTTTACAAGACTGCTGCATCACAAATATACAGACACTATAAAAACTGTGCTGTGATTTTGGTTCTAAACAGGAATGCAGTGGGGCTCAACACACTGTTCAGGAAAAGAAAAAATGGATACTGTTCCAGAATACAGAAACTTGTGTAAGACACTGCTATGTTTTTTGCCAGAAAATATCAGATATGTTTTACAACTGGAAATTATGTACAATTGGAAATGCATGGGTTATTACACTGAAATATATAAGTGATAACACTGATTTTCTGTGAGAACACATGTAAATACAGTAAACCTAATGAACTAATAAGGGAAAGAGCATTTGTTCAGCACTCTGTGTTGCGTAAAATCTGAATCTGATTTAGAGCTGCACAGTGAATAAGATTCCTTACGTACGGACACAGAAGTTATACAGTGCATGGGTTGATAATATCCTTTGCATTGTAAGCCTACTAAAGAGAGAACTGTTCAATCAAGGGTTTACTGTATAGTGATTCCTGAATACAATAGTGGGCAAAATTGTGGAAACCTTTTGGGAAAAGTGTATTTCTGAGGTTTGATGGCTAATAACACTTTTTTTTGTAGTACCATAAAATTATATATCAATGGAAAGATAATTTAATCAAGAATGTAATGCAACAGTTTGTTCAATTATCTGTACTGTATTCTATGGAAAGTTATAGCCAAATAACCAGAAAAAGGAAGCAAAACTTGGTTAGATTGATAACAGGTAGCTTTCCTTCATCTGATTGTAGCCGATGAGCATGAGTGTTTAGAGAGCCAATCAGGTGTGATCTTATTTTGGCAATGAGCCAATCAGATCACAGTAGGATTCAGTTATTGATGTCATGTATTGAAGCTGGCAGGACGACATTTGTCAGTGTGTTATGTGATTGCTATCAGGTTGGTTGGGGTTTTTTGTGTTCTTTCATTTAGTGAGCTTGTAAAATGTAATAAAATTAAAGTAATGGTGCAAAGAGTCGAGTGGTTGCCCTGAAAGCGATGTATTAAGTGAACAAGGCTACAGTTATGAAGAAATTAGAAGAAAAAATGGAGGAAACTTAACCAAAGGTGGCATTTCTACTGTACATTTTTTCCAAAAGGTTTCCACAATTTTGGCCACTACTGTATCATGAAGCCCAGGGTTTAATGGCACACAGAACACCACTAAATCAATGGAAATCAAACCTTAAAATTATCTACAAAATCTAGGTAAAATTACCAAAATCAAAACTGTACATAAAATTTACAAAAATATAAGAAAAATGATTTATTTCTGAATGATATAAATACATTTATCATGCTAAAATGAGGAAGTGGTGTTTTTTTCTGTTTCTAACAC